>NC_041387.1:3161116-3167614 GCF_002162155.2 Triticum dicoccoides
TTATGTGGCGCGACGACAGGAGCCCACCAACCAGAGTTCGTTTGGGCGCCCCCGATCAGGGGGCGAGTCGAGGGCCCGTCGAACCGTTGGGCTCGAGCGGGAGGAGATCAACCTAACAAAGGCAAGTGGGGTGTTGAGATGCTATTTAATTGTTTATGAGCTAGTTTATCTTTACTAAAATCTGAGCTATTTTTCTGGTCACAGATGCAAAACAGTTCACCTTGTTAGACTGTATATACGTAGTCTCTATATATCTGTATTGTAACGTTGTATTGTACCCCTTGGGCACTTCTATATAATGTGATAGCCACACCCCGGTTTAGGGGTGTTGAGCAGTTCCCAAATACTTTGTCTTACATGGTATCAAATTAGGTTACGATGTCTTCCGCTGCCGCTACCGCCGCCACCGCCGCTGCCGCCGTCGCGCCGACCCCGGAGCCTCCCGCCGCCGGCGCGCCGACCCTCGCTACTGCATCTCCGTTCCTCGCCTCGCAGCCGCTCGCGATGGCTTACGGAGCAGCGTCGCCCCACTCACCGATCGGATCGGGAGATCGGGATCGCGCCGTCACCCCGTCCGCCGCGGCGCCCCCTGCTGCTGCTCCCCCTGCGGGCCAGGTTCCCGCGGTGCATGGAGGGCAGTCGCCGCCCCCGTCGTCTTGGCCGGCGTCGCCCTCGGCATATGGTGCGCCGCCCCCGCCGTCATCCTGGTCGCCGCCGCCGCAACCCTACGGCGCGCCGCCTCCTCAGCTGCCCTATGGCGCTCCGTCGCCGCAACACTACTACGGCGTGCCTCCGCTGCTGCCCTACTCGGCGGCTGCGCCGCCTCAAGGGGCTGCTCCGAGGCCTCAAGGGGCTCCTGCTGCGGTCAACCACGGCGATCCCGCGGCCCCCTACAACGGTGCGTCCGCGGCCTCCTACGGTGCCCCTCCGGCGCACTATGGCGCCCCCGGGGCGTTTTCCTCTGGAGCCTACCCGCCCCATGCGATGTATCCTGCACATCCTGGGGTGGCCTCATCAATGGGCCTCTACGCATCTCCACATGCCCACACTGATTCAGCCACGGTGTCGGCGCCGTTTTACTTCTCGCATCTGTTGCGGGTGAAGCTCGCGCCGGACAACTACCTGTCCTGGCGTGCCCAGGTGCTCCCTCTTCTGCGGAGTCGCTATCTGGAAGGCTATGTTGATGGATCCATCCCGTGTCCGCCTCCTCATCACCCGGCATACCACACCTGGGTGGCTCAGGATCAGGCCATACTCTCCGCCATCCAGTCCTCGCTCACTCCGAGCGTCTCGTCGCTAGTCATCTTCGCCGCTACGTCCCGGGAGGCATGGGCGGCGCTTCACACCAGTTTTGCATCTCAGTCTCAGGCGCGTGCTCACTCTATACGCACCGAGCTAGGCGAGATGAAGCTTGGCGACCTCAGCATCACCGACTACTTCAACAAGATGCGGGGTCTCGCCGACACATTGGCCTCGGTCGGTCAATCGCTGCAGGATGAGGAGTTCACTACCTTTGTGCTCAATGGGCTTGATGATGATTATGACAACCTCATTGAGAATGTTCATAGTCGTGATGATCCGCTCCCACCTCGTGAGCTTTATGCACGTCTGCTGGGCCGTGAGCAGCGCATCAAGGCGCGTCGGGCCTCCCCCAGTTTTGCCTCCGCCAATGCCGCAACTCGTGGCAAGTCCCAGCAGTCGTCGTCTTCAGGTGGCAAGATGGCGCCGTCTCCACAACCATCCTCTCGGGGCAATGCTCCGACCATCACGGGTGGTAACCGGCCAGTGGCGTGCTGTTCCTCTTGTGGTGCTCCACAGGCCTGTCAGTTGTGTGGCCTTGAGCGCCATATTGCCTCCCGTTGTCATCGTCGCTACAAGCAAGATTTTCTGGGCCTTGGCAACAATGGAAAAGGGAATGATAAGCAGGCCGCCGCCGCCGTGACGAGTGATCATGGTCGCACTCCGTCCTACTCCATTGATCCCGCATGGTACATGGACACGGGAGCCACCAACCACCTCACCGGTGAGATGAGTAAGCTCTCCACTCAGGAGCCATATCGTGGTCATGATCAGGTGCACACCGCCAGTGGAGCAGGTATGCGTATCTCACATGTTGGTCAGGCCTCTCTACTTGCATACAATTTTCACACATTGCATCTATCTAATGTCCTTCGTGTTCCTTCTGCTACACGTAGTTTGTTGTCCATTCCTCAACTTACTCGTGATAATAATGTCCTTGCTGAGTTTCTCCCTTTTTGTTTCTTTATCAAGGATCGGGACACGAGGGCCGTTCTACTTAGCGGTCGTCTTCGCCATGGCCTGTATGCACTTGATGCGCCACGCCCATCTTCCACGCCGTCTTCTCCTCAGGTGTTCAGTGGTGTTCGTGTGTCGCCTACGCACTGGCATGCGCGCCTTGGTCACCCGGCGGCTCCTATAGTTCGACACGTTTTGCATCGTCATGATTTGCCAGTAGTGTCCAATAAAATTGCTGAAACTATTTGTGATGCCTGTCAGCAGGGCAAGAGTCATCAGCTTGCGTTTTCAGAGTCTAGTCGGGTTGTGAAACATCCTCTTGAGCTTGTGTTTTCTGATGTATGGGGACATGCCCAGACATCCGTTAGTGGTCACAATTATTATGTCAGTTTCATTGATGCTTACAGCCGTTTCACTTGGTTATATCTTATTAAGCGTAAGTCTGATGTGTTTGATGTCTTCATTCAGTTTCAAGCACATGTTGAGCGTCTTCTTAAGCAGAAAATCATCCATGTACAATCTGACTGGGGGGGGGGGGTGAATACCACAACCTCAACTCATTCTTTAACAAGCTTGGGATTTCGCATCGCGTGTCATGTCCACACACACATCAGCAGAATGGTACTGCCGAACGTAAGCATCGTCATCTTGTTGAAACTGGCCTAACCTTGCTAGCTCATGCGTCTGTTCCGTTTCGGTTCTGGAGCGATGCTTTCTCCACAGTTTGTTTTCTTATAAACAGGCTTCCCTCAAGACTCCTGAAAATGCAAACCCCGCTTGAGCTTTTGCTTCATGAGGTTCCGGACTACACATTCCTCAAAGTGTTCGAATGTGCATGTTGGCCTCACCTCCGTCCATACAACAAGCGCAAGCTAGAGTTTAGGTCTAAGAAGTGTGTTTTTCTCGGGTACAGCTCTCTTCACAAAGGGTACAAGTGCTTACATGTTCCTACCAACCGCGTCTACATCTCTCGTGACGTTGTGTTTGATGAAAACATATTCCCCTTTCGTGCACTCCCGACTGACCTCACTACTTCTACACCACCAGTGCATGTGTCTACACCTACGCCTGACCAATTTGTGGATGTTGCATATGCCCCTGCGTTGCTTCCTAATCAAGCTGCAGGTATTGGACGCGGTGCTCGGCTCGAGTTGCTTGATGATGAACAGGTCGCGGCTGATCCTCCTGATTGGGACGTGCATGCACCATGCATGGCGGGCGGCACCCGCCAACCCTCGGACGCGGAGGCCACCCCGGCTGCCTCGCGGGTGCAGGATCTGTCCGGCCCCTCGGACGCGGAGGCCAACCCGGCTGCCTCGCCTGGGCTGCCGGGTCCGTCCGGCTCCATCCCGGCTTCGCCTGCACCAGCCTCGCTCACACCAACCCCCGCTGGCTCGCGGGCCTCATCCACGCCCGACTCGCATGGCTCGCAGGCGTCACCAGCCTTCCGTCGCTCGCCTGGGCCACTGGCGGGTGGCTCGCCTGGGCCGCTGGCGCCTGGGCCGCTGGCGGGTGGCTCGCCTGGGCCGCTGCCGGGTGGCTCGCCTGGGCTGCTGGCTAGCCCAGCGGCTTCGTCGCCTGCTCTGGGCCGATCCACATCGGTGTCAGGGTCGCCGAGTCGCTCTAACACGGTCACCGGTGAGCCCGACTCGCCGGACTCGGTTCCGGCTTCGTCCACATCCTCTGCTGCGGCACCGTCCTTGCCAGCTGAGTCTGCTGTCACACTTCGGCCTCGCACACGGAGCCAGTCCGGTGTTTTTCGCCCGAAGGAGTGGACGGATGGCACGGTTGCGTGGCTTGCTGCATGCATGGCTCATACTGCTGGCGATCCCACTGCCGAGCCCCGTCACTTTCAGGCTGCGCTGAGTATTCCTCATTGGCGTGCTGCCATGGAACAAGAGTTTCATGCCCTCCAACAGAATGATACTTGGCGTCTTGTTCCTCCGAAGTCTGGCGTTAACATCATTGATTCCAACTGGGTTTTCAAAGTCAAGCGACATGCTGATGGCTCCATTGAACGCTACAAGGCACGGTTAGTTGCTAAGGGCTTCAAACAGAGGTATGGTCTTGATTATGAAGACACTTTCAGTCCAGTTATCAAGCCTACTACCATTTGGTTACTACTGTCTCTTGCGGTTACTCGTGGATGGTTCCTTCGTCAGCTTGATGTGCAGAACGCTTTTCTCCATGGCATTCTGGAGGAGGTTTATATGCGTCAGCCGCCTGGTTTTGTTGATCCGGCACGACCTCATCATCTTTGTCCTCTGGTTAAGGCACTGTATGGACTCAAACAGGCTCCTCGGGCATGGCACGCTCGCCTTGGATCTGTTCTTCGGGCTCTTGGGTTTACTCCCTCCACTGCTGATAGGTCACTGTTTCTCCTCCAGCGCCCTGAGGTTACGATGTATATCTTGGTTTATGTTGATGATATCATCCTTGTCAGTTCCTCGGCTGCTGCTGCTGATCGTCTTGTGATTGCTCTCCGTGATGATTTTGCTGTCAAGGATTTGGGTGCTCTTCACTTTTTCCTTGGTCTTGAGGTTTCACGGTCCTCTGCTGGCTTGACTCTCACTCAGAAGAAGTACTCTTTGGACTTGTTGCGTCGTGCTGGAATGCTCAAATGCAAGCCTGTTTACACCCCGATGTCTGCTACTAATCGGTTGTCTGCTTTTGATGGTGACTCCCTCTCGTCTGATGATGCTACTGAGTATCGCAGTATCGTTGGTGGTCTGCAATATCTCACTATTACCAGACCTGATATCTCCTATGCAGTTAACCGTGTTTGTCAGTTTTTGCATGCACCCAGGACATCTCACTGGTCAGCTGTGAAGCGTATTTTGCGCTATGTCAGCCTTACTACTGCTTATGGTTTGCTTCTTCAGCCTGCACCGTCATATGAGCTCTCGGCTTTCTCTGATGCTGATTGGGCTGGTAGTCCGGATGATAGGCGATCCACGGGGGGTTATGCGGTATTTCTGGGTCCTAACTTGATCGCCTGGAATGCTCGCAAGCAAGCAACTGTGTCTCGCAGTAGTACTGAGGCTGAGTACAAAGCTGTTGCTGATGCAACTACTAGATCATATGGGTACAGTCTCTGTTGAGAGAGTTGCGTGTTCCTCAAGCTCGTCCTCCGGTCTTGTGGTGTGACAACATTGGTGCTACATATCTTTCTTCTAATCCAGTGTTCCATGCGAGGACGAAACACATTGAGGTGGATTATCACTTTGTTCGGGAACGTGTTGCACAGAAGCTACTCTGTATCAAGTTCATCTCATCAAAGGATCAACTTGCTGACATCTTCACGAAGCCTCTTCCACAATCACAGTTTGTAGGCTGTAGGCGCAATCTTAACTTGCTTTGTACTTCAGGACATAGTTAAGATTGAGGGAGGGTGTTAGACTGTATATACGTAGCCTCTATATATCTGTATTGTAACTTTGTATTGTACCCCTTGGGTACTTCTATATAATGTGATAGCCACACCCCGGGTTAGGGGTGTCGAACAGTTCCCAAATACTTTGTCTTACACACCTGAAACTTCGTGCAGGAAGCTTCCTGGAACTGACATGTGTTCTGAAATCAGTATGGTTCGATTTGTCGATGCGACCAGGCAAATGATGATATGCTCAAGTTTTTCGAATGAACGGACTACTATGGTGTTTCGAGTGAAAAGAACAGAACTCTCGTCAATATTTATCGAAGTTATGGTTCAGTAGCAAGAATGGATATGTTGATATTTAGAGTTTTATAAAATCTACTCAGATGCCGTTTGATCTATCTATGATTTACGTTGGTTGTAGAACATACTTTCAACCTTGCGTGGTTTGTAATTGCTCACTTGTGGCTGTATAGCGATGTGGTTGCTCACCTTCTGCAGGAGCTCTCCGAAATGTTCTCAAATAAAAGGTCAGTCAAACTGGAGCAAGTTGGTGTACTTTGGATGTCGACATGGAAATGTTATGAAATATTTTTCTTTTGCATGGTAAATGTTATGAAGAAAAACATCATCTTTGAGAAACACCGCTTCGTCCCGTCCGCTCCCGCGAGCGGCTGGGCAAAGCCCTAGGCGCCGTCGGCCCGAGCCCTCCCCTTCCTCTCCTTCCCCTCGCCGCCGCCGGAGGGCGCGGCCGGGCAAAGCCTGGTCCGCGTCGGCGGCGGCGGGGCTCTCTTCCCTCCTGGCCTGGCGGCGCGCGGCGCGGGACGCGATGGTCAGCGGGAGCGCCGTGCTCGGCGTGGGGCGAG
>NC_041387.1:3167890-3178158 GCF_002162155.2 Triticum dicoccoides
GAGCGGCTGGTGCGGGCGGTCATGGCGGTGGGCGGATCTGGCGTGGCGGCAGGTGCGACGAGGCAGGGCGTCGGTGGCGGGCCACGGTGGCCTGGGCTGGCTCCTGGCTTGGCGCTGAGGTGGTGCGGGTCGCGGGCGACATGGATCTGTGGGCGGCCGCCCCTGCCCTAGCTTCGGGCGGGTGGGGGTGACGGCGCAGTGGTGGTGGCTGGCGGGGCGTGTTGGTCGAGTCTGCGTCAGATCCTCCCTGGTCTGGCGCTCGGACGTCGACGGACGGCGCGAGGAGGCATCTCCAGTGAGCTTCCATGGCTGCAGCTGCGGGTTGATTTGGTCTCCCTCGTCGGCGGGCTCGCGGTTGCCGATGGCCTCGCGGAGATGTGTGTCAGCTACCATGGTGGGGCGACATGGGGGTCCTCCTTCTCCCCCTTTCCCCGTGTTCGGCGGGGAGCTTGGTTGGAGGGATGGGTGGCCTCGATGCGGTCGCGTCACCTATCGCCGGCACGATTTGCCGGTCCGGATTCGTCCGCTCCCCTTTCTCCCCCTTTCCTCGGCCGTGGGCGGGTTGGCACAGGTTTACCAGCGGAGCGTCGGCGGGTGGTTCCGTCGGTCGAGGGCCATCGGTTGGTCCAAAGTTGGGGCCTTTGTGTTGGTCTCGGGGTGGTCTGGTTGCAGGGCGGCGGCTCTGGCGGCGGGAGGCGCGACGTTCGTGGGCGGAGCGTGCGTCTCAGGTGCGGGCAGGCAAACATGGCCGCATGGGTGGCGTGGTTGCGGGCGGGCGACGGAGTTCAGGTTCATCGGTGGGGTGTGAGTGCCGGGGTACACCACTTGTCCAGTCCTTTGACTGGCCGACGGTGGCGGTGGCCGTTGCCGCCGTACCCTTCCTGAAGGCTCCGTCGCGGCATTCACACTCTTGTCGTCTTGCTCCGGGTGAAAACCTGATCTCCGCTGATCGGGCGGTGGCGGCTACCCATGGTCGTATCCTTCTTGGAGGCACCGCTTTGGAGGCCTGGCTTCGTTTTGGTCCGGTTCACCTCTCTATTGGTTGTCGGTGGATTGATGTGTTGGTGCCTGGCACCTTTGTATCTTGCCTTGAGTGTGTGCGGTGTGTGCGTTGTTCGGTATCTCGGATGTACTCGGTGATGTTTGCTTTATAATATAAAGCGGGGGGAAACCCTTTTTCGGCAATGTTATGAAATCAGGGTCAGTCAACTGGAAAAGTTCTCATATTTTGATTTCTGGATGGATTTGCAATTTTGTGTGGTTCGGTAACATGCTTCGGATAAGCTTATCGATAAGGCTGGTCGCGGTGTGTGTGGTTCACTTGCAGAAGGAATCTGTCCCATGTCATACTAGGTCAATAACGTGTATGCATACGAGAGAAGATGATTATGGAAGAGAAAAATTCACCCATGGTCGCTAAAACTGTGCTGGAACCCATTTTTGTACTTGTACTTCAAAGTCTTGTGCTGGAACTCAGTTTTGTACTTGTACTTCAAAGTACCAGAAATACGGTCCCTAAACTTGTTAAAGGGGTTCACCTATGGTCCCAAATACAATTTTGTGTACGTATTTCCTGATTTGGCACTGTTCGACTGGATCCACTTAGTACTTGCACTTCAAAATACCTGAAATACGGGCCCTAAACTTGTTAAAGGGTTCACCTACGATCCCAAATATGGTTTTGTGTATGTATTTGCTGATTTGACACTGTTCCATTGAATCCACTTGTGTTGACCGGACACGGCATCAGAACAACATTAAAACCCAGGCGGCGGGGGCTAGTGTGGAGACGGCGCCATGAGCTCTTCGTCGGATGCCGAGCTGCCACCATCTGCGCCGTTTGGGAGGGGCCTTCGTGACATTCCTCTTGCTACCACACGGCGTCTGCTTGATGCGTCGCCGCCCCTGTACGGTATGTCGTCGTCGTCGCCTCCTCCTCTACTTGATCCGTCTCTTTCTTCTTCGGGAATGACTGCAGACAGGATTCAATTGCATAGGCATGTTTGGGTTTAGGCTCCTTGTCCCTTTTTTGCCACGGATTGAGGGGTCTGCCTTTGCTGTAGGGTCCAAATTAGTAGCCAAGCTAAATTAGGGTTACATGGGGGGTTTGCATGGGGGCTTTGCAGGTGAAATCCGAGGGATGTTGTGGTGAAATCAGATGGTAAGGCCATGTCCAGTTAAATAGGCCCAAAATGCTTGCTTTAAAATTTTTTAGTGCCCTTGTGTTGATCATATGGCCTTTTGTTGATCAGATGCCATTGTGTTTGTTAGATACCCTAAAAACCATGCTTTTGGATGTGAAAGGTCATATATTTGTTTAGCGGAGGCCCAAAAATCATTGCTTTTGGTCCAACAACTTGTCTGCCATTTGTTTAAATTTCTCTGATTTTGTGTGAATTTAGTACTGTCTGAACCTTTCTAAATTTTGCTTCTCTGAACATTGTCACTTTGCTTGTTTTACAGCACCCCTAAGCAATTTCTTCTCTGTTAAGGTCATATATGGTGGCTATTTTCATTGTGCAGGCAAGCATAGAGGTTACCATAATGGTCATTCCATTTGATTTGACTACTGTGACATAGATATTTAAACATCTTCTGTTGTTGATGGTTTAGTGTAGAAAATAGGGTAAGAGTTTGAGGGCAGGTTTAGGGTATACTGGTGTGTTTCTGGATGTAATACCCTTGTAATCAAGCTGCAGTGATTTCTCTTTAATGGTGAAGGATTCTCATCTCGACCTAGCAGAATGTCTGTACAACTCAGATCCTCTACCAGGTATCTAATCTACTCATTAATTGGGACTTACCTAGCCACTTAGCCTAAATTAAGAGGATACTTAAATACTCCTTTCGTGCTAAAATAAGTGTCTAAATTTATAAAATTTTGTATTAAAGTTAATACAAAGGAGACACTTATTTTGGGACGGAGAGAGTACATAGAAGCGTCTTAACTGCCGAGTATGTACAACGTGAGCCTACATGTGCACCTCTGCAACTGAGATTTTATTTGAATCCAATACCAAAGTCACCTTTACCCACTTAGTACAAGATTACAAATAGTAACAATTTGTACAGCCTCAGCAACGCAGGGCAGTTCAGCACCTCAATACAGTATATTTCTACAACATTTCACATCTACTTAATGCGCATATATACATCAGATACCACATAAAACAATTTTTGCTGGTAGTGGTAAAATAAGCTAACGAATTCAGAAATCAGTTAAACAAAAATAAGTTAAATGCATGGCCGGTTGTCATATGCTTAGTTTCTTCCCTTTTTTTATGGGGAAGAATTCAAGTACTGCCGAAATGTTAGTTCTTACATTAATCGTATAATGTCATATTAGGTGAGCCTTCGTTCTTCTGCACGTATATGTTACTTCAAGAACTGTCCATGATGACAAACTGAAGGAACTGCAACCTTACAGCTCAGACATAATACAACCTGACAAATGACAAAGCACAGGGAGAGTGTATCATTTAGCGATAAAAGCACGATCTATAGGATCTGAATTAAATTTCAAAATTCTAATAATTTCAGTAAGCCCATTTCAAACCTCACCAGAAACTCCGGGTAGCAATGATAGCCTTCTTCCCAATATAGGGTCATGTATATACATATGATTTTGCAGATAGGTATGTAATACTTTACGGTAGACCCTTTCCCCAACCCCCGAGAAACAATTTTATTATCCGCGTACGCAGCTTAAAGGAATATGTTGGTGGCCTAAAGCCCTGCTATTTTTTTTTAAATAATACATTTTTTTATTAATTTTCAAAAATATTACGCCGAATTTATTTTTTTTCAAAAATAATACATAGTCAGCCATGGATCCAGTCGGCCAAGAGTGGGCCGATTAGTACCCTGTCTGCTAACAACAGGCCGATTGAGTTTCGTGCTTTTGGGCACTAAGGTGGGTAAGCATGCATCGTAGTGTAGTCTCGTACTCTCGCCAAGATATGTCCAAATACGGATATCCTTTTAAGTTGTATGTTTCCTCTCGTTGTCTCGTACTCTCGACAGAGGAAACATAAAGCTGAAAAGGATATCAGGATTTGGACATATCTTGGCGAGAGTACGACACTACACTACAATGCTTACCCTTCTTAGTGCCTAGAAGCAGGAAACTTAGGCCTGATAAAATGGGGCATGCACCTATCAACTTATAAGAAGCCAATTAGAACTAATCATCCTACTGTAAGCCAATTAGTTCCAGTCGGCCAACAGTTAGCCGACAGGAGTCGGCCTGTTGTTAGCCGACAGAGTGCTAATCAGCCTACTATTGGCCGACTGGATCCAGTCGGCCACCAGATGGCTGACTATGTATGATTTTTGAAAAATAAATAAATTAGGTGTAATATTTCTGAAAATTGATAAAACAATTATTGTTCGAAAAAATTGGCTAAAGCCCTCTAGGCCTTTCCAGAACATAGCTACTAATTTTATAGCCATTAATTATTTACATAATTTCAGAACCATTTTATGCTTCATCACTAAATTTAATTTTGATCTTTCAGTGGGATATTCAGAGCTTTGAAACCTTGCAGAACAATGAATATGACTACATACCGGTTTTGTCCGTTAGTATCCTCTTTGATCCTGTATCCAATTAAATTGAGCAACTTGGAAACTTCATAATGTGACCAGGCTTCTTGAAGACTATACATAAAGAAAATTAGAAAGAAAAATTATATCAATGATAATGGCGAGCAGAACAATATACTTTTGTAGTATAATGAACTGAAAACAAGACCCTAAAGCCTCGATGTACTCACTGATCCATTCCTCCTGACTCCAACAGGGTCCGAAGTATGCTTGGGAGAAAACTACTAAACTTCTTTGCAAGGTACAACTCCAACTCACAGCTGGAGATGACACTGGCATCATGTTCCTTACCGTGTTCATGCACATTTCGGATAAAACGGACAAGTTCACGCTGCGAGCTTCCATATTCAGTACCAGGCTTCTTATTGTAGTAGTACACATTTTGGAGAACAGTAATAGTATTCCTGTCGCCCCACTTCTTGCCCTTCACTTCTGATTGCACTACTGTTTTCCAATCATTCAGATCAGCAGTCGGTTTTGTTGCCATAATGTTTCCCAATGGGTTATTACAATCCAGAAGTGCATGGTGCAGATAGGTCAAGAAGGTTCTACGACCAGCTGAGGGCATGATCGCAGGATGATGAGTCAAATACTTCATGTACCATACCTTGCCAACATACACTTCTTTTGCTCCTTCTAGCTCTTCTTTCAGCTCCAGAAAATGAACTGGCAAATGATCACCCACCCTGTAGAATGGTATGAATATCTCAGCAGTTTTGCATAGGTCTCTGACCATAGCCTCACGCAGGCTCTGCCCTTCACTGTCCACTGGCTTTTGTAGTATCTTCATCTGGTTAAAATATTTAAGCTTAGTTTTAAGTTTTAACATTCCCGATTTTTTTGGACTGTGTTCATTTCTTTTCCAAAGGAACCATGTCACATGTAAATACTCATTAACTACACATACATGCATTTTTTTAACTACACATTAAAAGATATTAGTATATTTAGAAGGTCTTTACCATATAGGAAACATGAAGAAAAAGAAAAGACGGACACATGAAAGTACTATGTACCGTACCCGAGATGCCTACTATATGTGTTTGTTCACTAAAAATAAATAAATAAACAAAGTTGTGACAACAATCCTGAAACGCCAGATAACTAAGCTTGCAAACTGCTTCTAAGTTGATCTTGAGAATCTTGTGTCTGCATTCAATAATGTTTATGTTCTGGAGAGTTTATAGTTTTTTTTTGTGAAATACTACTCCTATAAAACAATATGACTGCACACCATGCATGTACTTGAACAATAAATGTATAGTAGTAAGACTGCTTTAGTGCACGCAGAACACACACTCATGCGCTCCACGTGCACACACACAAATATCATCACACACTCACTCATACTCCCTCCATCCGAAAATACTTGCCATCAAAATGGACAAAAAGGGATGTATCTAGAACTAAAATATATCTAGATACATCCCATTTTATTCATTTTGATGACAAGTATTTCCGGACGGAGAGAATACAAAATCTAAAAAAGACTAGACACGAACAAATGAAATTGCAAGATCAGCAAAGTCACTACAGATGTCTCAGCAGGAACATGAACATCCATCAAAAAACACCATTTGTAGTGGGACACAGGAAGTCAAACCTATGGCTTAACCCCATATGGGCTGGTGCGTACAACCATCCTCATTCCTATTTTTCATTTGTGCACTTGCATGTCTAAGTTAAACACATTCCTGATTCATTTCCCTCCATGGGTTGGATAAGAAATGCACAATGATGTGAGATGCATTTCCAAAAATGGCCTTCCATTTGGCATTGGCTACAGTCCTTTGTAACAAAAACACATGCATGGATCTAAATTAAACCAAACAGTTTCTTGTAATGAATTGTTTGGATGTATTCACTGCTCTTACCTCGTAATGAGACGAATCTCTTGTGTCAACTCGGTGGCTTTTAGATTTCCACTCAATGATCAGAATGTTCTCTTCACTGAATTCGCCACCCCAGCTGATGCCATGGTGATGATTTTCCAATATACCAACCATTAAGATCTCCATACAACGACAGCCATGAAATGTTGGAGCAAGAATATAAGTTTTGCGCCCAATTATAGGCACATGTTGCACAAGAGGATGATTTTTTCTGAAGTCCTCCAACATCTGCATTCTACATATGCAAGACAAACAATATTCTTGTTATGTAAAATAAACTAGGGTATGTGTATCTGCTTGCTTAAGATAGGATATCAGACCTCTCAGGAAAGTCGCTAAAAGACAAGCGCGTCCCATTAATTGTTGATTCCTCAATTAGATAATCATTATCGCTTAAGAACTTCCGTACGAATTGTCGAGCAATGGGTAGTAGCCATCTGTCAATACTGGAATCAAAACAAAGAGATTATTCCCAGTGGGGATAAGGGATAAGAGACCATAAGTAGCAGGGTTTTCGACCGGTTTCCGAAAATACCGTCCGAGAAAAAAAAAACCCTGCTACTTATAGGAGTACGTCCCGCTGTACATATGATTAATTTGGTCTGAAATTGATATGACCGTGCATGTACACAATCCATTGCATTCTTTTAATATAGACTTAGATGAACGTATGGAGATCGGACTGGTTATCATCGTATGCAAAGCATTACCGCTACTTACAGTGATAGACAAGACATGTGTACATGCATAATTACTTATAAATGCAGTGGTTTGCCGCCTCCATAGTCCATAATGAAAACTGATGCTCATGTGGCTTGTCCATATCATTTAATATATTTTTTTTGCGTGGACCATATCATTTAATTTGCGCACAATTACTTGCTATAAATTGTGGGGGGTACAACAATCGGGTACATATTAAATCACAATATTAGCAAAGTTAGGCCATGCATCAAACTGAAGTTCCACCTACTTACACATAAACACTAATCCAACGGAAGGTGCTGTGCATGCATACACATGCATGGTTGGCACTCGCACCTTGTACGTTAGCAGAGGTACATATATTAAAGTAGGAAAAGCAGCTAGAGCTAGCTAGGAAAGAGTATATACTTGGTCCGGCTGTTAGAGGCAGCTCTTATCAGATCAACGTCGGCTTTCATTTCCCACATATTGCTGTAAGAGAATTTTAGATAATATGGCTCTGATCTCCCCCAAATCTTGTTCAGGCTGGCCGTCGCATTTAGCTGGTCTTCGTAGTAAACCCTATTAGAACTAAACAATAAATTTATGTTACATCAAGCAGGCTATATATACCCAGTGTGTGTGTGTGTGTGTGGGTGGGTTTAGGGTGGGGGTAGGGGAGGGGGGCTACGCCCTTAATTACTTGAGGAGACCATAGAACATGTCGGAGAGTGTATAGCTGCGCTCACGTGCTGTAGAGGGTTGCTTCTTCACGGCCTCAGCAAAGGTCAACGGGAGCGGCTGTTCCCCTTGCCTTGCATCTAGATCGGGCGGTTCGGCTGCCGCAGCCCGGACGGGCCCCGAGGCTCCCTGAGCCGCAGCCCTAGGGCCGGCATCAGTAGATCTGGTAGTGATACTTGCTCTGGACAAGCCTGCTGGATCGATCGGCGCAGCTGACCTGGTTTGGTTGGCGGCCGGCGACGACAGCGACGTGGGCTTGGATTGGCATGGCGACGAGAGGCCTGCAGCGGGGATTGGGGTAGGCCAATCCGAAGGTGAGGAGAGGAGATCGCACGACGGAGCTGCGGACGAGGAGGGGCCAGCCGCCGGAGCGGCGCTGATCGCGTGCCCGGAAGGGCGGCCGCGCCCGTGCCTGCTACCCTTCCCCGCCATGGCAAACCCTTGAACACCCACCTTCTCTCTTAAGTCTTAAAAAGTCGTGGTGAGGAGAAAGGGTGGCATTGATTGGGCCTGGCGAGGTTTCCTAAAATCAGCATCCCGGGATTGATTGGGTCGGCCCATTAGTCACCAGCACATAGAAGAAGAAACAAACCGGTTGGAAAGAAGCTTTCCACAACCGAAAGGGCCTTTCGCGAAAACCAAGTCGAATGGCTCCTATATGGGCCGTCCTATTAAGAAGGAAGTGCACCAGGTACCATTTTGCCTGTATTTGGCCCCTGAAGCGCCAAGCAGGAATTTGCCGGTTTAAGAAGGCTAGTTAACTAGGATGGGCTAAGAGCAAATCGACCTCTTCATACGGGGTTGGGCTTCCTATCAATATAGCACACAGTGCCGTTTCATTTAGTTCACATAATTACCCCTTAACAAAATATAGTTCTCATAATTCCCTCCAAAAAAATAGTTCTAATACTGTACATCTCAAAAATAAATCTCAGAATGTTCTCAAGAAGATATTAAGATGGTTCTATAAAAAAGAGTACTGTTTCAATTTTATTTGCACGTTCTAAAAATTTACTTTGTATGAAATACCTTGTAAAGCATCACGAAAAAAAAATCATATTTCGAAAATAGAGAAAAAGAAAATTATCATCGTCAAAATCAAATCTAAGATGATACTGTGCAAGAAAATTATGAAAAAAACAAGCTTAAAAGAGAAATGCGGACAACCTGGAATTGGAGAGGAGACATGTTTGGCTAAAGTTTCAATCTTTCCCTTAGGCATCAGCACACGAGAGTTCTGTGCTGTCGTGCCAGACGTTCATGCTATCTTGATTAGATGTGTATACTGAGAGAGAAGACATATGTTGAACCAAGAGAAATAGAATGAAGCTTTTTTTTTACAACTGCCATGCTTTAATAAACAAAGAAATAAGAAGTTGTAGTATGGAACCACTCACGCCTGATCCTCTTTCTTCTTCCCTTTTGATGATGATGATGATGATGATGATGAAACCCAACAAGAAAATCGCTTATTTTTCATTCATACAGGAGGAGAAGAAGATAGACGATATGAAACCAAATAGGAGTACAGAAAAAGGCCACCTGTTGAAACTAAAAAGAGGGCACATAACAAAAGGCGAACCAGGCTTAAACGCGCCGGCGGGACAAACCACGCACAGACGGCCGGCTTCGAGCCTGCCCGGCCGCGGTGGAGCTCGCTAATGCATGCTGGCCGTATCCAGCGATCTTTACCGTTGAGCTAAGCCGCCTGCATCCACGACGCCCACCAGCGATATGCATGTATGCGTGCATGCATGCTGCATATCCATCCGCTGCATGACCAATCGAAGATCTGCTCCTGTCCAGCTACGAGGCGTTGGAAGCCATTGAAAGCGGTGAGAGTTGCATGCCTCTCCAGCTTTCCTACGCATGGTGAGAATTGCGCCAGGTTTGGCAGCTACAAATCAGTCTCTCGGTCTTTTGGGGTCTATGGTTGTTTGGAAGTATTATACATGTCAGGAGGTGCTTATAGATATAGGGTGTGCGTATGTGCCTTCAATTTCATAGAGGTGAGTGTATGCTCATGTATGTGAGCGATTTGGATTGTAATGTGTGCAAAAAACTAGGCATTTTTACTAAGGCGACACATAATCAAATAGGAGAAAGAAAAACGTCTGAGTATTATGATATGATAATGTATTATATTAAATAATATATTAGTACGTGTCATGCATGACAATAATAATATAACTATAATATAAAACTATGATACTATACACTGTAAAGATAGTATTATACATTAGCATTATATTGTGCATAATACTAATATATTGATACTTTTTCCGTCTCAAAATATAAGATTTTATGTTTTTGAACACTTGTGTAGTGTCAAAAAAAACATCTTAC
>NC_041387.1:3178564-3185308 GCF_002162155.2 Triticum dicoccoides
CAGCTGGTCCCTCTTCTCAACGCCGCACTTTGTGAGTAAATACCTTTTTCGATCATTTCGGAGTAAATATCGGAAGACATGTTGTTCTTACCAGGTCGCTGTCAGTATAGAAAAACACAAACGTGGGCCAGGGGATGTGATAGAATACCAAAGGCTTTTCAATCAACACGTATTCGATTACTAGGACTTTTCACCGAAATGCTAGCTGCCACATATGTTTTCATAGGAGTAATAGTTTTTTTTGGTGTGGTTATCATAGGAGTAGTAGTTGACTACGTACAGAACAGCTTGTTTGACACCCGTCATTTGGGTTGGATTTCACGGATCTGATTTTTGAATTCAGACCCAACCACCTTTTTCTCAAAGGTACAAGGTCTACCGTGACAATACAATTATACTAAGACCCGCAAACTTTAAGAGCAAATCTAAAAGCATCCATCTGCACTTGGCTTCTCTAAACGTTTGCATCATGCTTTAAAAGGTGAATAACTTCATCGAAATCGCCTATTGCAAGCCACAGGTGAGTAGACCCCCCTTCCCAGGAGCGCAATGTATCCAATGTTTCGTGTCTCTCTTGGAATTGAGCTTCACCATAGATACATGGAAGCCTCCACGACACCGATTCTAGCTCCTTAACTAAAGCATCGATAAAGTCAAACCTTTCAAAAGAAAAAAAGAAAGAGGTATAGTTGTTCAAGGTGGGCCATCACTAGTAGAAAAAGGGGCAATGGTCCAGGCCGGTCCAGCCCATTAGTCCCGGTTCAATCCAGAACCGGGACCAATGGGGGCATTGGACCCGGTTCGTGAGCCCCGGGGGCCGGCCGGGCCACGTGGGCCATTGGTCCCGGTTCGTCTGGACCTTTTGGTCCCGGTTGGTGGGACGAACCGGGACCAATGGGCCTCGCTCCTGGCCCACCACCATTGGTCCTGGTTGGAGGCACGAACCGGGACCAAAGACAAATCTTTAGTCCCGGTTCATGCGACCAACCGGGACCAATGGTTGTGCCTATATATACCCCCTCGCGCAAGAGCAGAGCACACTGCTCTGTTTTTTCTGGCCGAGGGGGAGAGGGCTTGGTGGTGCTCTAGCTCACTTCCTATGCACACAAGGTGTTCGATGAAATGCCCGAGCCACACTACTTAAGGTTTCTCCTCTTCAAGCTCGACCGCCAAGCTCCATTTTCCTCAATATTTGTCTAGGTTTAGCGGTCCATCACGCCCCGTCCCCGTCTTCACCGTCGTCGATCACCCGCGCCGATCTCATCGCTGGCATCACCGTGGCGAGCCTCTTGTTCTTATCTTCTTTCTGAAAGGAAAAATATTCTTACTTGTATGTTTAGATAGATACTTGTATAATTTTCTTACTTTTATTATTGCATCTTATATAGTGCGATGGTTTTGGTATCCGCCCCCGTCGGCCCTCGTCCTGTCTATGATTCGGATGTGGTATATATTATCTTTTCATAACTATTGGTTCATTTATTGTTTATGACAATTATGCCGACCAACGTGACATAGATTTTATTTATCTAGGAGGTTGTTGAACCGGAAATTCCAACCGACCCTATTGTCAAGAGGTTAAATTTAGTTGAAGAAGAAAACAATTTCTTGAAGGAAAAAATTAGAAAAATTGAGGAGGAGAAGATGATATTGGAGTTGCATGTTGCGGATGTCGTCGATGATCACAAGATCAAGATGGATGCAATGCGCTTGAAGATTAGAAAGATTAGAAAATATGCCATTCATACCGAGGCTTGGTATCATTATGCCGTTGGATCAGTTGTTACATTGGTTGCGATTATGATCGCATTTGTTTTCGCATTGAAATGTTTTACATAGTTTCAGTGTATGGTTTAATTAATTTAGATGAGAACTATGTATGTACTTTGGTTTTAATGTGATGATGAACTTCTATAAATTTGGTCACTTAATTATCTATTCATGATGTTCTGTAATGATTTTTGACACACTTAATTATATATAATGCACACAGATGAACCGGCAATGGATGTACGGTTCAAGACACACCTCCGAGTACATTAAGGGCGTGCATGATTTTCTCGAAGTGGCTGAGGCAAACAAGCAGAATGGTTTTATGTGTTGTCCATGCCCTATATGTGGGAATACGAATTCTTACTCTGACTGGAAAATCCTCCACACCCACCTGCTTTACAAGGGTTTCATGCCACACTATAATGTTTGTACGAGGCACGGAGAAATAGGGGTTATGATGGAAGACGGCGAAGAAGAAGAGTACGATGACAACTATGTGCCGCTTGAATACGGTGATGCTACTGAAGATCAAGAGGAACCAGACGATGTGCACGATGATACTGCAACGGGTGAAGCTGCTGAAGATCAAGAGGAACCAGACGATGTGCCCGATGATGATGATCTCCGCCGGGTCATTGTCGATGCAAGGACGCAATGCGAAAGTCAAAAGGAGAAGCTGAAGTTCGATCGCATGTTAGAGGACCACAAAAAGGGTTGTACCCCAATTGCGAAGATGGCAACACAAAGCTCGGTACCGTACTGGAATTGCTACAGTGAAGGCAGAGAATGCTGTGCCTGAAAAAGGATTTGAGAAGCTACTGAAAATATTGAAGAAGAAGCTTCCAAAGGATAACGAATTGCCCGACAGTACATACGCAACAAAGAAGGTCGTATGCCCTCTAGGATTGGAGGTGTAGAAGATACATGCATGCCCTAATGACTGCATCCTCTACCGCGGTGCGTACAAGGATCTGAACGCATGCCCGGTATGCGGTGCATTACGATATAAGATCAGACGAGATGACCCTGGTGATGTTGACGGTGAGCCCTCCAGGAAGAGGGTTCCTGCGAAGGTGATGTGGTATGCTCCTATAATACCACGGTTGAAATGTCTGTTCAGAAACGGAGAGCATGCCAAGTTGATGCGATGGCATAGTGAGGACCGTAAGAAAAACGGGAAGTTGAGAGCACCCGCTGACGGGTCGCAGTGGAGAAAAATCGAGAGAAAGTACTGGGATGAGTTTGCAAGTGAGCCAAGGAACGTATGGTTTGCTTTAAGCGCGGATGGCATTAATCCTTTGGGGGAGCAGAGCAGCAATCACAGCACCTGGCCCGTGACTCTATGTATGTATAACCTTCCTCCTTGGATGTGCATGAAGCGGAAGTTCATTATGATGCCAGTTCTCATCCAAGGCCCTAAGCAACCCGGCAACGACATTGATGTGTACCTAAGGCCATTAGCTGAAGAACTTTTACAGCTGTGGAATGGAAACGGTGTACGTACGTGGGATGAGCACAAACAGGAGGAATTTAACCTAAAGGCGTTGCTGTTCGTGACCATCAACGATTGGCCCGCTCTCAGTAACCTTTCAGGACAGACAAACAATGGATACCACGCATGCACGCACTGTTTACTTGACACCGATAGTATATACCTGGCAAGCTGCAGGAAGAATGTGTACCTGGGCCATCGTCGATTTCTTTCGACCAACCATCAATGTCGAAAGAAAGGCAAGCATTTCAAAGGCGAGGCAGATCATCGGAAGAAGCCCGCCATGCGTAACGGTGATCACGTACTTGCTATGGTCAATTATTTACACGTAATCTTTGGAAAGGGTCCCGGCGGACTAGCTGTTCCAAGTGACGCTGGGGGACACGCACCCATGTGGAAGAAGAAATCTATATTTTGGGACCTACCCTATTGGAAAGACCTAGAGGTCCGCTCTTCGATCGACGTGATGCACGTGACGAAGAACCTTTGCGTGAACCTGCTAGGCTTCTTGGGCGTGTATGGGAAGACAAAAGATACAGCTGAGGCACGGGAGGACTTGCAACGTTTGCACGAAAAAGACGGCATGCCTCCAAAGCAGTATGAAGGTCCTGCCAGCTATGCTCTTACCAAGGAAGAGAAGGAAATCTTCTTTGAATGCCTGCTTAGTATGAAGGTCCCGACTGGCTTCTCGTCGAATATAAAAGGAATAATAAATATGGCAGAGAAAAAGTTTCAGAACCTAAAGTCTCATGACTGCCACGTGATTATGACGCAACTGCTTCCGGTTGCATTGAGGGGGCTTCTACCGGAAAACGTCCGATTAGCCATTGTGAAGCTATGTGCATTCCTCAATGCAATCTCTCAGAAGGTGATCGATCCAAAAATCACACCAAGGCTAAGGAGTGATGTGGTGCAATGTCTTGTCAGTTTCGAGCTGGTGTTCCCACCATCCTTCTTCAATATCATGACGCACGTCCTAGTTCATCTAGTTGACGAGATTGTCATTCTGGGCCCCGTATTTCTACATAATATGTACCCCTTTGAGAGGTTCATGGGAGTCCTAAAGAAATATGTCTGTAACCGCGCTAGGCCAGAAGGAAGCATCTCCATGGGCCATCAAACAGAGGATGTCATCGGGTTTTGTGTTGGCTTCATTCCTGGCCTTAAAAAGATAGGTCTCCCTAAATCGCTGGAAAAGGCACGCTTGGAAGGGACTCAATAATATGCAGGGACGGATATTCTTGGTCTCAAGCACACTACACAATTCTACAGAACTCTACCTTGGTGACCCCGTATGTCGATGAACACAAGAACAGTTTGTGCTCCAAATACCCGGAGCAGTGCGACGACTGGATTACATGTGAACACATCAGGACTTTCAGCAGTTGGTTGGAAGCACGTCTCAGAGGTGACAACACTGTTTGTGATGAGCTATACTTGTTGTCCAGGGGACCATCTTCGACTGTTACGATTTGGAAAGGATACGAGATAAATGGGAATACATTTTACACGATTGACCAAGATCAAAAGAGCACCAACCAAAACAGCGGTGTCCGCTTTGATGCAACAACCGAGAAGGGAAAGGACAAATATTATGGTTACATAGTGGACATATGCATGGGAACTTGACTACGGATATGATTTTAAGGTCCCTTTGTTTAAGTGCAAATGGGTCAATCTGTCAGGAGGCGGGGTACAGGTAGACCCACAGTACGGAATGACAACAGTGGATCTGAAAAATCTTGGGTACACTGACGAACCGTTCGTCCTAGCCAATGATGTGGCACAGGTTATCTATTTGAAGGACATGTCTACCAGACCGAGAAAGAGAAAAGATAAGGAAGCGAATACATCATACGATGAGCCAAAGCGCCATATAGTTCTTTCAGGAAAAAGGGACATCGTGGGAGTGGAGGACAAGATAGACATGTCTGAAGATTATGAAAAGTTTCATGAAATTCCTCCCTTCAAAGTCAAGGCTGACCCCAACATCCTGATAAACGATGAAGATTATCCATGGTTACGGCGCAATAAGCAAATGACACAAGCGAAGAAAAAGTAAAGACTTTCTCCCGCAACTATTATGATGATACCATGCCAACTTTGTAACTGACGAGTATGATACCATTGTCCGTTTTGTATATGCACATGCTATGTGTGGGTCAATTTATGATACCATGCCAACTTTCAACTTTTTCAGAGTTCATTTGAAATGCTTTAATGTCTTATGATTCGGCCCTCATAATAATTAAAAATAGCAACAACAAGTATTTTGTTGTAAGTAGAAACAAAATAAAATAAATAAAGTAAGAAAGAAAACAAAAAAACAAAAAAAGTGTTTTCAAATCTGAAAAGTAATGGCACTAACAGAAAGTTTATAATTTTCCTAAAACTAAAAGCAAAAAGAATTAAGAAATAAAGCAAAAAACAAAAGAAAATAAATAATGCAGAAAACAACAATAAGTATTTTGTTGTAAGTAGAAACAAGATAAAATAAATAAAGCAAGAAAGAAAACAAAAAAACAAAAAAAGTGTTTTCAAATTTGAAAAGTAATGGCACTAACAGAAAGTTTATAATTTTCCTAAAACTAAAAGCAAAAAGAATTAAAAAATAAAGCAAAAAACAAAAGAAAATAAATAATGCAGAAAACAAAACAAAAAAACTGGAAAAAAATAAAAATAGCAACAATAAGTAAGGAAAACAAAAAACAAAAAATGCCTCCTACTGGGCCCCCACGGCCTGAATACGACTTGAAACCCTACTATGGGCCAGGATTCAGGCCCGCAGTAGGCCCAGAAGGCCCATCAGGCAAAGCAGTAGCAAGTAGGCCCGTAAGCCTGCAGTGGAGAGGAGCTCGAGAGGGGTGCGGCAGTGGGGCTTATAAACCACTGTGCGCCCCTCTCAACTAGCAAGGTGGGACTAAACTTTGGCCGCGATGCGGGCAGCACAGGGGCCTTTGGTCCCGGTTGGTGGCACCAACCGGGACGAAAGGGGGGGCATTGGTCCCTGTTGGTGGCACCAACCGGTACCAATGCCAACCTTTTAGTCCCGGTTGGTGCCACCAACCGGGACCAAAGGCCGCCGCTTCCCGCCCTTTGGGCTGCTGAAAAGAGGCCTTTGGTCCCGGTTGGTGGCACCAACCGGGATTAAAGGGGGCATTAGTCCCGGTTGGAGCCACCAACCGGGACCAATGCTCTTGCTATATATACAGGACTTAGCAGTTTTCGCCAAAACTCATCTCTTTCTTCTCGCCCCGACGCCTCTGCTCCTCGTCGCCGTCGCCGCCGAGCCCTGCCCCGACGCCGTCAGGCTGGTCCAGCTCGCCGTCGCCGCCGCTGAGCCACTGCCCCGACACCGTCGCCGCGCCCGCCGCCCTTGCCGGCCCCGACACCATCGTCGTCGCCGCGCGCGCCACCGGCCGTTCCCCGACCCCGTCGC
Source organism: Triticum dicoccoides (assembly GCF_002162155.2). Lineage (NCBI taxonomy): Eukaryota > Viridiplantae > Streptophyta > Magnoliopsida > Poales > Poaceae > Triticum > Triticum dicoccoides. Next base: position 3,185,269 of record NC_041387.1, read on the forward strand.
CGTAGCCGCGCGCGCCGCCCCTTCCCGACCCCGTCGCCGT
>NC_041387.1:3186112-3199732 GCF_002162155.2 Triticum dicoccoides
TCCCCGACCCCGTCGCCATCGCCGCGCGCGCCGCCCCTTCCCCAACCCCGTCGCCGTCGCCCCGACCACACGCCGCCGCCTTCGGTCCGGCCGCCGGCGACCTTTCCTCTTTTTTTTATATATGCAGAAGTTTATATATGCAAAAATTTATATATGCAAAAATTTATATATGCAAAAATTTATACATATATGCAAGTATATATGTATTTTTTTCATAAGTGTATTTTTTTTGTTCATTGCATTTTTTTCATATATATAATGTATATATGTATGTGGTAGCTATATATATGATGAATGGATGTGGCTATATATGTATGTATGAATATAATGTTCATAACATTTTTTTGTTTATATATGTTTTTTCATATATGTATTAATTTTATATTTAGGTTGTTAGTAGATATCGATTTTAGGTTAGTGCATTTTAGGTTAGTGTAGAGGAGAAAGTAAAATAAGGAAAAGGAAGAAAAGAGGAAGAAGGAAGAAGGAAGAAGAAGAAGAAAAAGAATGAGAGGAAAGAGGAAAATAAGAAGAGGAAGAAAGGAGAAAAAGAGGAGAGGAAGAAGAGGAGAAATAAATAAGAAGAGGAAAAAAGAAGAAAAAGAAGAGGAGAAGAAGAAAGGAATAGAGGAGAAAGAAGAAAAAATAGAAGAATTTTTTTAATTTTTTCTTCTTCTCCTCTATTCCTTTCTTCTTCTCCTCTTTTTTTTCTTCTTTTTTTTCTTCTTCTTCTTCCTTCTTCCTTCTTTCTCTTTTCTTCCTTTTCCTTAATTATTTTCCTTTCTCGAGGGAGAAGAAGAAAAAGAAGAGGAGAAGAAGAAAGAAAGGAATAGAGGAGAAAGAAGAAACTTCAACACGAGCTAGGGGGTGGTACCGATACCCCCTCCCCGATAACATTATTTTCCCATGTATATGTATGTCGAGTCGTTGTCGATATAACCCCCTCTAGATAACTTCGACATGAGGGGCGGTCGATATATATACCCCATCTCGACTGTGATAACTTATACAACTGCAGCACCCCCCTCGGCCCTCTCGCTCGACCAAAACTCTCGAGGACACCCAAACCCTAGAGAGAAAACGATGTTGGTCTCCTACCCCCTCCCGCCGCGCCCCTACCCGACAAATTAACTCTCTCGAGGCCACCCAAATTTATCAAGTTAAAAGATCATTGTCGTCGAGGCCACCCCAAACCCTTGAAGCGTTGTGTCGAGGCGACCCCAAACCCTAGAGAAGCAGCGTCGAGGCCACTAACATGATTCCTTATTGTGATTAGCTAGCTAGTTCTACGTTTGCCACTAATATATATATATATATATATATATATATATATATATATATATATATATACCATGTTTGAATAATAATTGACATGTTGTAAATATTTGCAGAAACTATGGAGCACTCCCGAGACGAAGAAACAGAAGCGATGTTGGGGGAAATAATCGCACAAGGAAGTGATGAAGTTGCGTCATTTCTCAACGAGACCGATGGTCAGGAAGGACTAGATGAAGAAGAGGGCTATGTTCATGATTGCTTCGACCCATTAATGCCAGTACAAGAAGAGGACTATGTTCATGATGGCTCCGGTGACACAATGGAGGTACAAGAAGGAGACCGTGCTGACTGCTCCGGTCACCGAACCGAGTCCGGCCATATATATATATATATATATTAGTTAAGCCCGTGCTGACTAGTTAATTGATGCATCCATTGTTTTGGTATATGTACACATATTAATTACTCTCGTCTTTCTTCCTTATAATTTCTAGCCCTCCGGATCGAGCACAACTTCGGTAAGGAGACAAGGCCCGAAGAAAAAGTTGAGCTCGGATGAAAAGTTTGAGATCATAGAAATCACGCCCGACGGCGAACCGATCGAACCCATCCGGACAAGGAAGGCATTTTCTGCTCAGTGCGGGGTTCTTGTTAGGGACAAGATCCCGATCAGCATCCAGCAATGGTATAAGCCTGCTAAGGATGAAGACCCTGAGGTGTCTTATGTCAATGATATGCAGAAAGAAGATCTTTGGACTGAGCTGAAGGCAAATTTCACCCTACCACCAGAGGAGGATCCGGAGAAGCCAGTTAAAGAGCAATTAATCAAGTCTTGTGCTCTTAAGAAGATGGCAACCCTAATGAGGAGGTGGAGGAAAGAGCTGAACCAGTTTGTCGAGAAAAAAAAGACACCAGAATTCATCGGCAAATATGAGAAGACCAAAGATCACTGGCCTGCATTTGTGGCCCACAAGACATCGGAAAAGAGTAAGAAGATGTCGGCGAAAAACAAGCAAAATGCTGCGAAGAAGAAGCTTCACCATCGCACGGGGTCAGGTGGCTACCTCAAAGCCCGGCCTAAGTGGTCCAAGGCTGAGCATGATCTGCTTGAAAAAGGGATCGAACCAGAGACAATGCGCTGGCCAGACCGTTGCCGGACTTGGTTCTTCGGGGCTGGCGGAACATTGGACCCTGTAACAGGGAAGTGTCAGTGGACGGACGAGCAACTGCAAACACCAGTCAAGAACCTTCGACACTATATCGATGCAGCGCAGCGAGGGACGTTCCTTCCAAACAGGGAGAAGGACGAGCTCACAATGGCCCTTGGGAATCCTGAGCACCCTGGACGGACACGAGGCACGCCAGGCTCCATTCCGTGGAAGGTTGGTTTTCCGGACGCAGGGGGTTACAAAACTCACGAGAGGAGGAAGAAACTGGAGCAGGACCAAATGCAGGCGCTGCACGAAAGGGTAATGGGGCTAGAGGAACGAGAAGAGGTACGAGAAGCAGCAGATCGCAACAAACGACCTGCCGAAGCTTCCCCCGAAGCTACCCTGCCATCTCAGCGGAGAAGCAGTGTGGCTTCCACCGAGCTGCTTCAGCCGGAGCATGTCTTGACGGCTCCTGCCAGCTATCCCGTGGATGGTATCACGGAGTCTCAAAATTGCCACATTATGGCGTGATGGATGAATTTGAAGGTCAAGGCGGCTGTTGGCCAAGTTTATCCTAGTGGACCTGGCACAACTTATCACTGCCAGCTGATTCCAGAAGGATTTGCTAAGGTGATGGTGGATGAAATAACGGAGGGATTTGAGGACCTCGTGCTTGAGCACCCTACCGGTGAAGGGGAGACTAGGCTGGGTTCTGCTCTGAAGACTCCGTGCCTATGGCGGAAGGAGCTCATCAACCTTTTGAACTGGACGCCTCCGCCTCCTCCTCCTCCTCCGGCGAGTCGGGGCACTCCGCCTCCTCCACCGCCTCCTCCTCCGGCGAGTGACGATCAGGGCGCGCGTGGCGGCACTCCGCCTCCTTCTCCGGCACGTGGCGGCACTCCGCCTCCTCCTTCTTCGCCTCGCCAGCAAGGGCGGAAGAGACCCGCCGCCGCCCCGGCTGCTCCGGCGCGTCGTAGTCCTTCTCCTCCCCCTCGTAAGCAAGCACGAAAGAAGATAGATGCTGCAGCCGCTCCGTCTGCTCCGGCGTCTAGCAGCACAAGAAGAGGAGAGAGGCAATACAGATACGATCCACCTCTAAAGCCTCTAGAGAAGTTACCGTACGAGAGGACCAAGGAGGAAAACAATACGATCGTGCAGGACCACGTGAAGGAGTTCTTTGAAGGGGTGAAAGCAATGAGACATCCACCTCCGGAGGAGAAGGTAGATCCGGTGAAAGCAAAGCGCACTATCAATGCCCTGAGGAAACCACCAAAGTCTCCGCCGAGAACCAACTATGAGCGCATTACTGAACAGACATATCTCCAAGCCAAGCGGTCGGGAACTACTGTCAGTGATAAAAGATTAAAAGAACGAGCAAAGGGGAAAAAAATTGCCCAGCTCGGCGAACAAGCACAGCAATCGTGCCCCCCGCTCAATGTGTCTAATCCTCCGGGGACGGTGGCCGGTTATGGCAATCTTAAAGATTACCTGCCGGACGATGCACTTCCTGATTTCATGGAGGTGGACGAATTCAGATACGAGTACGGTAAGCCTCTCGTCAAAGATGAAAAATCTCTAGCAACAATGTTGCGAAGATTTCATAGTTGGTACATGAAAACCTGCAGAGAGTCTGAGGGGCAGAACAGTTTGTATCTGAACATTAAAGAGGAGCACGACCTCGTTTCAAATGATCTGTTGTGTGTTCCATTTGAGGAGTTCTTCGAGTTCTTCAATCAAAAGGCCCTCGATAAATTAATGGTCTTTTGCTACTGCCTGTAAGTACTATTTCTGTCATTAAGTCTCTATATATAGCTCGGCTCTTTCATTGCATGTATTTATAATTAATTATCCTCAATATATTATGCGGATTGAAGATCGTCGAGTGCAAAAAACAAGAAATTTATGATATTGGGTTCATTAACACAAATATCATAGATGTATTTCTGGTTGAAAAGAACGTCGAAGAGGCCGAGGACAACTTGCTACAATCGTTGATCAAAAATCAAAACAAAGATACCATACTCTTTCCTTACAACGGCCCGTGAGTGTTACTGTCGTGTGCATATTCGGTTTCCCTTATTACTCGAGCGAGGTTATAGTAATGTAATTGATGAGTTATGCATGCGTGCGCAGGTACCACTATATTCTTCTGGAGATTAAGCTTGAGCGTGGATTAGTAACCGTCTTAGACTCGAGACGGAAAGATCCCAGCACCTATGCGGACATGACTGAAATGCTCAGCAAGTAAGTTCAATCGATCGTTATCGCACCATATCGGCAACTTTTTGTTCATTTCCTGATATCTCAAGTAATAATAATTATTTTCTTTGTCTTGCAGGGTTTGGAAACAGTTCACCACACAAGCTCCGGGACTGCCGAAGGAGCTGCGATATATATACCCGAAAGTAAGTACTACTGGCTAGCTAGTTGCGCGCATCTCCCGTTGATTCTATAGCTATACTTTCATCAATGCCATTTATAATGCTTCATTATCAGTTTGATTGACCTCTATTTCTCGTAAGTGCTTGTGGCAGGAGGAAGGGAATGATTTTCGTGGATACTACGTGTGCGAGTTCATCCACAACGCGACTTTGAAAAACAAGCGGGGCTACTCTAGAAGACAATATGAAGGGCGTAAGCAATAATATTCACAATTTCATTTTATTATACCATCATTTCTGTTGAGTTTCATTCATATATATATGTATTAATTAACCCCCTTCTTCAAATTAGACGTGGCAGATGCGGGATGAACTCCTAGAACCAGATCGCATGAAAGCAATTCAAGAGGAATTGGCGGGATTCTTTCTTGAACACTTCATCAGTAAAGCCGGAGAATACCATGTGGAAATTGATTTCAAATGCTAGGGGTTTGTAATTAAGAGATCTTATACATATTGTACATGTATGTAGCCAGTAAAAAACTTGTTGTTCGACCGATCTCTCGGAGAAGGAGAGGTCGATCGATCACTTCTCTTGGTATGCATGACGAACTTCTGTACTGAATGGTTCTCTCGATCACTTATGTATATATACTACGTAGCGTCGACCAAGCACGGACATAAGAGGGGACACTTATCTCTATTAATTAGCTAGCTAACACAATATACGAAACACCTAAATTAACCCCCCAAAACCCCCAACCCCCCTCCTTTAAAAAAAAAACAAAAACCCCAGCCACTGGAATGCAGACGCGTGGATGCCTTTTGGTCCCGGTTGGAGCCACCAACCGGGACCAAAGGCCCCCTGACTGGGCTCGGCGCACAGGGCCACGTGGAGGCACATTGGTCCCGGTTCGTGTTTGAACCGGGACTAATGGATGGAGGTATTAGTAACGACCCATTAGTCCCAGTTCATGAACCGGGACTAAAGGCCCTTACGAACCGGGACTAATGGGTAGTTTTCTACTAGTGCATGTCTGGCGTGGCCGGGCAGATCACATCTCCCTCATGTAAACCCTAAATCCCACCGTGTATAAGGTGGGAGCTAGGGGCTCTTAGACGCGTCTATTTCTGTAGGACAACTCTCGGTAACCATCTTCCTATACATCACTACTGAGGGCGGGTGCTAACGCGACACGTGTATGTATCAGAGACACTTTGACCAAAGTGTGTGTGATGCATGAATCGCAAACAGTATGGTAATAAAACCGTCATCAATAAGATAAACTGTGTGCGATGGCGGATGTATCAAGCACAATTCAGATTAGAGTCACGTGTGCGATACGTGGCATACAGCTGATCCATATGAACTGTTTACGACGAGTGAAACAATGAAAACAGTTAGCCAAATCAAGATGTGTGCGATAGACGGCACACAGTTCACTCAGATAAACTGTTTGTGACTAGTAAGCTTGCACGTGCAAATGCACGTCTGGACTGTCCATCAATAACAGACACAAAATTTAGTGATGTAATGTAGCTTAAGTGGATAATAATAATTCATCACGCACTACAAACGGGAGCAACTAATCAATCTGCTGACAACATGCTACATGTACGAAGAATCTTGTTTAAATATTAATGTAATTGTTTCATTAAAAAATAAAGCAGGATTCAGTAAGTAGCTACCGCTCATAATAACATTAGATATGTCCTAGAACTATTGAATGACTTAGGTCCTTGAGATGAGATGAAAATACAAAAGTGAAATGAAAGTTAAAGATCTCAACGTGCTGAAACCTAGCACATCTTGCAAAAAATAATCTCTTAATTGCCATAAATCATTAAATCCATATATTCTGATTTTTTAATACAAGTTTGCTTGCCTACTCAAGCATGCTGACATCTTGCAAAAAATAATCTCTTGCTCACCTTAAATCCACGTAGTCCAAAATTTTAATACAAGTTTACTTGCCTCCTGGTTCTCAAATTGGATTGTACAGCTTGCCATGTATCTTGAACTCATTCATATGCCCTTTGCTTTAAAAAACATGTGTTAATAGTTCTACATGTAAAGTATGGTAAAAAAGAATTGACAGTGTGTGCAGGTAATACAATGCTACAAAAAATGGTGCATATGCTTCATACTTAGTGAATGAGTTTTAAGAGATTTTGATTCCTCCATAACAGCCTCACCAAAGCGCCAAAAAGCTTTATACTTGTATTAGCATACATATTGTATTCTAACAAACAGGTATCAGCTCATCGTCCGAACCAACATCTGCTTAACTTCTGGCCAATGGAGTTATATTTTGCCCACCAAACTTGGCATGTATTTTGCCTCCTCATATCTTGGTATTGCCTGCAAAGGGAGAAAAATAAGGTCCGCACACCCTTCATATCAGATAAATATCCTTAGTCGATGCCTCACCATCTATACTTCATCGGTTAGAGAATGAGAATACTAACTGAAACTGGAACAAATAAACTATTATTTAGTTTTTATGATGGAATATCCCAGGCTCGCCAGTTTTTCTTTTGAATATGTGCATTCATTCCATTGTCAATTTAACTTTAGTGTTGTCATTATGATAATTATCATTTTGCAGATCACAATGTAGCTCCCTGAAGCGATTTTTTGCTACCTTGCCCTTTTTCTTCTCTGATCATTGGACTACAAGTTTAGAACAAGCAGAAAGTATGAAATTATTGGATTATTAACAAAGTTTCTATTGATTGGAAAATAACAAAGCATAATATATAACACATGTCCCAAACCAATTTAAGGCTGTCGATTGCACATGTATTAGATAATAATGTGACAGAAAAATATCGATCTTATGGCTGAACCATAGTTACGACTAATTTCAGCACTTCAAACTACTCTTGCAACCTGAAGTCCATTCCTTAAGAGCATACAGAGTAAAGGGTGACATGCATGCAGAAAAGTATATAATGCCTCAAATACATCAGTGGAAAGGATTACTGATAGAGATATCAGATGCTATCTGGAAGCTCCTAAGATTCTCCACTTTGGACCCAACAGCAAGAATCCACAAAGACATCCAGCAAGAAGAAAAAACCAGGACATGAAAAGCAAATCAGACATATATATGCTGTTGTTTCCGCAAAGACACAACTATTATTGTCCCCTATTTTAGAATTGTATGTGTGCCTTGACTTCGTATCCTTTGATGGCTTGGAAACTTCAAAACTAAATTACTATCTCTCACCATCAAGCTTCTCCACCCATATTATTTCTATAAAGTTTGGCTGAGCATATCCGTACAATGATCATGATCCAGTATACCACGCTAGTGGAAGCTGAATTGATCTTTCTCAATAGAACTTCTCTTGTGAACATAGCTTCTTGCAATAGAAGAAAAATGGTATAATTACCATTCTAGAGGTCCTGGCTTGAATATCTTGCTGATGTCTATGGAATAAAAAAGAACCTGCAGCAAAATCCCAGGAAGTTAGAAGGAGGTCTAAATTTATATATGAATGATTCCATAATAATGGAACTGGCAACTGAAAGCAGACTATCTGGAGCTGGTCAGATTTCAAAAAGCGTCTTCCCTGGCCACTATCATAAGGCATGCAAAGGCATGCAAACTACAACTATGATAGCTCCTTCAACATTTGGCAGTTGCTTCATTGGTAATGATGCTCGTTTGGCTGCAAGCATGGACTGACCAGGAGCTGCATTCACGTAAACATAACTGAGAGATCAAACAATAATGGGTAGAAACCAAAAGAAAACCAAGGGAGGAATACCTCAGACTATCCATTTGTAATTTAGGTATGCACTAAACCCATCATATATGGACCAGAAAACAAATTAATTTATCCAAGATTGTGTTACACGCAATTGCTATGTCCATTGACAGATTTTGGATTTACGGCTGGTGCTCTCTATTGGATAAATTCAGACATAAGGCTGAGCATCAATTTATGCCAAGGATGTGTATACAACATGGATAATTAATCTTTACTAAACACAGTTAAGAAAAAAAGATGCCAACTACAGGTAATATACCCAGAAAGCTACACGCTCATCTCTTGAATGCATGCACGAACGAATGACAACACGCTCATCTCTCCTCCTGTCCTCCAAATTGACACAATCACATAATGTTCTCTCTTTTCCCCTAATCACCATGGATGACGCCTTCTAGTTCCAGGTCTTGGACTCGGCTACCAAGTGCCAACCACCGCTCACCACTCCAACCGCTGCCGCCGAGTTGCCAAGCTGAGCACCGGCTGCCACTGGTAGAAAAAGAGGCTTCCGTCCAGCCCCATTAGTCGCGAAACTGTAGGAACCGCGACTAATGAAGTCTTTAGTCGCGGTTCGGCAGACGAACCGCGACCAAATGCCTGGGCCCAGGGCGCTCGGTGGCCAGCTGGTGCACGTGAGGGGCTTTAGTCGCGGTTGGCCAGGACAACCGCGACTAAAGGTGCCCAAAGGCCTTTAGTCGCGGTTGGCCAGGCCAACCGCGACTAAAGCTCCTCCCCTATATATACCAGTTCAGCACACTCACTTAGCCATTTGGTGCCACTTCTCTTCGCAAGCTTCACAAGGGGGTGTAGGTTTGCTTTTGGTTCCTCTTATGCACACAAGGTGTTTGATGAAATGCCCCAAGAGCGTGAAACAAACATGATATGAAGTGTTGGAGCCACACTTGAGGTTCCTCATTTATTTTTTCCTCCTCGATCGCGGTTAGCAACTTGAACCTTTCATGCATGTGTGTCATTGATAAAATATGCATGTGTGTTGTTCATTGTTTAATTTCTATTGTTTATAGCTAGTTAGTTTAACAAATGCATGATGGTTAATTATATATTTTATATTATAATAATGCAGATGAATCGGCAATGGATGTACGGTAACCGACTCTCCCGCGAGTTCAGTACGGGTTTGAAAGATTTCCTCGTAGTGGCTAATGCGAACAAGCAGAAGGGTTTTGTTATCTGTCCATGTGTTGACTGTAAGAATCAGAAGGGTTACTCTTCCTCAAGAGAAGTTCACCTGCACCTGCTTCGGCACGGTTTCATGCCAAGCTATAATTGTTGGACCAAGCATGGAGAAAGAGGGGTTATAATGGAAGAAGATGAAGAAGGGGATGATTTCATCGATGAAAGCTATCTTGCTCATTTCGGTGATACTTTCATGGAGGATGCTGAAGGTGAAGGGGAAGGTGAAGGTGAAGAAGAGGCACGTGATGAGACCGTTGATGATCTTGGTCGGACCATTGCTGATGCACGGAGACGCTGCGAAACTGAAAAGGAGAGGGAGAATTTGGATCGCATGTTAGAGGATCACATAAAGTCGTTGTACCCCGGATGCGATGATGGTCTGAAAAAGCTGGGCTGCACACTGGATTTGCTGAAATGGAAGGCACAGGCAGGTGTAGCTGACTCGGCATTTGAAAACTTGCTGAAAATGTTGAAGAATATGTTTCCAAAGAATAACGAGTTGCCCGCCAGTACGTACGAAGCGAAGAAAGTTGTCTGCCCTCTAGGTTTAGAGGTTCTGAAGATACATGCATGCATCAACGACTGCATCCTCTACCGCGGTGAATACGAGAATTTGAATGAATGCCCGGTATGCACTGCATTGCGTTATAAGATCAGAGGCGATGACCCTGGTGACGATGTTGAGGGCGAGAAACCCAGGAAGAGGGTTCCCGCCAAGGTGATGTGGTATGCTCCTATAATACCACGGTTGAAACGTCTGTTCAGGAACAAAGAGCATGCCAAGTTGTTGCGATGGCACAAAGAGGACCGTAAGTCGGACGGGGAGTTGAGACACACCGCAGATGGAACGCAATGGAGAAAGATCGACAGAGAGTTCAAAGATTTTGCAGCTGACGCAAGGAACATAAGATTTGGTCTAAGTACAGATGGCATGAATCCTTTTGGCGAGCAGAGCTCCAGCCATAGCACCTGGCCCGTGACTCTATGCATCTACAACCTTCCTCCTTGGTTGTGCATGAAGCGAAAGTTCATTATGATGCCAGTGCTCATCCAAGGTCCGAAGCAACCCGGCAACGACATCGATGTGTACCTAAGGCCATTAGTTGATGAACTTTTACAGCTGTGGGGCAGACCTGGTGTCCGTGTGTGGGATGAGCACAAAGAAGAGGAATTTGACCTACGAGCGTTGCTTTTCGTAACCATCAACGATTGGCCTGCTCTTAGTAACCTTTCGGGACTGTCAAATAAGGGATACAATGCATGCACGCACTGCTTACATGAGACTGAAAGTGTACATTTGCCAAATTGTAAGAAGAACGTGTACCTTGGGCATCGTCGATTTCTTCCGAAAATTCATCCAGTAAGAAAGAAAGACAAGCATTACAACGGCAAGGCAGATCACCGGCCGAAGCCTGCGGAACGCACTGGTGCTGAGGTATTTGATATGGTCAAGGATTTGAAAGTCATCTTTGGAAAGGGTCCTGGCGGACAATCAGTTCCGAAGGGAGCTGACGGGCACGCAGCCATGTGGAAGAAGAAATCTATATTCTGGGAGCTAGAATATTGGAAAGTCCTAGAAGTCCGCTCTGCAATCGACGTGATGCACGTTACGAAGAATATTTGCGTGAACCTCCTAAGCTTTTTGGGCGTGTATGGGAAGACAAATGATACAAAGGAAGCACGGCAGGATCAGCAACGTTTGAAAGACCCTGATGACCGGCATCCGGAATGGTTTCAAGGTCGTGCCAGCTACGCTCTGACCAAAGAAGAGAAGGTCATCTTTTTTGAATGCCTGAGCAGTATGAAGGTCCTGTCTGGATTCTCGTCCAATATAAAGGGAATAATAAACATGGCGGAGAAAAAGTTCCAAAACCTGAAGTCTCACGACTGCCACGTGATTATGACGCAATTGCTTCCGATTGCTTTGAGGGGGCTCCTGCCGGAAAATGTTTGAGTAGCCATTGTGAAGCTATGTGCATTCCTCAATGCAATCTCTCAGAAGGTAATCAATCCAGAAGTTCTACCACGGTTACAGAACGATGTGATCCAATGTCTTGTCAGTTTCGAGTTGGTGTTCCCGCCATCCTTCTTCAATATTATGACGCACCTCCTGGTTCACCTAGTCGAAGAGATTTTCATTCTCGGTCCTGTATTTCTACACAATATGTTCCCCTTCGAGAGGTTCATGGGAGTATTAAAGAAATATGTTCGTAACCGTGCTAGGCCAGAAGGAAGCATCGCCAAGGGCTATGGAAATGAGGAGGTAATTGAGTTTTGTGTTGACTTTGTTCCTGACCTTAAGCCGATTGGTCTTCCTCGATCGCGGCACGAGGGGAGACTAAGTGGAAAAGGCACGATCGGAAGGAAATCAACGATATGTATGGACGGCCATTCTCTGACTGAAGCACACCACACTGTACTGACCAATTCCAGCTTGGTGGCTCCGTACTTTGAGAAACACAAGAATATCGGGGAAGCCTGAATCCTGGATTAGGAAGGCCCACATGGAGACTTTCGGCAGTTGGTTGAGAAAACATTTAATGAATGACAATGATGTTGTAGATCAGCTGTACATGTTGGCCAAGACACCATCTTCGACTATAACGACTTTCCAAGGGTACGAGATAAATGGGAATACATTTTACACGATCGCCCAAGATAAAAAGAGCACCAACCAAAACAGTGGTGTCCGCTTTGATGCAGCAACCGAGAATGGGCAAAAGGTCACATATTATGGTTACATAGAGGAGATATGGGAACTTGACTATGGACCCTCCTTTAAGGTCCCTTTGTTCCGGTGCAAATGGTTCAAGCTAACAGGAGGTGGGGTAAAGGTGGACCAGCAATACGGAATGACAATGGTGGATTTCAATAATCTTGGTTACCTTGACGAACCATTCGTCCTAGCGAAAGATGTCGCTCAGGTTTTCTATGTGAAGGACATGAGTAGCAAACCGAGGAAACGGAAAGATAAGAAAACGATCAGTACATCATGCGATGATCCAAAGCGCCACATTGTTCTTTCAGGGAAAAGAAACATCGTGGGAGTGGAGGACAAGACAGACATGTCAGAAGATTATAATATGTTTGCTGAAATTTCGCCCTTCAAAGTGAACACCGACCCAAGCATTAAGTTAAATGATGAGGATGCTCCATGGATACGGCACAATCGTAAGCAAGCAGGGACACAAGGGAAGAAATGATGTGTAATAATTTATTACCCGTGATGTGTTTGGTGTCCATTTTCGAATATTTCGAGATACCACTGATGATACATGAAATTTGGAGTGATTTAGTCATACTCCTTCCTAGGCGTATAATATGCATACTCGTAGTCTTCATAGCCGCCGTCGTCGTCGCTGCTGTCGTATTTTTTGATATATTATTTGTATTTTTAAGATTTTAAATTGAATTAGTTTTATTTTTCTGAATTTTTTGATATATTATTTGTATTTTTAACATTTTGAATTGAATTAGTTTTATTTTTCTTAATTTTTTTATATATTATTTGTATTTTTAACATATTGAATTGAATTAGTTTTATTTTTCTGAATTTTTTATATAATATTTGTGTTTTTAACATATTGAATTGAATTAGTTTTATTTTTCTGAATTTTTTAATATATTATTTGTATTTTTAAGATTTTGAAAAAGAAAAGTATTTTGAAAAATACTTTTAGTCGCGGTTGGCCTGGCCAACCGCGACTAAAGGTCGTCCCGCGCGGGAACGCAAAAACCCGCCAAAAATACCTTTAGTCGCGGTTGGCCTGGCCAACCGCGACTAAAGGTCGTTGCGCGCGGGAACGCAAAAACCCGCAAAAAACCCTTTAGTC
>NC_041387.1:3200209-3268218 GCF_002162155.2 Triticum dicoccoides
ACGCCGCCCGCCGTCGCCCTCGCCCTCGACGCCGCCCGCCGCCGCCCGCCGCGCTGTCAGGCGACGACTCCGGCGCCTCGACCGGGTAATTATCCTCAGGCGCCGTCTCCTCCAGGCCCCGTGCCGCGCGGCCCATGGCGGCGCACGAGAGCAGCAGCACTCCGGCACCCGCCTACGGGTCCCATCTGTCATACACATGAACACACTGCTGGGTGCACTTCCGTGTACCCATAGCAGTTTCTGTATTTAATAACTTGAATTAAATTAAATCAGGATATTAGAAAATGAACCAAAACTTTGAAAATTAATAGAAAATAAACCGTAACTCGGATGGGAAAACTCTATACATGAAAGTTGCTCAGAACGACGAGACGAATCCGGATACGCAGCCCGTTCGTCCATCACGCATCCCTAGCATAGCGAACACGCAACTTTCCCCCTCCGACCCATCTGTCTGAAAACGCGAAACACCGGGAATACTTTCCCGGATGTTTCCCCCCTTCACCGGTACCACCTCGTACCGCGTTATGGTACACCTAGCAAATAAAAAACTTGCCATGATGAATTACTAAAATTTGCCATGATCTATCAAATAATTTTGACATGATTCATAAGTAAAAAAAGAAATATGTCATCAGTTATTTTAACAAATGCATGGTCACTGGCTCAAATTTGGCATGAACTATAAACTAAAACTATCATGGTGAATTACTTAAATTTGCCATGATACATGTACTAAAATTTGCCATGGTTCATACAAAAATGTGTAAACCCTCTCCCACCCCTTCCTCGCCCCCTCCTTTTGCCACCGCCCTTTTGCCACCGCCACCGCCACCGCCACCGCCCCCCTTCTTCACTTAATTAATTTGTTTTTACTACATGTTTTCAGGACTGACATAATGGCGGACGATAGAGCTGACCCGATTATGGACAACTATGATCCGGAAGGTGAAGCACATATGTTCGGCATCATAAACGGCGATATTCTATATGTGCCGACCGGACAAGAAGAAGATGATATCTCTTCTTATCTGAACCTTGACGGTGAAGATGAAGGGCGCCGTCAGCAAGATGATGCCGAATAAACGTCGATAAACGACGATCTTCAAATGGAAGTAGCAACCACCTCCGGCGCCGAGGTATATATATACATTGAGCCTCTGGTGATACAAACTAACTGATTTGAATAAATATGTGTGTACTAACGTGCGCGACTCTCTTTCTTATTTTAGCCCTCGGCCGGATCGTCGAAACAATCGAGTACGTCGTCAAAGCGTGGCGCAACCAAGACGATGAAACAAGGAGAAACATGCACCATCGAGGTTGTCGACAGTGCAACCGGCAGGCCGCTGGAGCCCCGCAAGAACGCCACCAAGTTTGTCAACCAATGCGGAGCCGTTGTTAGAGACAACGTCTCGATCACCGTCCAGGAGTGGAATAAGCCAAAGAAGGCACGAATTACTGGTTTCACTTTTGTCGATAAGAGAACAAAAAAAGATTGCTTCAAGAAGCTTATGGAACATTTCGTTCTACCTCCGGAATACAACAAATTCGATGAGGAGGGTAACAAGATTGAGGAAAACAAGGAGAGGAGGAGGCTAGTCAAACAGTTCGCTCTTCATAAGATGGCCGACGCATTCCAGAAATTCAAGCAAAATCTAGCCCGTGACTTTGTCAAGCAGAACAAGACTCCGGATTTCAAAGGACAATATGAGAAACTGAAACATGATTGGCCAGAATTTGTGAAGCAAAAGAAATTGGAGCAGTTCATTCAAATATCGAAAAAAATAAGGAAAATGCGGCTAAGGAGTACAATCATATTATGGGGCCAGGAGGGTATCGCCTTTGGGTGCCTAGGTTGGAGAAGATGGAGAACGAGCTGAGGGCGCGAGGAATCCGTCCAGGTACGGAGGGATGGGACCCAAGGGCCAAAAGCTGGTGGTACGGGCATGGGGGAACGCTGAACCCGGAGACAGGGGAGTGTGTTTACCGGGGCAAAATAATTAAACCCACCCAAGCCCTTATTGACGCAATGAGGGATGCTCAAGAGGGGAAGATCAAGTTCAACAGAGAGAACGACGCGCTGACAAAAGCCCTCGGGAATCCTGAACACGGAGGACGTGTACGAGGCATGGGGCACATTCCGTGGAAAATAGGGTTCCCCCAGAACGATGACCCGTACGGTTACAGAAGCCGTAAGAGAAAGATGGATCGGGAAGCAGATGTTGTGGCGCGGTTGGCATCGGAAATGGATGTGATGAAGAAAACCGTGAGTGTACTAGTAGCCGAAAGAGATGCAGCTCGGGCGCAGCATGAAGATCATCCAGCGGATCTCGGAAGCCAGCAGCGGAGAAGCAGCGTGGCTTCCATAGAGGCCCCACCGGCTGGTGCAGATGCACCGACGATCGAAATTACTGCACCGGAGCCTCTGGTGGTCGAAATTACTGCACCGGAGCCTCCTCGCTACCCCGTGGACGATATAAAGGAGATGAAAGAATGTCATCTGTATTATCCTATCGGGAACATGTCCATGAAGGTAGCCATCGGCAGTGCTTTACCATGTTTACCTGGAGCACTCCACCACAACAACCCCATTCAAGATGGCTATGCTCGTGTCACGGTGGAGGACATAGTCCAAGGGTTTGAGGACCTGGAGATTGACACTGCTACACCTGAAGGGGAGAAAAGACTTGGAGATGTCAAGCGCCATTTCATTCTATGGCAAAAGAAGTTTATCAAGTTTCCAGGTGAGGCGCCAAGGACAACAAGTCCACCCCCCTACGGTGGTGGTGGTGGCGGTGGTGGTGGTGGTGGTGGTGGTGGCGGTTCACCTACACCTCTGTCACGTCAGCCGACGCCCCCCAGTCCACAACGTCCGGCGGGTGATCAGACGCCGCCCCCCAGTCCTCGTCCGGCGGGTGATCAGACGCCGCCCCCCAATCCACCTCCGGCAAAGAAGCAGAAGCAGTCCTGGATTATTAACCCGGACCCTTATGTACCTAAGACCACAAAGGTACCGGAGCCATCACTGAAGCCTCTCCCCACAAGGCCTTGGGAACGTAGTGCCGAGGAAACTGCCGCGGCCGCGGCTGCTGATCATGACAAATGGAAGGCGGACTGCAAGAAGAAAAGAGAGCCCGAGCCCAAGCCAGTATTTTCTGATGAGCAAAAGAAGTGGGCTAAGTCATTTTTGAGCACACCATCCCAAGCCGCGAAGAATCTGCCTGACGACTATGCACGTGAACTTCGTAGGCAGGCACTCATGTTGAAGGAGAAGAAAGAGCGGGCGGAGAACCAGGAGAACAAAGCCTTGGAGGAGGCCGAGAAAACGGAATTAGAAAGTAAAAAAAGCGGGAAACGAGTTGCCCAGCTCGGGGAACAAAGTAAACAATCGATTGCCCCGCTTATAGTGAAAGCCGCCGGTCCGGATGACCCCGATATCATAGCAGCTGCGGCAGCACATGGATTGACTGTAACGAGTGCCAGAGAACAAGCGGCCAACTTAGGTATTACTCTTCGTGAACTGTTAGGCCTTGATGAGGCGCCAGTGAAGGAGGTAGTAATTAGATATGTGAAGAATGGGCCTCTCGTCGAGCCTGCGCAGGAAAAGGATCTACCTCCACAAATGAAAGGTCTGCTGAAATGGTACAAGGGTTACATAAAAAATAAAAACGCCAAAGAATATATTTATGCGGAAGTTAGATATGAGCATCACTTCAAACATTACTATGTACAAATTCATCTGAGTGAATTGTTCCAGCTTTTCAATCTGCGCGAGCTCGACAAATCTATCATCAGTTGCTACGTTCTGTAAGTGATTTATTTCTACCCCATCTTGTTCATATTGCCTGCACTATATATATGTCCTAACTATATTGTTGTGTCCGCTATTATACATGCAGAATGAAGATTAAGGAATGCAGAGTAAGGAACATCCATGATGTTGGGTTCATTGACCCACACATCGTTAATGGATATGTGTTGGAGCATCACCCCGCCGACATGGAGGCAGACCTGTGGCAGTTTCTTACAAAGCAGGAACTCAAAAGTGATATTCTATTTCCTTACCATTTTGGGTGAGTGTTTCTGTCTTGAGCACATTCTCTTTTGTTTACTCCATGCATGGTATGTGGCCGGCTAATCGATGAGTTATGCATGACGTACTGTGCATGTATCGTGTCCGCAGGTTTCACTGGATTCTGCTAGTAATTAAAGTTGACACCTCAGAATGTCTCGTCCATGACTCTCTGAATATGGATCCAAAGCTTTGGGGCGGCATGAGAAGAATGCTGCAGAAGTAATTATTTTCATTCATTTGCGCTCTATATCGATCGACCTATTTCGTTCATTTCCTAATATTAAGTAACTAATAACTCTCTTGTTCATTTAATTTTCTTTGCCTCGTAGGGTTTGGAGACGGTTCGTAGATACAAAGGTCGGTGAATTCAAAAAAGAGCTAGAATTCAAAAGGTCAAAGGCTAAGAATGCTGGGGATATTCAGCCAGCGGGGACCAATCTATGTGGATACTATGTCTGTGAGATGATCCGGAGATACACCTCTGAGCAGGTTCCGAGTGATACCAATGCTCAGAGGAATAACCTCCGGATGATGCTTAGTCCAGAAGCTCGCTTCCGACCACTTCAAGAGGAACTAGCTGGATGGTTCAGCAGGGAAGTCCTCCATTCTAAAGGAGAACACCATTACGAGGACGTAGAACTTTATATGCATTAAATTATGTATGGAAACTTGTTCAAAATTGTATATGGTCATCCGATGATATTGAATATATATTGTATATTCCTCTTGAATTCTTTATGGTTCTAATTTCAAATTTGTTTGAAATTGTACATTCATATGCATGTATGTAGTACCGTAGAATATGTGAAACTCCTTCAAAATTAAAATAAAGCACAAAAGAAATAAAACAATACAAATTAAACATAAAACAGGTTTAGGGGGGGGGCTAAAACCCTAAACCTGTGGCGGCCTTTAGTCGCGGTTGGCCAGAAGAACCGCGACTAAAGGTCCTCCGCCCCGACGGCCGCCTGGCGCCCACGTGGACGGGCCTTTAGTCGCGGTTCTTAAGCAACCGCGACTAAAGTGGAGGTCCTTTAGTCGCGCCTATTTGGTCGCGGTTGCGCAACCGCGACTAATGGCAGTTGCGAACCGCGACCAAAGGCCCTTTTTCCACTAGTGTGCCTGATGCTGCTGCTGCTAGGGGCTGGCTGCTTTTCATGGTTGCTTTCCTGCACTGGTATCCATGCTTTATGTGCTATATACATGAGTAATGAAGTGCAGGTTCAGATCATCCATGATTATTGTCCACTCTATTTCAGTAGTATTGGATATGTTATGATTCAGAGAAGAGGTGAGACTGAGCTGCATCTATTTTTGTGTGCATATTTTGCTTTTAGTTTGAAATTGACCCCCCCTTGGTTGCTCCTCACACCCATTCAATATGTCCTCATAAATTTCCGGAATCCTGATGGCAGAAACTTACTTGCGACTCCGGCGGAGTGGCAGCGTGGCGGTGTGGCGGCGTGGCGGCTTGGCGGAGGCGGCCACTCGCGGCGGGGCGGCTCCGGCGTCTGGGAGGCTCCCGGGCGACCGCGGCTGCTTCCCGTGGCTCCGGTGGCGCGAGGCAGCGTTGAAGGGCGCGGGCGGAGGCGGCGACCCGCGGCGAGGCAGCGGTGAAGGGTGTTGACAACTTAATCTAGTCGTTGGTAGCAGTAGTTTAGATTTATTTCCCTTGTTTTCAGCAAAGTTCAGTAGGCACAAGCCGTGCCTGTGCGTGCCGTGCATGTAGGGCTAGGACCCGGTCTTGGTGCTTGTGGGATGGCGCGAGCGTGAGCCAGATCGTGGCGCCGAGGTAGGATCTCTACCGGCCACCGTTTTCCCTTTCTGTAACAGAATAAGAAGGAATGAGATAGACAGAAAAGTCGCAACGATTCACGCGACGCAAAAACTCCAGTGTTCATCTCTGTCAGAGTGAGAGCGAGAGAGAAGAGGGATTCCTGACAATTGGCATCAGAGCCTCCTTCGATCCAGGGCGACCATGTCCAACGGCGGCGCATGCACGCCGTCGACGCCACCCGACGGACCGGGCGGAGGACGCGGTACTGCAGGCGACACGGACGGGGCGGCGGCGCGGCCACGCGAACGGAGCCGTGGCCGCAGCGTCGTCAGGCGCGGCGGCAACGAGGTCATCGTGCACGAGCGCGTGGTGCAGGATCGCTCGAACTACGGCAGCAACATCGTCTACCCCATGCTGACGGCGACGAACTACATCGAGTGGGCCCTCGTTATGAAAATCAACCTGCGGGCGCAGGGTCTCTGGGAGGCCGTGTCCGGCATGGGCGAGCCGGGTGATCGAGAGGACATGGCGGCACTCTCGGCGCTGATCCGGGCGGTACCGCCTGAGATGACGCCGGTGCTCGCCGTCAAGGACACCGCGCATGAGGCGTGGGAGGCGATCCGCATGATGCGCGTGGGCATGAACCGCGTGCGGGAGGCGACGGCGCAGCGGCTGCGCAAAGAGTTCGAGCAGATCGCCTTCAAGGAGGGTGAGTCGCTCGACTCGTTCGGCATGCGGATCACGGGCATCGTCAACAATCTCCGATCACTTGGCGACCTGGTGGAGGAGACCAAGGTGGTGCAGAAGTTCTTGCGCGAGGTGCCTGCGCAGTACGCCCAGATCGCGTGCTCCATCGAGACGCTGCTTGACCTCAACGGCATGTCAGTGGAGGAGCTGATCGGGTGACTCCGATCGGCCACAGAGCGCTGCTCCATCACCACCCAGAACCACGGCGTCGAGCTTCTTCTCACGGAGAAGGAGTGGCTCGCGCGCGCCAAGAACAAGGAAAGGGGGCAGGGCTCCAACTCCGGTGGCGGCAAGGACAAGGGCAAGCAACAGCAGGGCACCAGGCACGGCAGCGAGCAGAACAAGCAGCAGTCCGGGGGTGGTCGCGACATGTCCAAGGTAAAATGTTACAACTGTAACAAGTACGCGAATCACTTCTCCAGGGACTGTCCCGAGCCTCGCCGTGAGCGCAAGGAACGGGCCAACCTGGTGCAAACGGAGGAGGAGCCGAAGGAGTCCGCGCTCTTCCTCGCCAGTATCTGCGCGCTCTCCATCACGGAGGGCACCAACAAGCATGTCCTGCTGAGCGAGGAGTGCTCCCAGGCACGCATCGCTGCAGAAGGGGAGGGGTGCGACACGTCCTAGTTCCTGGACACGGGAGCTAGCAACCATATGTCCGGTCGCAGGGACATCTTCTCCGACCTCGACACCGGCGTGCACGGCTCGGTCAAGCTAGGCGACGGCTCGGCGGTGCAAATCGAGGGCAGGGGAACGATCCTCTTCGAGAGCCGCACGGGTGAGCACCTCGTTCTGTCAGAGGTCTACTTCATCCCTAGGCTGCAGAGCAACATCATCAGCCTCGGCCAACTAGACGAGAACGACTACGACACCCGCATCACCCACGGCATCCTGGAGCTGCGAGACCCGGACGGGCGGCTAATCGCGCGAGCTCCGCGCACACATGGGCGTTTGTACGTTTTACGCCTGAACCTGGCGCGCCCCGTGTGTCTGGCGGTGCACGGGGGAGAGGACGCGTGGCGCTAGCACGCGCGGTACGGCCACATCGGCTTCCAGGCTCTGCGATGCCTCGCCCGCGAGGAAATGGTGCGTGGCCTGCCTCCGATCGACGAGGCGGACCGTGTCTGCGAGGCGTGCCTCGCCGGCAAGCAGCGACGCGCGTCGTTCCCGCACCAGGCACTGAACCGTGCGGAGACGGTGCTTGAGCTGGTGCACGCGGACATCTGCGGCCCAATCTCTCCCCCTCGCCGGGGGGAAAACGCTACTTCCTGCTGCTGGTGGATGACAAAAGCAGGTACATGTGGCTGCGGCTTCTTGCGACCAAGGACGAGGCAGAGGCGGTGCTGAAGCAGTTCCAGGCGGCCACAGAGCTCGAGTCAGGGTACCGTCTGAAGGCACTGCGCACGGATCGCGGAGGCGAGTTCACCTCCTCCAGCCTCGGGAAATACTTCACCGATCAGGGGGTGAAGAGACAGCTTACGGCTCCCTATTCGCCTCAGCAAAACGGCATGGTCGAGCGGCGGAATCAGACCGTCGTCGGCATGGCGCGCACTCTTCTGAAGGCAAAGGGCGTCCCTGGGCATTTTTGGGGCGAGGCAGTCACCACGGCAGTGTACCTGCTCAACCGCTCCACGACCAAGAGCGTGGCGAAAATGACGCCGTACAAAGCGTGGTGCGGCAAGCGGCCTGCCGTCCATCACCTTCGGGCGTTTGGGTGCATCGCCCATGTCAAGACGACGCACCCAAATGCAAGGAAACTGGATGACAGGAGCCAGCCGATGGTGTTGTTTGGATATGAACCCGACACTGCGGCGTACCGGGTGTACCATCCGGCGACAGGGAAGGTGCACGTCTCCAGGGACATCGTCTTCGATGTGCAAGCCGCTTGGGACTGGAGCAAGCCCGAGGGGATGGAGGACCCAGCACCAGCTCAGGGTTCATTCGTCATCGAGGAGGCGTACTGGCCCGCAGTCACCATGGACACGTTCGACGCGGTGCCTATGACACCGATGCCGCCTGCATCGCCCGGCACGCCTGCTGCAACGCCCACGCCACCGAGAATGCAGCCTCCAATGACACCCAAGTCCACTGAGCAGGACGGGGAGACGAGTGATGGACAAGCGGCACAAATCAACGTGCACCCAATGCGCACTCGTGCCAAGGAAGGCATCGTGCAGCCGAACACGCAGCTGGCTGACTATGTCCTGCTCACCGAGGAAGAGGAGCAGCACTTGTGTCTGCTAGCTCCAGAGGAACCAGCGTCGTTCAACGAGGCGAAAGCAGTGAAGGGCTGGTGTGACGCCATGGAAGAGGAGATGCGGAGCATCGTCGACAACCGAACCTGGAAGCTGTGCCAGCTCCCGCCTGGGCACCGTGCCATTGGTCTGAAGTGGGTGTATAAACTTAAGAAAGATGCCCAGGGAGCCGTGGTCAAGCACAAGGCGAGGTTGGTTGCAAAGGGTTATGTGCAGCGGCAAGGGATCGACTATGAAGAAGTGTTCGCGCCAGTCGCACGGATGGACTCGGTGCGCTTGCTGATCGCCCTCGCCGCACACCATGACTGGCAGGTGCACCACATGGACGTAAAGTCAGCGTTCTTGAACGGTGACCTGCTCGAGGAGGTATATGTGCAGCAGCCGCCGGGATACGTGCAGTCCGGAGAAGAAGGCAAGGTGCTGCGCCTCCGCAAGGCTCTGTATGGCCTACGCCAAGCCCCGAGGGCGTGGAACGCGAAGCTGGATGACAGCCTGATCACACTTGGCTTCGAGCGCTGTCCGTCTGAACATGCCGTGTACAGGAGGGGCACGGGAAGTTCACCGCTGCTCGTCGGAGTGTACGTGGATGATCTCATCATCACCGGGGTGAGCATGGAGGAGATCACGACTTTCAAGCTGCAAATGACCAAGCTCTTCCGCATGAGTGATCTAGGCAAGCTCAGTTTCTACCTTGGCATTGAAATACATTAGGAGCCCGAACGGATCACGCTCCGTCAGACAGCATACGCCCAGCGTCTGTTAGAGCGGGCTGGGTTGTCAGATTGCAACTCTCTCAGCACACCTATTCAACCAAGATTGAAGCTGAGCAAAGACAGCGTCGGGGACGCAGTCGATGCAACATACTACCGGAGCATCATCGGAGGCTTGCGGTACCTGACGCATACACGGCCAGACATAAGTTTTGCGGTGGGATATCTGAGTAGGTTCATGGAGGCCCCTGCTGCAGATCATTACACCGCGGTGAAGAACCTGCTGCGCTATATAGCAGGGACACTGGAGTATGGATGCGTATTCAAGCACGGGTGTGGCGAGCCAAAGCTGACAGGGTTCAGTGACGCCGATCATGCCGGGGATATTGTTGATCGGAAAAGCACAACTGGCACCTTCTTCTTCCTTGGTGAAAGCCCCGTCAGCTGGCAGTCACAGAAACAACGGGTGGTGGCCATTTCCTCATGCGAGGCCGAGTATGTTGCTGCCACTACTGCTGCGTGTCAAGGGATTTGGCTGGCACGACTCCTCGGCGAGATGCTGAACGTGGAGACAATGCCACCAAAACTGTTCGTCGACAATAAATTGGCGATCTCTCTATCGAAGAATCCTGTCTTCCACGAGCGGAGCAAGCACATCGACATCCGGTACCATTTCATTCGGGAGTGCGTGGAGGAAGGAAAGATCGACATCGACTACGTCCGAACCAATGACCAACTTGCTGACACTCTGACAAAAGGACTTGGACGACTGGCATTCCAGGAGATGAGGAGGAGGATCGGCATGACTGAAGTTCTTAGGAAATAAACCAGCCACGACAAGATTAGGGGGGTGATTTGTTGACAACTTAATCTAGTCGTTGGTAGCAGTAGTTTAGATTTATTTCCCTTGTTTTCAGCAAAGTTCAGTAGGCACAAGCCGTGCCTGTGCATGCCGTGCATGTAGGGCTAGGACCCGGTCTTGGTGCTTGTGGGATGGCGCGAGCGTGAGCCAGATTGTGGCGCCGAGGTAGGATCTCTACCGGCCACCGTTTTCCCTTTCTGTAACAGAATAAGAAGGAATGAGATAGACAGAAAAGTCGCAACGATTCACGCGATGCAAAAACTCCAGTGTTCATCTCTGTCAGAGTGAGAGCGAGAGAGAAGAGGGATTCCTGACAAAGGGCGCGGGCGGAGGCGGCGTCCCGCGGCGGGGCGGCTCTGGCGGGACGGGCTCCCGCGGCTGGGAGGCTCCCGGCGACCCGCGGCGCGAGGCAGCGGTGAGGAGGTCGTGCGGGGGGCGGCGGTCTGCAGGAGGAGGAGGTCGTGCGGGGGGCGGTTCTCTTCTTTTTTTTTGACTGCGGGACGATTTAGTGCGGGGCGATTAGGGATCGATCGTGGCTTGTTGCGTGGTTGGTAGCGTTAAACACATAATGATTAAGGGCTATTAGATTTTGACTAGTAAACGCGCACGTGCAAGGCACGTATCCTAATAAACCAAAATAAAAGTATGAACTTTTGTATTGTTTTACTGGAACATTTAAATGCGTGTCACACTCAATGATTTCAATGTAATAATTTATTTTAGATTAAGTTATAGGTCTTGTTTGACCAGTGAAAGAATTCCATTGTTGAAATGCTGTGACTCCAAAATTCGAAAAATGAAAATGAAAAAAACTCGCACGTGAACACACGACCAATACACATGTCTTCACATAAAATCAACGATCACATAAATGTATTGTAATTGAGTAAGCGTGCACGTGCAACGCATGAATAACCTAACGTCGGAATTCCTCACTTCGCATGTGTGTCCAACAATATCTGATTTAGGAACAAGCTCATGTCATACATGCACGAGAAAAACGCCATATTCACAAATCAAAGTCAATCTTAACACGTAGAACAATGTCACCTTGGAGTTGACTTGCTTTATAGTTTCTTTTATCTACAGTGCACTAAAGTCCAGTTATTTTTTAATGACTTCATCTACACACAATACATAAATGGTGTAGGTATCCCCCGCAAAAAAATGGTGTAGGTATGTGATGGCCTCTTGGAGCTGAGACAGTTAGCAGTTCTTCATTAGCACCACCATACACAACGACGATATGTTGTACTTCTCTAATAAAAATCACAAAGTTTCATATCATTCTTTCAAATCATGACTAAACAATGAATTAATCATCTAACTTAGTTACATAGAGGATGCAACAGACCTTTTATGCTGCCTGAATAGTTGTATATA
Organism: Triticum dicoccoides; assembly: GCF_002162155.2. Lineage (NCBI taxonomy): Eukaryota > Viridiplantae > Streptophyta > Magnoliopsida > Poales > Poaceae > Triticum > Triticum dicoccoides. The sequence continues at coordinate 3,212,019 of NC_041387.1, forward strand.
TTGTCAATAACTCAATATCATACCCAGTTTATTGATCACTCAAAGATACCACTAAGGTTGCAAGGAAGGGACTGTATGAAAAACATGGTATATCCAACATAGAGGATGCAACAGACCTTTTATGGCTGATAGTTTCTTGAATAGTTGTATTGTCAATAACTCAATATCATACCCAGTTTATTGATCACTCAAAGATACCACTAAGGTTGCAATGAAGGGACCAAATGAAAAACATGGTATATGCACTGATAACAAATAAATAATAAGTAGGTTAGTACTGCAACAACATACATGTCTTTACATACACTTGTATAAATATGTCAACCCATTGTGTCACAAAAGTAAGAAATATGAACTTTTCATGTAAGAGTAGCAGGCATATAAATGGTTTTACAAACATACACATATACAAAGACGAAATAGGAATTTTTGTTGTATTATATATCTCTCTTAAAAAAAATCCTTGTTTAAGTCCAGCAAATGTAACCCGGTTTGATTACCTAGCAGATGAAAATAATATGATTAGTAGATAGAAGCGTGTCCTAGAAATAGTTAAATCTTTAGGTTTAAACATTTACCGTTATAAAGAAGACACTAAAATAACTTAAGATTGCCTTAGCCACCATAAAGTAAGAGCATGGTTACCTGCAAGATTTCTTAGAATCATTACCTAAAGTAACTCCAGGGAATGAGAGATTACCTACAATAACTCTAGGGAATGAGAGAAATTTGGAAGTGCACTGCAGAAAAGAGTAGGAGAAACCAAGCATGAGATTCCGAATCACACTTGCATCTTGCTCTTTGCTCCAGAACTTGCTGAAAGCACACCTGATCAAGTATATAAGGCATCAACGATTTCCTAATTTGTTAATAGAAAATCTGGTCGATTTATTATCAAGAACTATGTGCACCGTACATCAATGCAGCGCACGCTAGCTCTAAATAAAACATCTAATTACAATTTAAAATTTGGAACAGAAGCTAAGCTTAAATTACATGCTTGGGATAGCAAGTAGTAGATTGGATATTCAAGTAATGGTTACCTAAAATATCAATGTAAACTCATGGATAATAGTGTTTGTGTACACATACGTTGAACGGACCAGTAACCATAAGATCAGTACTTGTGTGATGATGAGTATGTGCATGAAAAAAAAAAGTTCAGTTGACTGCTTGTACGTGCTAAGGTTCAGGCATGTATCGATATGAATTATGAATGGATAGAAAGGAAAGATTGGTACATGCACGTTCATCTAAAAAATAGAGATATGCATGTACATGTGTTTTGACATGTTGTACGCATACATAATGTGTTAGACTTGATTATATCTTGGAATCTATGCATGCTACAATATATTGATTCTTGATTGCAATTTTTTAAACCCTAAAATGGGAACTTCATTTTTTTTTATTTGACATCCATAAGAAATATGAATATTTGAAATTCACTTTTTAGGTGGGATCATAAGTGCGCCCATGGGATTTAAATCTCGGCACACAACAGAGTATTTAGTTACCAGATTTACATATTTATCCATGGTCTCCCTTTGTTTCTAGGCATGTTATAACTTATAACAAACATGTGCATGTCTCCTTACTAATCAATTTTGCTTGCTTGGATTGTACACAGCTCTGAAAAAATCATATGAATATCAGGTCTGTGCAAAATAAAAACTGCACTCCATACATGGATAAAAGAGAATTTAGATCCAGCATGCAACACTACCAGAAACAATATGAATAGCCCCAAATTCTTATGAGTAAACAAATTAGTTCTGAATCTGGTAGAGCAATCTGTGAGTAAAAATAGCAATCAAAAAGATAAATTGACCAAGCCCCTGTTAGGAATAACCACGACGTGTGATTCTGTGTCCGGGTCGTACATAGATCAATTACCTATTGTAGTAGGATTAGGACTTGTAACCGAATAGGTTAGCTTGTGTTGATCGGGCTACAATATATACGTAGCTATACCCCTGTAACTTGTGAATCGTGAGTTGGAGCAATAAAGCAATACCAGGAGCGTCACGCCCCTGTGGCAATCAGCCAAGTTCTGTGCGTGCGTGTTGTTTAGTTTCCGGCCGCCTGGCCGTCGTGTACGCGCGTGTATCTTTGGCGTTGCTTGCCCAAAGATCGATCAGGAGCAGACTAGCAAGTACAAGCTAGCTTTGCACTATGGCGCAGTCCATCTCGATGTAAAAGCACTTCGTCGAGTTCGGTAGCCAGCGCCGCTTCGCTTCGTCGTCGTTCGTCGTCGGTCGTTGCCGTCGCCGGAAAGTACTCGGTGTCGGGTCTGGGCCAACAATTGGTATCTAGAGCAAGGTTGATCTTCTAGTAACGGGAGATCATGTCGGACGACGAGAAGGACAAGACCAAGCAGCTGGCGGAGTACTCCGGTGCGGCTAAAGTAATTGCTACTCCGGTGAGATCGGAGTATCCACGATTCGACCGTGGGAACTTCGTGGTGTGGGCGACCATGATGGAGTGGGCGCTCGAGGCCAATGAGCTCTGGGAAGCCGTCAACCCCGGCGGTGACGAGTACCCCTTGTATCGGAAGGATCGCCAGGCTATCACGGCCATCTGCTCGCTGATGCCGGTGGACGTACAGCAGCATCTAATCTCGAAGACATCAGTGAAGGAGGCATGGGACACGCTCAAGACGTTGCATCTAGGGCACTCGCATGTGCGCGAGGCGAACTTGCAAACTTTGCTGAAGAGTTACGAGAATCTGGGGATGGGAGAAGACGAGACGGTGGACGCCTTCGCAGCGAGGGTTGCTTCCATGGTGAACGGGATTCACGGTCTCGGAGAGAAGTTAGAGGACATCTCCGTGGTCCGGCGTTTCCTACGTGCCGCTCCACCGCGCTACATGCCGATTGTGTCAGCGATCGAGCAGTGTGTTGATCTCAAGACCCTCACTTTGGATGATCTGGTTGGTCGCTTCAAGGCCCATGACGAGCGGATGAAGCTGAGTTACGGTGATGCAAAAGAGGATGAGTACCTGATGCTAACGCGTGCTCAGTGGCTGGCATTGGTTTTCAAGGAGAACAATTTCGACAAGGCGTCCGGTAGTGGTGGGAAGTGCCGTCCCGCAAAGGACACCGACGATCAGTCGGAGAAGCCAAAGAAGAAAAAGTTCGACAAGAGAAACATCCGCTGCCACAACTGTAATCTGCCCGGGCACTTCAAGTCGGAGTGCAAGAATCCCCCAAAGGAGAAGGCGCTCATGGTCCAGGAAGATGATGAAAGTGACATGATGTTGATGTGTGAACTCGTGGACGAGGAGGATCCAGTTCTTCAAGCGTCGGCTAAAGAAATTGTCGCGCTCTGTGAAGAAAAAGTTCGCTCTCAAGATCGTGTTTCGGGAACTCGTGTCGACGCTACAGACGCGGGGGGTGATTCCGAAAGTTATGCCGATGTTACAGGCATAAGTGCTAACTTCGCTGAAGTGGATGCAGCGATTGCCGCGTGTGCTCGGCCGTGGAGAAGCAGTCGTCGTGTGATGCGTCCAGGAAAATCAAAGGCTTACGTGGCGCCGAAAGTCCATGAAGAAACAACAGACATAAGTGCAATGACTGTTGTTGATGCTAATGCAGAGACAGACACAGATGCTACTCGAGTGTATGTGGCCTTAGAAGTTGACGAAGAAGCAAGGCGTACAGGTGACGTGCTGCCGGACAAACAAGGCACATGTGTAGTGATTGCTGGGTACGCTCGGCCGACGTCTCGGCTAGGAGAGCCGAAACCAGTACGAGGCCCATGCAAGGGCGTTGTTGGATGGAGGCGAGAAGATCCATGTGAGGAAGTGTCTCATAGTCCTTACGTGGTGGCACCTGGAGTTTTACCAAGAGGCAAAGATGCAACGCTAGTCCCATACACCGGGGGTGCACTAGCATCACTTGGTGGCCAGCCAGCAAGTACGTCCAGTACTCTGCATGTTAGCCCAGAAGCGGGCATTAGTGGTGGCTCGCGGTTGCTAGCAGACTTGTACGCAGAAAAGGATGCCACTTCGGCATCTACGTCGCCTCCGACAGTACTGGAGGAAAGGACACTATCATCTACATCCGTCTTGCTTCAACCGGTGTTGCACCCCTATTCGAAGAAAACTCTTCGGATGCTTGACCCGGTAAAGGTGAAAAGGAGTGGGTGACAGTGTCTAACAAGCGCCGAGGAACCGGTGGATTTTGAGGATGCGAACACGAAGGAGTGTTGGCGTCACGCTATGGAAGAGGAGTTGAGGTCAATCCACGACAACAATGCATGGAAGCTTGTGGATCTTCCCAACAATGAAAAATCCATGGATCTCAAGTGGGAATTTACGATCAAGAGAGATGTCGAAGGGTCCATGAAGCACAATGCAAGGCTAGTGGCCAAAGAGTACGTGCAAGAGGAAAGTGTGGACTTAGAAGAAGTGTTCGTTCCCGTTACAAAGATGAAATCGGGGAGACTACTCATCGCTCTCGCGGTTCAGGAATCATGGAAGATACATCACATGGATGTAAAATCCACGTTGTTGAATGTCGAGTTAGAAGGAGAGGTTTATGTGAACCAACCACCGGGGTTCATCAAAGAGGGACAAGAGCACAAGGTACTGAAGCTACACAAAGTCTTGTACGGGCTACGGCAAGGCTCTCGGGCGTGGAACATCAAACTTGATCAGACGATGATTTCTCTTGGATTTGAGAAAGCCCCACTAGAGTATGCAATGTACAAGAGAGGTGAAGGAAAGGATCGTCTACTAGTTGGCATCTACGTCGACGGCCTATTGATAACTGGAGCAGATGAAAAGGTGATTGCAAAGTTCAAGCTACAAATGAAGGACCTTTTCAAGATGGATGATCTCGGCCTTTTGAGTTGCAACCTCGGGACAGAGGTACATCAAAAGCCTGAGGGGATCACACTATGCCAGGAGGCATATGCAAGGAAGGTACTCGAAAGCCGTGGCATTAAAAATTGCAATCACATTGTCGCTTCAATAGAACCTCGTCTTGAGCTGAGCAAGATGGAGATGGTGAAACTACTTGGGTATAGTGGTAGTGACAATGAAGGGATTGTTGACGACCGTAAGAGTACCTCGGACGTGGCATATTTCCTTGATGGAAGCATAGTAAGCTGGCTATCACGAAAGCATAAAGTGGTGACATCGACTTCAGGTGAAGCGGTGTGTCAATGTGTGTGGTTAGGGATGCTACACGGTGATCTCATGGATCGAGATCCGGAACCAGTGGTGCTCTATGTTGACAGTGAGTCTATAACTTTTCTATCTGAGAATCCAGTGCAGCAAGAAAGGAGCAAGCACATTGATACGATGTATCATTACATAAAGGATTGCACGGAAGAAGGTAAGACGGAGGTCAACCACATTCGCACCGATGATCAGCTGGCGGACATCCAGACCAAGGCTTTAGATCGAGAGAAGATCGTGAAGAGGCGAAAGAAGGGCGTCCGAGCTGTGACATGACGACGTCGTGTTTAGGGGGGGTGATTGTTAGGAATAACCACGACGTGTGATTCTGTGTCCGGGTCGTACACAGATCAATTACCTATTGTAGTAGGATTAGGACTTGTAACCGAATAGGTTAGCTCGTGTTGATCGGGCTACAATATATACGTAGCTATACCCCTGTAACTTGTGAATCGTGAGTTGGAGCAATGAAGCAATACCAGGAGCGTCACGCCCCTGTGGCAATCAGCCAAGTTCTGTGCGTGCGTGTTGTTTAGTTTCCGGCCGCCTGGCCGTCGTGTACGCGCGTGTATCTTTGGCGTTGCTTGCCCAAAGATCGATCAGGAGCAGACTAGCAAGTACAAGCTAGCTTTGCACTATGGCGCAGTCCATCTCGACGTAAAAGCACTTCGTCGAGTTCGGTAGCCAGCGCCGCTTCGCTTCGTCGTCGTTCGTCGTCGGTCGTTGCCGTCGCCGGAAAGTACTCGGTGTCGGGTCTGGGCCAACAGCCCCGGCATTAAAATTAATAAATCAATCGAACCCAATAAAAAAATCAACAATATCTTATGCTTACCTCATATATGACTACGGGAAGTTATTTCTACTGATTCCATTGTGGGAGCAGATCTAATTCACCTTCTTTGTTGCTGCAAACTATAATTATAGTTAACTGATTTGCTTGCATGGCTGAAGAACAGAAAATTGATACTGTTACGGAGGAGGAAGAGAATGGACACAACACACATCGATTATGCTCGAGACTGCGAGGTTATACAAGGTGCTGGCCGCAGCCGAGCGAGATCGTGGGTTAGCCACTAACAGGACGACGTGCAGCACTACTCAAGCAAAACTGCTGCACGGTCAAAGCTCTACGTATGGCATACTATATAGGAGCACATACGGTATGACTACCTAGTCTAACACCCCCCCGCAGTCGTGACGTCGGCGGCAGCGACGCAAAGACTAGACCGGAAGTCACAGAAGACCTCTGTCGGCAGCCCCTTTGTCATGCTATCCGCAAGTTGCTGCCACGTGGGAATATGAAGAACACGGAACTCGCCGAGCGCCACCCGCTCGCGAACGAAGAGGATATCCAGCTCCACGTGCTTCGTCCGGCGATGATGGACTGGGTTGGCCGACAGGTAGATGGCGGAGACATTGTCGCAGTACACCAGCGTGGCCTTGTCAATGGGGTGGAACAGCTCGCCAAGTAGTTGCCGAAGCCAGATGCACTCTGCGACGACGTTCGCGACGCCGCGGTACTCCGCCTCGGTGCTGGAGCGTGAGACGGTGGCTTGCCGCTTCGACGACCAAGAGACGAGGGCGTCACCGAGGTAGATGCAGAAGCCGAAGGTGGATCGCCGGGTGTTGGGGCAGCCCGCCCAGTCGGCGTCTGTGAACGCCCACAGGTCGAGTACACGCGAGGCGCGGAGATGGAGACCGAGCGCCGGCGTGCCGCGCACGTACCGGAGCACACGCTTGATCAACCCGAGGTGGCACTCACGGGGATCATGCATGTGAAGGCAGATCTGTTGCACAGCGTACGCGATCTCTGGGCGCGTGATCGTCAGGTACTGAAGAGCGCCAGCGATGCTGCGGTAGGCGGACGGATCATCGACACGAGGCCCGTCCGCGGTCGGCAGCTTGCCCTTGGTGTCGATTGGAGTGGGAGACGGGCGACAGGAGTCCATGCCGGCGCGGTCCAGAATATCAGCGGCGTACTGCTGCTGGCAGAGGAAGAACCCCGCCGGCGTGCGCGTGACACGGATGCCAAGGAAGAAGTGGAGAGGACCAAGGTCCTTCATGGCGAACTCCGCTGTGAGCTGAGCGACGACGTGCCGGAGCGCCGCAGGCGAGGACGCCGTGAGGATGATGTCATCGACGTAGAGAAGTAGTAGGGCGGTGTCGGGTCCGCGGCGACGAGTGAAGAGCGACGAGTCAGAGCGTGTCGCGGTGAAGCCGATGGACTGAAGGAAGCCAGCAAAGCGGAGAAACCACGCTCGCGGCGCCTGCTTCAAGCCATAAAGAGACTTGGAGAGGTGATAGACATGGTGAGGCTTGGCGGCGTCGACGAAGCCCGCCGGCTGGAGACAGTACACTTATTCGTCCAGCGTGCCGTGCAAAAAGGCGTTGGACACATCAAGTTGATGGACCGGCCAGTTGCGCGACGCGGCGAGAGTCAACACCGTGCGAATGGTTGCCGGCTTGACGACCGGCGAGAAGGTCTCGCCGTAATCAACGCCGGCGCACTGCCGGAACCTGCGGACAACCCATCGGGCCTTGTAGCGCTCGAGAGACCCGTGTGCCTTGTACTTGTGCTTGAAAACCCACTTGCCGGTGATTAGGTTGGCGCCAGGAGGCCGAGGCACCAGCTCCCAGGTGCGGTTGCGCACGAGAGCATCGAACTCGTCGCGCATGGCTGCAAGCCAGTGCGGGTCGCGAACGGCGACGCGAACGGACGAGGGCACCGGTGAGACGATCGCCGGCGAAGTAGTGGCGACGAGGCCGTCGTGGTAGTGTGGGTTGGAGCGGAGCTTGCCGGTCTGCGCGCGTGTCACCATACGACGCGGAGCCGGTGGCGCCACTGGAGCTGGTGGCAGCGACGAAGAGACGCACGGCGCCGGCTGTGCATAGGAGGAAGACGAAGGGCCGGGGTCAGGGAGGCGCGCACCACGGGCGTCGATCGACAGATCGGCGGTTGCATGCTATTGCATGCGGGGCGCGCTGGGCGAGGACGGGACGCCACGGGATGAAGATCCGGTGGTGGAGCTTGAGCACGACGCCCGCGCGCGCAGGTCAGAGACAGCCGCGTCGCCCGCGGCTGCGTGGGTGGAGACGCATGGCTCGCGCGCGCGAGGAGACTCCTCGATCGCAGGTACCTGCAACACGGGCGGTGCAAAGGCAGGTGGCGACGGCGCAGCGGTGTGATGGGGTGGTGATGTGCCGAAGGGAAATACTGTCTCGTCGAAGTAGACGTGGTGAGAGGTAAGAACACGACGCGACGAGGGATCGAAGCAACGGTACCCGCGGTGGTCGGAGGGATAACCCAGGAACACACAGGGCAGGGACCGATGATCGAGCTTGTGTTTAGCGGTGGAGGCAAGGTTTGGGTAGCATAGGCACCCGAAGACGCGAAGGAGAGAGTAGTCGGGAGGAGCACCGAGGAGGAGTTCGTGGGGGGTGCATGGTGTCGTGGCACGGCACGGCCGGCGGTTGAGCAAGTAAGTGGCTGTGTTAAGGGCTTCGGCCCAAAACCGAGCAGGCATGGATGCGTGGAACAGAAGAGCACGAACATAGTCGTTGAGCGTACGCAAGGTGCGCTCGGCTTTCCCGTTTTGCTGGCTAGTGTATGGGCAAGAGAGGCGAAGGTGGGTGCCGTGGTGAGCGAGGAAAGAGCGAACGGCAGCGCTGTCGAACTCACGTCCATTATCTGTCTGTAGCGAGAGAATAGGGAGCTGAAACTGGGTTTTGACATAGGCGTAGAAGTCTAGCAAGACCGGGAGCACATCAGATTTGCGTTTAAGCGGGAAGGTCCAGACGTAATGAGTGTAGTCGTCGAGCACAACCAAGTAGAATTCATAACCTGAGATGCTTACAACGGGAGATGTCCATACATCAAGATGCAAAACTGCTGCACGATCAAAGCTCTATGTAGGGAGTGGAGATTACCAGGGTTCCAAGACATGTGCGCGGAGGCGCCGGAGTCGAGGTACCACTCGCCGGAGGTGCCCGACGAGGAAGGACCGGCCCTAGCGCTGTGGAGAGCCGCCTGCAGGGACTGCATGTCCCATGCCGCCGGTGGTGCGGTCGACGAGCTAGCGCCGGGCGACCCGTAGGAGGGAGGCGGGCCATAGCCTGGAGGAGAGCCGCCAGGTGCGCCATAGCCAGGAGGCGAGCCACCCGGAGCGCCGGAGCCATAGGGCGCGGCGAACATGGCCTGCTGGTGCGGTGTGCCGGGGCGCGGCCCGAGGACGCCAGTGCCCGGGGCGCGCCACTGCATCGGCCAGGCCTGGATGAGGCCCGTCCAGGAGTTGGCGCCCGGTGTTGGGGCGGGACAGACCGGCACGCGGGACGCCGGTGGAGCAGGTGAAGCAGGCGCGCCACTGTTGCCGCGACCGCGGCGGCGGCCACGTCCGCGCCCACGCGCGGTGTTGTCGTTGCCGGGAGGAGGCTGGCCCGGTGCTGGTGTTGGGGCCGGCGGAGTCGAGGGACCGCGGCCAGCCCAAAGAGCGTGGGCGGACTGCAGGCGAGCCGCCTGCTCCGCGCGATGTTCCTCCAAGAGGAGAAACGAGCGCACCTGAAGGAAGGACGGCAGCGGGTCCTGGGAGGTGATGTGGGGGATCACAGAGTGATACTGGCGGTTGAGAACGCGAAGGAGGTGAAAGACCTGACGGGGGTCCGTCACCGGCTGGCCGAGGTCGTGAAGCTGGTCGGCGAAGCTCTTGAGACGGGTGCAGTATTGCATCACAGTCATGTCACCCTGAACGATGGCGTGGTATTCGACGTCGATGTAGACAGCGCGCGACAACTGATTGTTGCGGAAGATGTCGTCGACGGCGCGCCACACGGTCAGGGCCGTGTCCTCCGGCTGCATGACGGCCTCCAGGAGCTCCGGAGAGATGGTGGAGTACAACCAATGCACGACGGTGTGATCGGCCATCTGCCACTCGGAGTCGCGGGGACGGGGAACCGCCGCGGCGTCGACGTGCGCGCCGAGGCCGAACATGCCGAGCACCGTGTCGAAGTGGCGCCTCCACTACGAGTAGTTGCCGGCGAGCAGGTCCAGGACGACGGGGACGTGACGGCGGATGTCGACGGTCTGGAGAACAGCAGTGGGGACGGACGGAGAGGGTGGTGCAGCGACCGGCTAGACAGCAGGCGGGGCGATGGGCGCAGCCTGTTGAAGAGGCGCGGCATCGAGTACGCCGGCGGCCGCGTCGAGAACGCCAGCGGCACCGTCGACAGAGGAGCGGGGAGAGAGGACGGGGTTTTCGTCCATGGCGGAAGCGGAAGCAGAACCGGGAGCCTGCTCAAAAGGGTTGAGCAGGTCCGGGGCGTCTGATACTGTTACGGAGGAGGAAGAGAATGGACACAACACACATCGATTATGCTCGAGGCCGCGAGGTTATACAAGGTGCTGGCCGCAGCCGAGCGAGATCGTGGGTTAGCCACTAACAGGACGACGTGCAGCACTACTCAAGCAAAACTGCTGCACGGTCAAAGCTCTACTTATGGCATACTATACAGGAGCACATACGGTATGACTATCTAGTCTAATAGATACAACCGTCTACTGTTAGCACAAAAGTCATATCTATAAAGGAGTGCTACAATGCTCTTATTTTTAATTAAGATGAAACCCTACGACTGTCCTAATTTAGTCACTTAAATTCTCATGATACTGGGACGGTGTCAAAAATGTCCTTGCTTCGTGAGGCGCGGAAACAACCCTTTCGTCAGTCTCATACAAAGTTCACTCTTCATCAGTCAGGCAACACGAATCCGAATTAAAAGGAAAACAATTCTTGCCTTGTCAATTCCATCTTGCTCCTCCTTCACATACTCAGATCCAATACCTCCCATCCTAGTACAAATTGTCACCATTCAAATGTGAGAAGGTGCATAACTGCATATGTAAGAGAGAAATAGTGGTTCAGGAAAAGAAAGAGATGTAATTACAGGTTGCGTTCAGAGACAAATTAAGTGCAATATGTCTGTTATCTATCTAAATATACAGCAACCAGTAGCATCATACAAAAAGCAACATACATGCGCCTCACACAGCAGTGACAGCTCCGCCATTGAGTACTCACAAGCAGCAGCAGCTTCACCAGCGAGCACGCGCTCACAATACACAGCAGCAACTTCCAGCGGCAACCCGAATCTATCATCTTTGTGCTCTGTTCTCTGCTCCCTCTCCCTCTCTCTCCCTGCTTCCCTCTCTTTTTCTCCGCACGAGCCGTCCAGTTCTTTCACTCGGGCAGCGGAGAGCCGGCGAGGCTGCAACCACGAATTCATAAAAAAAATGTCCATGTAAGAATCCACGCGATGATGCAGACCTACGATATAGGAGGATGGAGGCGCTCACCAGGGAGGGGTGGCAGCGGTAGCCAGGGGGCGGACGGGGGCGACGGCGGACGGGCGGCAGCGGCAGCCAGCGGGCGGACGGGGGCGGCGGCGGACGGGCGAGCGGTTGTGACCGGGAGGGGCGGCACTCGGGTGGCTGGGAGATGGATGGCGGGCGAGAGGTCGAGGTCGTGGTCGTGGGTCGTGCGGGCAGCGGTTTTTCTTTTACAACGGGGCAGATTAGCGATGGATGGATTGTGGTGGCTTAACGCGTGGTTGCAGCGTAAAACACAGGAGGATTATTGACCATCAGATATTGATGATGGATGGGTGTGATTGTTTGGATCTGCCTCTCTCTTCCTTTTATAGTGGTAGTAGATGAGCGAAAACAACAGAAACGGTCAGCCAGATCCAGGTGTGTGCGATAGACAGCATACACTTCACTCAGATGAATTGTTTTGCGCTGGCTAAGACGCTATTAAATCCTCGACGTTAGCGACTAGATGGGTGGTGGGTGGGATAAAAATTCTAGCTTTCCCTGGCTCTTCCCAAATCCAAGATTGTGAGTGTCTGAATTTGATCTAACATCTCATTCAGGACCGTCGGCTGTCCGAAAGACGGGAGGTGATGGACGATCGGATATGTGCCGACGGTAGGGCGAAGGACGGGAGAGAGAGACATGCCATGTGGCAGGCCGCCACTGCACCAAGGGAAAGGCCCCGCCGCTGCCTTCCTAGTAGGTACCAACGCAAGCTTTGCCTGCGGGATCTCTGGTGGCGGCGCGACAAGACGACTAGGGTTGCACATGAGTCCGCGGAAGGGGTGACACAGAGAAGTTAAACTAGGTTGCATGGAGAAGCCAAAGGTGAGGATCTGTGAGTTATGCGGGACATTAATTGCAACCACAACTATATACTCTTGAAATATATAATTTTCGCTAGACGTCCTGTGCACTTAAATGAAGGGAGTAGGACTGCCAAGTAATTGTAAAAAAAAGATAAATAATTTCATATAAAAGAGAACTGAAGATAAATCACGTGGCAGAGGGCAAACCTAGCAAAACTAAAGATATCGCTTCCCTAAAAAGAAGAGCTAAACTGCATACAGATAACCAATGGGTAGCAGATAGAGAGCTGGCAACCGGTCTCCTTCAAAATAAGTGGGAAAATCGTGGCCCGATGGCAACCGGCGGCAAAATCGAGAGCGATGGCCACCGGTGGGTACGGCATTTAAATACATTTTGTTTTGTTGAACGAGTAAGAGTATATACAGTAGGACTTGGCAAATCCGACCACTCAAACACCCAGAAACGCAACTCGGCATATTTGCGGACAGTGACCAGTCAAACCTTAAACTTGGTGTTATGCGTCCAAGTCTCCCATATTTCATCTTTTAAATACATATGCAAAATAAACCTACGTACTATGTGATGCTAGCCACTACGCTTCGTCATCAAAGATGTCCATGACGTAGGTGCCGGGCGCTGGATAGATGGGCGTGCACGAGGGCTCCAGCTTCTCCTCCTCCTTCTCTTCATCCATACGCGAGCATCTGGTCGACTTCCGTGGCATGCCTCCTGCCCATGATGGCGTATGGCCTCCGAATCCGACTCCGACCGGAGGGAATCGAGGATCGCCTGCTGCTCCACCTGCAGATCCGCGTCCCCAGCGTCTCCCATATCCTCCTCCTCCTCCTCCTCCAAGTCCTCCTCTAGATCCACCGCGTCCGGAGGTAACTTTGTGTGCAGAAATCAAAGTTCTCCAAACACCGCGAAACTTTTTGTGGATTATTTATGAACCAAAAGACGACCAATGGGCCAGAGCAGCACCTGGGGTGCCCCAAGGGGGGCACAACCCACCAGGGCGCGCCTGGGCCCCCAGGTGCGCCTTGGTGGGTTGTGCCTAAAGGAAATATGCCCTAGAGGCAACAATAAAGTTATTATTTATTTCCTTATTTCATGATAAATGTTTATTATTCATGCTGGAATTGTATTAACCGGAAACATAATACATGTGTGAATACAATGACAAACATACCGTCACTAGTATGCCTCTACTTGACTAGCTCGTTAATCAAAGATGGTTAAGTTTCCTAACCATAGACATGAGTTGTCATTTGATTAACAGGATCACATCATTAGGAGAATGATGTAATTGACTTGACCCATTCCGTTAGCTTAGCACTTGATCGTTTAGTATGTTGCTATTGCTTTCTTCATGACTTATACATGTTCCTATGACTATGAGATTATGCAACTCCCGTTTACCGGAGGAACACTTTGTGTGCTACCAAACGTCACAACGTAACTGGGTGATTATAAAGGTGCTCTACAGGTGTCTCCGAAGGTACTTGTTGAGTTGACGTATTTCGAGATTAGGATTTTTCACTCCAATTGTCGGAGAGGTATCTCTGGGCCCTCTCGGTAATGCACATCACTATAAGCCTTGCAAGCAATGTAGCTAATGAGTTAGTTGCGGGATGATGCATTACGGAATGAGTAAAGAGACTTGCTAGTAACGAGATTGAACTAGGTATTGAGATATCGACGATTGGGCAAGTAACACACCGATGACAAAGGGAACAACATATGTTGTTATGCGGTTTGACCGATAAAGATCTTCTTAGAATATGTGGGAGCCAATATGACCATCCAGGTTCTGCTATTGGTTATTGACCAGAGATGTGTCTCGGTCATGTCTACATAGTTCTCGAACCCGTAGGGTCCGCACGCTTAAAGTTCGGTGACGATCGGTATTATGAGTTTATATGATTTGATGTACCGAAGGTAGTTCGGAGTACTGGATGAGATCGGGGACATGACGAAGAGTCTCGAAATGGTCGAGATGTAAAGATCGATATATTGGATGACTATATTCGGACATCGGAAAGGTTCCGAGTGATTCGGCTATTTTTCGGGGTACCGTGGAGTTACGAGAATACGAGGAAGAAGTAATGGGCCTCATGGGCCAAGTGGTGGAAGAGAGGAGGCAAGGCGCGCGCCCCCCCTAGCCAAAACCGAATTGGACTAGGGGCCCGACCCCCCTTTCCTCCTTTTCCTCCCTCTCCTTCCTTCTCCCTCTCCACCTTCCTTTCCTCCTCCTAGTGGGAGTAGGAAAGGGGAGTCCTACTCCTACTAGGAGGAGGACTCCTCCTCCTGGCGCGCCCTACAGGGGCCGGCCGGCCTCCCCCTTGCTCCTTTATATACGGGGGCAAGGGGGCACCTCTAGACACACAAGTTGATATTTTGATCTCTCCCAGCCGTGTGCGGTGCCCCCCTCCACTATATTCCACCTCGGTAATATCGTAGCGGTGCTTAGGCGAAGCCCTGCATCGATAGCATCATCGACACCGTCATCACGCCGTCGTGCTGACGAAACTCTCCAGCAAAGCTCTGCTGGATCGGAGTTCGTGGGACGTCATCGAGCTGAACGTGTGCTGAACTCGGAGGTGCCGTACGTTCGGTACTTGGATAGGTCGGATCGTGAAGACGTACGACTACATCAACTGTGTTGTGCTAACGCTTCCGCTTTCGGTCTACGAGGGTAAGTGGACAACACTCTCCCCTCTCGTTGCTATGCATCACCATGATCTTGCGTGTGTGTAGGATTTTTTTTGAAATTATTACGTTCCCCAACAGTAGCATCCGAGCCAGGTTTATGCGTAGATGTTATATGCACGAGTAGAACACAAGTGAGTTGTGGGCGATACAAGTCATACTTCTTACCAGCATGTCATATTTTGGTTCAGCGGTATTGTTGGATCAAGCGGCCTAGACCGACATTATGCGTACGCTTACGCGAGACTGGTTCTACCGACGTGCTTTGCACAATGGTGGCTGATACGTCTCCGTCGTATCTATAATTTTTGATTGTTCCATGCCAATATTCTACAACTTTCATATACTTTTGGCAACTTTTTATATTATTTTTGGGACTAACATATTGATCCAGTGCCCAGTGTCAGTTCCTGTTTGTTGCATGTTTTATGTTTCGCAGAAAACCCATATCCAACGGAGTCCAAACGGGATAAAAATGGACGGAGAATTATTTTGGAATATTTATGATTTTTGGGAAGTAAAATCAACGCGAGACGGTGCCCGAGGGGGCCACAAGACAGGGGGGCGCGCCTCAGGGGGGCAGGCGCACCCTGGATCCTTGTGGGCACCCCGTAAGGCGGTTGACGCTCTTCTTTTTCCGCAAGAAAGCTAATTTTATGAGAAAAATCTGGGCAAAAGATTCACCCCAATCGGAGTTACGGATCTCCAGATATAAAAGAAATGGTGAAAGGACAGAATCAAGGAACGCAGAAACAGAGAGAGATAGAGAGATAGATCCAATATCGGAGGGGCTCTCGCCCCTCCCATGCCACGGGAGCCAAGGACCAGAGGGTAAAACCTTCTCCCATCTAGGGAGGAGGTCAAGGAAGAAGAAGAAGAAGGGGGGGCCCTCTCTCCCTTGCTTCTGGTGGCGCCGGAACTCCGCCGGGGGCCATCATCATCACCGCGATCTTCACCAACAACTTCACCGCCTTCATCACCAACTCTTCCACCCTCTATGCAGTGGTGTAACCCCTCTCTTACCCGCTGTAATCTCTAGTTAAACATGGTGCTCAACGCTATATATTATTTCCCAATGATGTATGGCTATCTTGCGATGTTTGAGTAGATCCGTTTTGTCCTATGGGTTAATTGATGATCGTGATTGGTTTGAGTTGCATGTTTTATTATTGGTGCTGTCCTATGGTGCTCTCCGTGTCGCGCAAGCATGAGGGATCCCCGTTGTAGGGTTTGCAATATGTTCATAGACCCGAGTAAGTAGGTTGTTTGTGTATAGGATAAAGGGGACTTGATACTTTAATGCTATGGTTGGATTTTACCTTAATGATCTTTAGTAGTTGCGTATGCTTGCTAGAGTTCCAATCATAAGTGCATATGATCCAAGAAGAGAAAGTATGTTAGCTTATGCCTCTCCCTCAAATAGAATTGCAATAGTGATTACCGGTCTAGTTATCGATTGCCTTGGACAAATAACTTTCTCGTGACAAAAAGTTCTCTACTAATATTTACTTTATTGCTTCTTTATCTAAACAGCCCCTACTTTATATTTACGTGTTCTTTATTATCTTGCAAACCTATCCTATCACACCTACAAAGTACTTCTAGTTTGATACTTGTTCTAGGTAAAATGAACACTAAGTGTGCGTAGAGTTGTATTAGTGGCAAATAGGACTTGAGAGAATATTTGTTCTACCTTTAGCTCCTCGTTGGGTTCGACACTCTTACTTATCGAAAGAGGCTACAACTATCCCCTAAACTTGTGGGTTATCAAGACCTTTTTCTGGCGCCGTTGCCGGGGAGTCATAGCGTGGGGTGAATATTCTCGTGTGTGCTTGTTTGCTTTATCACTAAGTAATTTTTATTTGCTGTTCTTAGTTGTTTTCTATCTTTAGTTATGGGTAGGTGATACGTCCCCATTGTATCTATAATTTTTGATTGTTCCATGCCAATATTATTCAACTTTCATATACTTTTGGCAACTTTTTATACTATTTTTGGGACTAACAAATTGATCTAGTGCCCAGTGCCAGTTCCTGTTTGTTGCATGTTCTATGTTTCGCAGAAACCCAATATCAAACGGAATCCAAATGGGTTAAAAACGGACGGAGAATTATTTTCGAAT
Organism: Triticum dicoccoides; assembly: GCF_002162155.2. Taxonomy (NCBI): domain Eukaryota; kingdom Viridiplantae; phylum Streptophyta; class Magnoliopsida; order Poales; family Poaceae; genus Triticum; species Triticum dicoccoides. The sequence goes on from NC_041387.1 coordinate 3,229,206, forward strand.
ATTTGGGATTTTCCGGAGGAAGAATCAACGCGAAACGGTGTCCGAGGTGGCCAGGAGATAGGGGGGGCGTGCCTGCCCCCCTGGGCGCGCCTGGCACTCTCCTGGGCCACCCGTAGGGCGCTTGACGCTCTTCTTTTGCCGCAAGAAAGCTAATTTTACGAGAAAAAACTGGGCGGAAGATTCACCCCAATCGGAGTTACGGATCTCCGGATATAAAAGAAACGGTGAAGGGGAAGGATTTGAGAACGCAGAAACAGAGAGATAGATCCAATCTCGGAGGGGATCTCGTCCCTCCCAAGCCATGGGAGCCAAGTACCAGAGGGGAAACCCTTCTCCCATCTAGGGAGGAGGTCAAGGAAGAAGAAGAAGAAGGGGGCCTCTCTCCCCCTTGCTTCCGGTGGCGCCGGAGCGCTGCCGGGGGCCATCATCATCACCGCGATCTACACCAACACCTCCATCATCTTGATACGTCTCCAACGTATCTATAATTTATGAAGCATTCATGCTATTTTATTATCTATTTTGAATGATTATGGGATTAATTATACACTTTTATATTACTTTTGGGACTAACCTATTAACCGGAGGCCCAGCCCATACTGCTGTTTTATTGCCTATTTCCGTATTTCGAGGAAAAGGAATATCAAACGGAGTCCAAACGGAATGAAACCTTTGGCAGCGTGATTTTTTGGAAGAATATGATCCTGGAGACTTGGAGTTCATGTCAGAAGATCCTCGAGGAGGCCAGGAGATAGGGGGCGCCCTCCCCCTACTAGGCGCGCCCCCTGTCTCGTGGGCCCCTCGAGCACCTCCCGACCGACTTCTTTCGCCTATATAGTCCCACGTACCCTAAAAACATCCACGGACAAGATAGATCGGGAGTTCCGCCGCCGCAAGCCTCTGTAGCCACCAAAAACCTCTCGGGAGCCCGTTCCGGCACCCTGCCGGAGGGGGAACCCATCATCGGTGGCCATCTTCATCATCCCGGCGCTATCCATGACAAGGAGGGAGTAGTTCACCCTCGGGGCTGAGGGTATGTACCAGTAGCTATGTGTTTGATCTCTCTCCCTCGTGTTCTCTCTATGGCACGATCTTGATGTATCGCGAGCTTTGCTATTATAGTTGGATCTTATGATGTTTCTCCCCCTCTACTCTCTTGTGAGGAATTGAGTTTCCCCTTTGAAGTTATCTTATCGGATTGAGTCTTTACTTTGAGAACACTTGATGTATGTCTTGCCGTGTTTATCTGTGGTGACAATGGGATATCACGTGCCACTTGATGTATGTTTTGGTGACCAACTTGCGGGTTCCGCCCATAAACCAATGCATAGGGGTTGGCACACGTTTTCTTGGCTCTCCGGTAGAAACTTTGGGGCACTCTTTGAAGTACTTTGTGTTGGTTGGATGAATTTGAGATTGTGTGACGCATATCATATAATCATGCCCACGGACACTTGAGGTGACAATGGAGTATCTAGGTGACATTATGGTTTTGGTTGATTTGTGTCTTAAGGTGTTATTCTAGTATGAACTCTATGATAGATTGAGCGGAAAGAATAGCTCTATGTTATTTTACTACGAACTCTTGAATAGATCGATCAAAAGGGATAACTTTGAGGTGGTTTCGTACCCTACCACAATCTCTACATTTGTTCTCCGCTATTAGTGGCTTTGGAGTGACTCTTTGTTGCATGTTGAGGGATTGTTATATGATCTATCTATGTTATTATTGTTGAGAGAACTTGCACTAGTGAAAGTATGAACCCTATGCCTTGTTTCCTATCATTGCAATACCGTTTACGCTCACTTTTATCATTAGTTACCTTGCTGTTTTTATATTTTCAGATTACAAAAACCTATATCTACCATCCATATTGCACTTGTATCACCATCTCTTCGCCGAACTAGTGCACCTATACAATTTACCATTGTATTGGGTGTGTTGGGGACACAAGAGACTCTTTGTTATTTGGTTGCAGGGTTTTTTGAGAGAGACCATCTTCATCCTACGCCTCCTACGGATTGATAAACCTTAGGTCATCCACTTGAGGGAAATTGCTTGAAGGTATATCTTTAGATCTTGCAATCGAATCTTTTTGTTTCTTGTTTTATCACTATTTTAGTTTATAAAAGAAAACTACCAAAAAAATGGAATTGAGTTTGTCTCATACGCTTCATCTTTTTAATACCTTTCGCGAGTATGATGAAAAGGAAAATTGTGCTCAAGTGCTAGAAGAAGAAATTTATAGAATGTTTGATACTAAATCTTTGAATGATGAGCATGATTGCAATGTTGTTACTATGAATTCCTTGAATATCCACGATGCTAATGATATGCAAAGCCACAAGCTTGGGGAAGCTATGTTTGATGAATATGATATTTTTAGTCCCCCAAGTTTTGCTGAGAATATTTATTATGATGAAAGCATGCCCCCTATTTATGATGATTATATTGATGAAAGTGGATTTGGAAGAGTGTCAACTTTAGGAAGTAGTGATCCCACTATTTTGGAGGATGTTGAATCTGATTGTGATGAACATGAAAGTGGATTTGGAAGAGTGTCAACTTTATTTAGTGATGATTCCACTATTTCGGAAGAGGTTACAATTGATTATGAGAAAAAAGTTGCTATCTATGATGATTATTGTGATGACTTGTATGCTATTAGGAATAATGATAACCATGAAACTTGTTATCATGATTTTAGTTTTCAATTGGATTTTGCCTCACATGATAATTATTTTGTTGAGTTTGCTCCCACTATTATTGATGAGAAGAATTTTGCTTATGTGGAGAGTAGTAAATTTTCTATGCTTGTAGATCATGAAAAGAATGCTTTAGGTGCTGGTTATATTGTTGAATTCAATCATGATGCTACTGAAATTTATTATGAGGGAGGAATATATGCTTGTAGGAATTGCAATAATGTCAAGTCTCCTCTCTATGTGTTGGAAATCTTGAAGCTATGCTTGTTTTACCTTCCTATGCTAGTTGATTATCGTTCCCATAAGTTGTTTGCTCACAAAATCCCTATGCATAGGAAGTGGGTTAGACTTAAAATGTGCTAGTCATATGCTTCATGATGCTCCCTTTATGTTTCAATTCTTATTTTACGTGAGCATCATTGTCATCATCATGCCTAGGAGCCCCTCCCAAGCCATGGGAGCCAAGGACCAGAGGGGAAACCCTTCTCCCATCTACGGAGTGAAGGAAATATGCCCTAGAGGCAATAATAAAGTTATTATTTATTTCCTTACATCATGATAAATGTTTATTATTCATGCTAGAAGTGTATTAACGGAAACATAATACATGTGTGAATACATAGACAAACAGAGTGTCACTAGTATGCCTCTACTTGACTAGCTCGTGAATCAAAGATGGTTAAGTTTCATAACCATAGACATGAGTTGTCATTTGATTAACGGGATCACATCATTAGGAGAATGACGTGATTGACTTGACCCATTCCGTTAGCTTAGCACTTGATCATTTAGTATGTTGCTATTGCTTTCTTCATGACTTATACATGTTCCTATGACTATGAGATTATGTAACTCCCGTTTACCGGAGGAACACTTTGTGTGCTACCAAACGTCACAACGTAACTGGGTGATTATTGTTGGGGAACGTAGCAGAAATTCAAAATTTTCCTACGTGTCACCAAGATCTATCTATGGAGAGACCAGCAACGAGGGGAAGGAGAGTGCATCTACATACCCTTGTAGATCGCTAAGCGGAAGCATTCAAGAGAACGGGGTTGAAGGAGTCGTACTCATCGTGATCCAAATCACCGGAGATCCTAGTGCCGAACGGACGGCACCTCCGCGTTCAACACATGTACAGCCCGGTGACGTCTCCCAAGCCTTGATCCAGCAAGGAGAGAGGGAGAGGTTGAGGAAGACTCCATCCAGCAGCAGCACAATGGCGTGGTGGTGATGGAGGAGCGTGGCTATCCTGCAGGGCTTCGCCAAGCACCACGGGAGAGGAGGAGTAAGAGAGGTAGGGCTGCGCCAAGAGGGAGAGATTCTCGTGTGTTGGGCAGCCCCAAAACCCCCACTATTTATAGGAGGAGGGGAGGGGGCTGTGCCCCCTCTAGGGTTCCCTCCCCAGGGCTGGCGGCAGCCCCCAGATGCCATCTAGTGGCGGCCAGAAGGGGGAGAGGGGGGAGGCGCACCTAGGGTGGGCCTTAGGGCCCATCTGCCCTAGGGTTTGCCCCCTTCCCCACTTCCCTGCGCCTTGGGCCCTGTGGGGGGGGGGGTGCACCAGCCCACCTGGGGCTGGTCCCCTCCCATACTTGGACCATGCAACCCTCCAGGGTTGGTGGCCCCACTTGGTGGACCCCCGAGACCCTCCCGGTGGTCCCCGTACGTTACCGGAAAAACCCGAAACTTTTCCGGTGACCAAAACAGGACTTCCCATATATAAATCTTTACCTCCGGACCATTCCGGAACTCCTCGTGACGTCCGGGATCTCATCCAGGACTCCGAACAACATTCGGTAACCACATACAAACTTCCTTTATAACCCTAGCGTCATCGAACCTTAAGTGTGTAGACCCTACGGGTTCGGGAGACATGTAGACATGACCGAGACGTTCTCCGGTCAATAACCAACAACGGGATCTGGATACCCATGTTGGCTCCCACATGTTCCACGATGATCTCATCGAATGAACCACGATGTCAAGGAGTCAGTCGATCCCGTATACAATTCCCTTTGTCTAACGGTATTGTACTTGCCCGAGATTCGATCGTCGGTATACCGATACCTTGTTCAATCTTGTTACCGGCAAGTCTCTTTACTCGTTCCGTAACACATCATCCCGTGATCAACCCCTTGGTCACATTGTGCACATTATGATGATGTCCTACCGAGTGGGCCCAGAGATACCTACCGGAGTGACAAATCCTAGTCTCGATTCGTGCCAACCCAACAGACACTTTCGGAGATACCTGTACACTACAAGAAATATGTCAACTTATGACCACCACTATTGGTCACTGAATGGTCACAAATTTCCATTTATGACCTTTTTGTGACCAAAAACAGAAGGTCAAAAGTTGGCGGTCGTAAATTGACTATAGCGACCTTTAACAAAAGGTCATTGATCCTATGACCTTCTGTTTTGGTTGCTAGCTCTCTCCCCAGGCCATGTCGGATCCGACGTGGCAATCTGACGTGGCAAAATTGCGACGAATTGAAAAGGTCACTAACAAGATTCAGCCCGGTCCGATTCGGTGTTTTACATGGGCCGAGCCCATTAATTCAGCCTTTTTATATTTTTTTCCTATTAATTTTAGTCAGCCACATGGGCCAGGCCCAACATTTCAGCCTTTTTATCTTTTTTCTGCCAAATTATGTTTAACCAAATGAGTCCAGCCCAATGTTTTTCAGGCTTTTTCTTTCCTGGGCCATGGCCTTTCCACATTCATTTATTTTCGTTTCATTTTTTCTACCCAAAATATTTGTCCAATATAATTTGATCCTTGGCCACTTTAAGGTCTAACTCCAGCCCATTTAACGGACATTTTCAAACCAGATTGAATAACAATATGAATCACCACCAATTAGCTGAATATTACAGAAATATCTCAAAACTCACATTCTACAAATTTCCATCACATCCGTATTTTATACAGATCCAAGCAACCTACAACATTACGTATTCAAGCATTCAGCTGCTGAAATACTCTAGAATAGGAAAGAATAAATAGAACTATCTAGTGCTTCACAACAAGAAAACATGTAGTTTCTTCCAGTGCTGCTTCTTCCTTAGCAATGATAGGCTGATGCAAAACATCTGGGCACTCAAAAGAGAACAAAAAGTATGTCACTGATATAAGAAATATTGCACGAATACTTCTAAAATTAAAACTGAAGACACATGAGTATTTTATCATTCTACTTATTATTATTTTAGCAAGATCATTCTACTTATCTGGAATATGCCTGTTAATCAAAATTGGGAATTGAATTGGCACATATGACAAACTTAGAATCAAACAAGCATGTTTCCATCTACTCAGGTTTACTAATGTGTGTGTCACATGATACATGCATCAAGCATAAGGACATCAAGCATAAGGCCCATATCTGTTCAGCAAGACGGGTACATACCTTACTTTGTGTCGATGCGATGGATGGGGCTGCACTTGAGCATACGGTCCGCATCATCGTTGACGCTGGACGTCGCATGTACTTGTCCATTTAGAAGTATGCCATGAAAAATGTTACACATGCAGGTATTAGCATAAAGTAGAGATTCTACAGTACATGCAAGCTTTAGATATGAAGGACCAAGCAAACTGTTCTGGAAATATCAAAAGTTACAGAGAAGCATGTATTGGCCAATTAGCATGAACATGGGTAAATCACATAACTAAGTACAATTCAAAATCCTAGCTGCCACAAAATTTCTTTAGCCAACATAATTTATATAGAAGATCTTTTTGCAATAAGATTATCTTATGTACATATGAATGACACCCAAGTAACTTGAGATGGAAACAAGTACATCTACGAATCTAACATGTATAGTGGCACCAACAAAAGAGCAAGACACAGAAGAATTTTAGCTTTACACAATGTTTACAAGAACAGGACCATGATACAGGATTTAGCTTGTCCTCAACACTGTTAACAAGGTACTGAAAGTAGCTATGTGCATCAGCCTCACCAAGTAGCTCTTATCATGAATTGGTTGCTTTTACAAACTATACTATATTTCTGGACAGCAAACTAAATAGACGGCTTCTCTCAAACCGTACATCCAAACGAAGCAAATAAGTACTCTACGGAAACCTTATAACATGCTTTACAACTCATATGTAGAGGCCAACTTGAAATTATGAGCATAACAAACTCGTTTTTCAGTTAGAAGCTCGCTGCCCAAAACTGTCAGGTGGTGCAGTTTTTTAACTGAACCAAATTCAGTTTACACAGAGGTAAGGAACTACTTCAAAAACAGATGTAAGTAAGGAACTATTTCATAAAGAACGGTGTCTATTTGCCAAACTTGCAGCAGCTAAGAATTCATTCCCCACAGAGAAAATGAACTGACTGAGACTATGCTATGATTGTCGGCAGCCGACGTTTACGGTATCCTATTAACACATCATAAAGAAAAGAGAGCATGTCCCGTCGTCATTAGATTAAATTTCTACTAGTACATAGTGCTAGAATCATACGACCTAATCCACACGACCTAAATAAATCTCAATCGAACCAAATCCTGCAATAGAACCAATCATGGCGGGGCTCACAGCATCAAAACAGAAAACACTAGAATCCCAGCCATCAGGGCGCCAGAGCTACAGAATTAACCTGTATGTACCCATGGCCATCTCTACGGCGCGTTTGCTGACGGCCGTCTCGAAGCATTCAATCTTGTCCACAAGAAACGCATGCCTGAAGCATACTGCCAGGTAATGCTTGCGTGGTCTCGAGCTCGGAGGAAACCCTTCTCAGATACTTCCTTGTTAACTTCACTGACTGGATTTTGATCTGCAGAATCAAGACACTAGACTTGTCAAGCAATGATGTTATTGTTCAGAGAAAACAGTGGTGACTGCCACTTCCAGATTATTAACAGGCACAGGCCCATGCTTCATTTACACGGCCTATTTATTCAGCTAATTTACATATCAGTTGTGTACTGTCTACAAAAATAAACATTTTGGTACCCCAAAGTTGCAGATCATGTATGATTGCCTAGTTTAAGAGCAGAATTCCAATGGAGACAATGCAATGTAGCAGGTATGTAAAGGGCATTTTTCAGGAAGTTTATGAATGAGAATATTAGCCTAGTAGTAGCAGCTTTGACAAATGAACAGATATTGGGTACACTTGCACATAAGCCAGGATCAACTCAAAATATTCTATCATACTGAAAATCCATCTGCTACATAAAGAACTATCTACTATCTAGGAAAAATAGTTAGCATGGCCACAGACTGAGAACATTCAATACTCACGGAAGGAAGAAGATCTATAGGTCCCAGGACTGGGTACCTTTGCTTTGCTTGAGGGCCGGCCATGAAGGGGTCTTCTCTTGCTCTTGGTGTTGATGGAGCGTGCCTTGCCGAGTCCCATCTCCTCCTTGACGAACAGGTCAGGTCCTGTGACCAACCCGTCCATCAGAGAAGCGAGCGCCGGCTGAGTAAGAGGAGCGGCCAGATCAGTCAGATCTGAGCCGTCTTGCTGTGGCCAAACACGGGAAGAAGCGTCTTAGCACACCATTCTTACAGCCTCGCTCAAAGGGGTTCCTTGTCAGAAAAGAATCGATTAACAACGGCTCAGCACAGCCTATGATTCCGCGAGAGAGAAGAGGAAATTTTCATTTGGGAAAGATGAGGGGCGCTTACTATCAGTAGGTGTCGAGGCTGTCATCACGAAGGGAGGCGACGCCGTTGCTGGGCTTGCAGGAGCAAACGGAGGTCTTGAGCACGGCGCTGCACGGGTTCTTCACTGTCTTCAAGATCCCCAGCACCACCTTCTCCCTGCCAATCAGCACCCGCAGACGGACGAACGATTCTCGGGTCAGATCCCCAACGGAATTCGCCAAGAGCAGAAACGACAGAGGGGATCAAAGAACTTACAGGATGGGGACGAGGAGGGCAGGGTGGTGGATGGCGAGGTGGCGCGCGTCATTGAGGGCCTCGCAGACCAGTCCCTGGAGTCGAGCCCGTGGACAACGCGCGGGGCAACCGTGGCGGATCTGGTCGCGCCATGGCGGCCGCCTGATCCGCCTAACCCTCTTCTCTTCCTCTTCTGGTGAGGGCAGGGGAGGGGAGGGGACTGTAGAGGGTACGGGATGTGAGGGGATCGGCAGTGTGTGGCGGCGGCGGTGACATGGGAGGGAGGAGCAAGGGAGGGAGGTCGCCGGTGGGGGTGGGGTTGGGTGTCGGCGGCGGGATTGGAGATGAATCGGGGGTGGGGACGACGAGATCGCCGCCGTCGTCACCGCGGAGGCAGTCACCCGCGAGGGCGGCCAGCAGGCTTGGCCTGGACGTGCTTGACCTTGGAGATGATCTCCCGCGGCCGCCATCGCTGATGCTGCTGCTGGATTCGAGCTTCGGGGATTGGGGATCGGGGAGACGAAACCCTAGCTGCAGCGGAGGAGGAAGAAGAGCTGGGAGCGAGGTTCAGGTGCAACGCGAGGGAAGGAGGGCGCCGCCGGTGACAGAAAGGAATGAGGGCGCCACCGGTGACAGCGCGAGGGAAGGAGGGTGCGGCGCGAGGGGTGAGGGAGAGGCTGATCTGGATCGGGGACAGAGAGAGGGAGGCGGCGGGCGGAAGGAAGGGAGGAGAGGTAGGGTTTGGTGTGGTGGTTTTTTTTACTTTCTTTGCATGGACGGATGGATGGACGTTGGATTGCTAGCAATGGATGGTAGGATGTCTGCCATCTCATCGATCCGTGCCACAAACGGTTCCACCAATCACAATGTAGTACACACTTTGACGATTTTATAACCATCTAAATTGGTCGTAATTGATTAAATAATATGCTAAATCATGTCACCTATTTTATAACATCATAGAATTAGAAAAAAAATAAGAACAATAGCATCGTGTTAAAAGTGAGACTTGTTTTTCAGAAAAATAACAAACCTAGAATAATACAAATATCTTTAAAAATTGATCTCAAAAATGAGTTTTATTTGCAAAAAAACATTTTCTATCTTTGGAGTGTCAAAAATGGTATATATTTTTTGAAGCACCCACCAATATTTGTTCCAAAATGGCACCACTCTATTTTCAATAATATTAGATCATATTTTAGGTACAATTGACCAAATGCTTGTGTCTCAATAGTTGTCTATCCACCTCTCGTCAATAATTGAGGAGGTTTTTCAAGTGCCCATTTTCCATTTTTCGAGTGCCCGAAAGGAGGTTTTTTTGTGAAGGAACTACCAAATAATTGTTGCAAAATTGGACCAAATCATTTTTCTAAAATACTAGGCCATATTTAATGCAAAATTGACCAAATGGTTGGGTGTAAAAAGTTTTGATCCACCTCTGGTGAAAAAGACAAATTCCCGCCAATTCAGGTGGAAGCGGGTCAAATTTGAACTGTAGCTGCCTCGTAGTTTGCTCTTTATTTTTTCCAAAAATCATTTCTAGGTACATAAGTATGTTTTTAATCAGAGAAACACCAACAAAATTCCAAGATTCAACAACTAGCTAGGAACGGTCATTCCCGCCGTTTTGACCGCATTTTGAAACGGGCATAAAAAATTCAAAAAAAATCAAAAAATTGGGAAACCTTCGCATTGTGTCATCATATGTGGCCAAGTTCCTAGGAAAAATAACAAACTTGTAATACGGCAATTATTTTAAAAAAGTGTTCTCAGAAACGAGCTATCATGTGTGGAGATCAATGGCTTTCAAGCCAAATGATCAATCTTATGGCCACATCCATGGCATAGTTTATTCAAATGATCTCATATTGTGCACAAGGGTGCATATTGGAATGGCAAACAATGTTGCCTAAGGAAGTTTTCATTTTCGTTGGACGAAAAAACCATTTTCCATTTTCCAAGTGCCCAAAAGGAGGTTTTTTTGTGAAGGACCTCCAAAATAATTGTTGCAAAATTGGACCAAATAATTTTTATAAAATAATAGGACATATTTAATGCACAATTGACAAAATGGTTGGGTGTATAAAGTTTTGATCTACCTCTGGTGAAAAAGACAAATTGTCGTCGATTCAGTTGGAAACGGGCCAAATTTGAACTGTAGCTGCCTCATAGTTTGCTCTTTATTTTTTTCAAAAATCATTTCTAGGTACATAAGTATCTATTTAATCATAGAAACACAAAAAAAATTCCAAGATTCAACCACTAGCTAGGAACGGTCAAGCCCGCCGTTTTGACCGCATTTTGAAACGGGCATAAAAAATTCAAAAAAAATCAAAAAATTGGAAAACCTTCGCATTGTGTCATTATATGTGACCAAGTTTTCAGGAAAAATAATAAACTTGCAATATGGTAATTATTTTAAAAAAGTGTTCTCAGAAATGAGCTATCATGCGTGAAGATTCATGGCTTTCAAGTCAAATGATCAAGCTTATGGCCACATTCATGGCATAGTTTGTTCAAATGATCTCATATTGTGCACTAGGGTGCATCTTGGAATTCCAAACAATGTTGCCTAAGAAAGTTTTCATTTTCTTTGCACGGAAAATTCATTTTTCATTTTCCGAGTGCCTGAAAGGAGGGTTTTTTGTGAAGGAACTACCAAATAATTGTTGCAAAATTGGACCAAATCATTTTTATAAATACTAGGCCATATATAATGCACAATTGACAAAATGGTTGGGTGAAAAAAGTTTTGATCTACCTCTGGTGAAAAAGACAAATTGCCGTCGATTCAGCTGGAAACGGGTCAAATTTGAACTGTAGCTGCCTCATAGTTTGCTCTTTATTTTTTTCAAAAATCATTTCTAGCTACATAAGTATCTATTTAATCATAGAAACAGCAAAAAAATTCTAAGATTCAACCACTAGCTAGGAACGGTCAAGCCCGCCGTTTTGACCGCATTTTGAAACGGGCATAAAAAATTCAAAAAAAATCAAAAAATTGGAAAACCTTCGCATTGTGTCATTATATGTGGCCAAGTTCCTAGGAAAAATAACAAACTTGTAATATGGCAATTATTTTGAAAAAGTGTTCTAAAAAATGAGCTATCAAGTGTGAAGATTCATGGCTTTCAAGTCAAACGATCAATCTTATGGCCACATTCATGGCATAGTTTGTTCAAATGATCTCATATTGTGCACAAGGGTGCATACTGGAATGGCAAACAATGTTGCCTAAGGAAGTTTTCATTTTCTTTGGACGAAAAAACCATTTTCCATTTTCCGAGTGCCTGAAATGAGTTATTTTGTGAAGGACCTACCATATATTTGTTGCAAAATTGGACCAAATCAATTTTATAAAATACTAGGACATATTTAATGCACAATTGACAAAATGGTTGGGTATCAAAATTTTTGATCCACCTCTGGTGAAAAAGACAAATTCCCGTCGATTCAGCTGGAAGCGGGTCAAATTTGAACTGCAGCTGCATCATAGTTTGCTCTTTATTTTTTTAAAAAATCATTTCTAGGTAAATAAGTATCTATTTAATCAGAAATACATGGTTTGATGGAGAGACATCGAGGTTTGGACGGTGGCTGAGGGCCCCAACTCTAGAGCGCGTAAGCTCGCATGCCCGCCGCGTGGTCACCGCGTGACTATGGCGTTTCCATGTGTTCTGGGTGGCCTAGGCATGTCTAGTGGGTTGGGCACTCCCCAGGTAGGTGCTAGTAAGAAAATCACAACATAAGATTCTCACGAGGAGACCGATCGATGCTCAAACATGAATAAGCAGCCAAGTGTTTGATTAGCGGTACGGGAAATGTACATGGCTAATGGGCGTGAGTTTTGGCAGAGGATGATCAGTTACTAAGAAGACCGTCTTCACAAATTTTTAGCTCAAAAGGAGGAGCCTAGGTGGTACTTACTTTGCAAACCACCACACTGGACATAAATACGAATGTTGAAGCTCAGCTCAAAATAATGAAAGGATTGAGCTGGCATTTGGTGGAGGATGGTTATTTGGGCATAGGAAAGCACTGTAGAAAATGGATACTATTTGGACATGCCAAACTGGTACTTCCTTCACAAACTGTTACTCTGAACAGAATAGGAAAATGAATATTTTTGAATTATTTTTGAACTAGGCAAGGAAGGTTTTTACATATTTGACGAAGATATGACCCAAAGAATTTATGAGATTTTTTTGGGAATTTTGGGAATGACAGAAGTATAGGTTGCTTCACAACCTAGGGCAAAAACTGCCACATGGACATGCCACATAGGCAAAACTGATGAGGTGGCGCCTAGTCATAGCAACCCACCACAATTTACAAGGCTATGACCATCTATATTGGTCGTTAACAACTAGAAATAAGGCAGCGGACTAGCGCTGTTTGCTTTATGACCTTTTCGGGTGAGGAAATTACGACCTTTCTGACCAAAATGATCGTAATGGTTTAGGGTTTGGAGCCCCCCGAACAGCTTTTGACCAATTGGTCTGAAATGGTCATAGATTTATGACCAATTCTTCGAGGGTCACTAACAGAAGGTCATAAGTTGACATATTTCTTGTAGTGGTAGTGCACCTTTATAGCCACCCAGTTACGTTGTGGTGTTTGGTACACCCAAAGCATTCCTACGGTATCCGGGAGTTGCACAATCTCATGGTCTAAGGAAAAGATACTTGACATTGAAAAGCTTTAGCATACGAACTACACGATCTTTGTGCTAGGCTTAGGATTGGGTCTTGTCCATCACATCATTCTCCTAATGATGTGATCCCGTTATCAACGACATCTAATGTCCATGGTCAGGAAACCGTAACCATCTGTTGATCAACGAGCTAGTCAACTAGAGGCTTACTAGGGACATGGTGTTGTCTATGTATCCACACATGTATCTGAGTTTCCTATCAATACAATTATAGCATGGATAATAAACGATTATCATGAACAAGGAAATATAATAATATCTAATTTATTATTGCCTCTAGGGCATATTTCCAACAGTCTCCCACTTGCACTAGAGTCAATAATCTAGTTCACATCGCCATGTGATTAACACTCACAGGTCACATCACCATGTGACCAAACATCCAAAGAGTTTACTAGTTCACATCATCATGTGATTAAGACTCAATGAATTCTGGGGTTTGATCATGTTTTGCTTGTAAGAGAGGTTTTAGTCAACGGGTCTGCAACATTCAGATCCGTATGTACTTCGCAAATCTCTAGGTTATATTGTAAATGCTGCTTCCACGCTCCACTTGAAGCTATTCCAAATGGTTGCTCCACTATACGTATCCGGTTTGCTACTCAGAGTCACTCGGATAGGTGTTAAAGCTTGCATCAACGTAACCCTTTACGCCGAACTCTTTATCACCTCCATAATTGAGAAACATGTCCTTATTACTTCAAGGACAATTTTGACCGTTGTCCAGTGATCCATTCCTGGATCATTCTTGTACCCCTTGACTGACTCATGGCAAGGCACACTTCCGGTGCGGTACACAGCATAGCATACTATAGAGCCTACGTCTGAAACATAGGGGACGACATTCATCATTTCTCTCTCTTCTGCCGTGGTCGAGCTTCAACCCTTAACTTCATACCTTACAACTCAGGCAAGAACTCCTTCTTTGACTGATCCATCTTGAACACCTTTAAGATCATGTCAAGGTATGTGCTCATTTTGAAAGTACCATTTAGCGTTTTTGATCTATCCTCATAGATCTTGATGCTCAATGTTCAAGTAACTTAATCCAGGTTTTCCATTGAAAAACATTTTTCAAAATAACCCTATATGCTTTCCAGAAATTCTACATCATTTTTGATCAACAATATGTCAACAACATATACTCATCAGAAATTCTATAGTGCTCCCACTCACTTCTTTGGAAATACAAGTTTCTCATAAACTTTGTATAAACAAAAATCTTTGATCATCTTATCAAAGTGCATATTCCAACTCCGAGCTGCTTACTCCAGTCCATGGAAGGATCGCTGGAGCTAGCATACCTTTTAGCATCCTTAGGATCGACAAAACCTTTCTGATTGTATCACATACAACCTTTCCTTACGAAAACTGGTAAGGAAACTCGTTTTGACATCCATCTGCCAGATTTCATAAATGCAGCTAATGCTAACATGATTCCGACGGACTTAAGCATCGCTATGAATGAGAAAATCTCATTGTAGTCAACTCCTTGAACTTGTGAAAAAACTCTTTGCCACAAGTCGAGCTTCATAGACGGTGACATTACCATCTACGTCCGTCTTCTTCTTAAAGATCCATTTATCTCAGTGGCTTGCCGATCATCGGGCAAGTCCACCAAAGTCCATGCTTTGTTCTGATACATGGATCCTATATCGGATTTCATGGCTTCTAACCATTTGTCGGAATTTGGGCCCACCATTGCTTCTTCATAGCTCGTAGGTTCATTGTTGTCTAGCAACATGACCTTCAAGACAAGATTACTGTACAACTCTGAAGCAGTACGCATCGTTGTCACCCTACGAGGTACGGTAGTGACTTGATCCGAAGTTTCATGATCACTATCATAAGCTTCTACTTCAATTGGTGTAGGTGCCACAGGAACAACTTCCTGTGCCCTGCTACACACTAGTTGTAGTGACGGTTCAATAACCATGGTTATTGACCGGAGACGTGTCTCGGTCATGTCTACATAGTTCTCGAACCCGTAGGGCCCGCACGCTTAAAGTTCGATGACGGTTATATGATGAGTTTATGTGTTTTGATGTACTGATGGTTGTTCGGAGTCTCGGATGTGATCACGGACATGACGAGGAGTCTCGAAATGGTCGATACATAAAGATCAATATATTGGACGACTATATTTGGACACCGGAAAGGTTCCGGGTGAGATTGGGACAATAAGAGCTCTAGGAGGTTATCGGAACCCCCCGGGAGGTATATGGGCCTTATTGGGCCTTAGTGGAAAGGAGGGGAAAGGAGCAAGGGAGCCTCCCCAAGCCCAATACTAATTGGGAGGGGGGTCGGCCCCCCCTTTCCTTCTTCCCTCCTTCCTCTTCCTTCCCTCTCCCTCGCCTAATAGGAAAGGGGGGAGTCCTACTCCCGGTGGGAGTTGGACTCCCCCCTAGGGCACGCCACCCCCCTTGGCCGGCCCCCTCCTCCACTCATTTATATACAGGGGAGGGGGCACCCCATAGAAACAACAATTGATCTCTTGATCTATTAGCCGTGTGCGGTGCCCCCTCCACCATAGTCCTCCTCGATAATATTGTAGCGGTGCTTAGGCGAAGCCCTGCGACGGTAGAACATCAAGATCGTCACCACGCCGTCGTGCTGACGGAACTCTCCCTCGACACTCGGCTAGATCGGAGTTCGAGGGACATCATCATGCTGAACGTGTGCTAGAACTCGGAGGTGCCGTAGTTTCGGTGCTTGATCGGTCAGGCCGTGAAGACGTATGACTACATCAACCGCGTTGTTCTAACGCTTCCGCTTTCGGTCTACGAGGGTACGTGGACAACACTCTCCCCTCTCGTTGCTATGCATCACCATGATCTTGCGTGTGCATAGGATTTTTTTTGAAATTACTACGTTCCCCAACAGGGAGGAGGTCAAGGAAGAAGAAGAAGAAGGGGGCCTCTCCCCCCTTGCTTCCGGTGGCGCCAGAGCGCTGCCGGGGGCCATCATCATCACCGCAATCTACACCAACACCTCCATCATCTCCACCAACATCTCCATCACCTTCCTCCATCTATATTCAGCGGTCCACTCTCCCGCAACCCGCTGTACCCTCTACTTGAACATGGTGCTTTATGCTTCATATTATTATCCAATGATGTGTTGCCATCTAATGATGTCTGAGTAGATTTTCGTTGTCCTATCGGTGATTGATGAATTGCTATGATTGGTTTGAGTTGCATGTTTTATTATTGGTGCTGTCCTATTGTGCCCTCCCTGTCGCGCAAGCGTGAGGGATTCCCGCTGTAGGGTTTGCAATATGTTTATGATTTGCTTATAGTGGGTTGCGTGAGTGACTGAAACACAAACCCGAGTAAGGGGATTGTTGCATATGGGATAAAGGGGACTTGATACTTTAATGCTATGGTTGGGTTTTACCTTAATGATCTTTAGTAGTTGTGGATGCTTGCTAGAGTTCCAATCATAAGTGCATATGATCCAAGTAGAGAAAGTATGTTAGCTTATGCCTCTCCCTCAAATAAAATTGGAGTAGTGATTATCGGTCTAGTAACATAGGCAATTTCTTAGGGACAATTTCACAACTCCTACCACCACTTTTCCAAACTCGCTATATTTACTTTATTGCATCTTTACCTAAAAAGCCCATAGTTTGTATTTATGTGTTCTTTATTATCTTGCAAACATATCCTATCACACCTACAAAGTACTTCTAGTTTCATACTTGTTTTAGGTAAAGCAAACGTCAAGCGTGCGTAGAGTCGTATCAGTGGCCGATAGGACTTGAGAGAGTATTTGTTCTACCTTTAGCTCCTCATTGGGTTCGACACTCTTACTTATCAAAAGAGGCTGCAACTATCCTGTATACTTGCGGGTCATCAGTAGGAAACGCAAAATACCAAAAAAATTAGTTGTACCTACTACACCAATGGTTGAAGAACCACTCAAAATCTATCACACTCCTGAAGCTTTTTACTTGGATCATCTTCGATCCCTTTGTGCTCGTGCTGAAACCCCCAACTAGCTTAGTTGAGGGCAAATCTTTAGATGAGCATGCTTGTTATGTGCGACACCGTATATCTTAAAAAGGGAAACTTTTACTGGATCAAATTCATCGTTTGCAATGCTATGCTTGGAATTTATGTGAAATATATGATGTTACTTGTTCTGAAAACCCTAAGAAACACCTTCCCTACCAATGTGAGTTTATTGATAATGGAATCGTATCTTCGTATGCTAAGGGTGTTTATAATTACTATGATGTTCAACAAATTGAAGAATTTGTTGCTTTTAAGGGTGCTTATGAAATTTCTTCTTTGATTGAAAAGTATGATGCTACTCTCTACAAATCTAATTGTTTTACCATACTTGAATATTGTTATGATAATTATGCTTTTAATGCCTATGTTAAACTATATATTGAGAAATTCTCCGCTGTCCAAGAAGAGATTAATATTTTGCAGGAAGCTATGGAAGAAGAAATTGATGAAACTGTGAGCTCATCGGATGAAAAAGATGACGAGGAGAGCGAAGAACAAAAGGAGGAAGAGCGGATTAGCTACCCGTGCCCACCTTCTAATGAGAGTAACTCTTTAACTCATACATTGTTTAATTTCCCTTCGTGCTTACCGAAGGATGATTGCTATGATGATTACTATGATGATTGCTATGATGATTGTTATGATCCCGTTGATTCTCATGAAATATCCCCTTTTGATGATGCCTACTATGCTTGTGGCCAAGATGCCAATATGAATTATGCATATGGAGATGAACTTGCTATAGTTCCTTATGTTAAACATGAAATTGTTGCTATTACACCCACGCATGATAGTCCTATTATCCTCTTGAAATCTCCCGACTACACTATATCGGAGAAGTTTGCCCTTATTAAGGATTATATTGATGGGTTGCCTTTTATCGTTGCACATGATAATTTTGATGAATGTAATATGCATGTGCTTGCTGCCCCTACTTGCAATTATTATGAGAGAGGAACTATATCTCCACCTCTCTATGTTCCCCATACTATGAAGTTGCAAGAAATTGCTTATACTATGCATTCGCCTTTACTTGGTGTGCATGAATTGTTCTTTTATGACATGCCGATGCATAGGAAGAGAGTTAGACTTCGTTGTTACATGATATATGTTATTTTGTGCTCACTACTAAATCACAAATCATTGTTAATTAAAATTGTCATTGATATACCTTGGGATCCGGGTGGATTCATTACTTGAGCACTTTATGCCTAGCTTAATGGCTTTAAAGAAAGCGCTGCCAGGGAGACAACCCGGAAGTTTTAGAGAGTCATTTATTTCTGTTGTGTGCTTTCATATAGTCTAAAAAAATAAAATAAAGAGGGGAACCCAAAACTTTTCAAAAAGGAAAGTGAAAGTGAGAGAGACAAGCATTGTTGAAGTGGGAGAGCTCCTTGAACTTTGTTCATGCTCACAGAAAATTTGTGAATCTTGATTACAGAAACTTTTCATCAAAAATAATTATCCCCTTGTAAAATTCCATATTATTATAAAAATAATGTGCCAAGGTTTGCCTTTAGGATGTTTACAATGCTTGTTGGTTTGTACGGTGCAGGATAGAAACTTTTGCTGTAATGCGCGATTTTACATTTTTTGTTGGAACACCAAATAGTTCTGATTATTTTTGCACTGTCTTCCTGTAATTTTATTATTTTTCCTAATTTTGTTACAATTTTTGAAGTATCAGAAGTATGGTGAATGTTCAGATGGTACAGACTGTTCTGTTTTTTGACAGATTCTGTTTTTGATGCATAGTTTGCTTGTCTTGATGAAACTATCAATTTCTATCAGTGGATTAAGCCATGGAAAAGCTGTATTACAGTAGACACAATGAAAAAACAAAATATGAATTGGTTTGCTACAGTACTTAGAGCAGTGATTTGCTTTATTACACTAACGGATCTTATCGAGTTTTCTGTTGAAGTTTTGTGTGGATGAAGTGTTTGATCGAGGAGGTCTCGATATGAGGAAAAGGAAGAGAGACAAGAGCTCAAGATTGGGGATGCCCAAGGCACCCCAAGTAAATATTCAAGGAGACTAAAGCGTCTAAGCTTGGGGATGCCCCAGAAGGCATCCCCTCTTTCTCCAACAAGTATCAGTATGTTTTCGTGTTCGTTTCGTTCATGCGATATGTGCAAGTCTTGGAGCGTCTTTTGCATTTAGTTTTTACTTTTCTTTTATGCACCATGCTGGTATGAGATATTCCTTGGTTGATTTATATAATGCTCATTGCACTTCACTTAAATCTTTTGAGTATGGCTTTATAGAATGCTTCATGTGCTTCACTTATATCATTTGAAGTCTGGATTGCCTGTTTCTCTTCACATAGAAAACCGCCATTTGTAGAATGCTCTTTTTCTTCACTTATATTTGTTAGAGCGTGGGCATATCTTTTGTAGAAAGAATTAATCTCTCTTTCTTCACTTATATCAATTTAGAGAGATGACAAGAATTGGTTATTCACATGGTTAGTCATAAAATCCTACATAAACTTGTAGATCACTGAATATGATATGTTTGATTCCTTGCAATAGTTTTGCGATATAGAGGTGATAATATGTGGGAGGTACTAGTAGATGGTTGTGTTCAGTAAGGATGTTGGTGTTAAGGTTTGTGATTCCCGAAGCATGCACGTATGGTTAAAGTTGTGTAACAAATTTGAAACACGAAGTGTCCTTGGATTGTGCATCCTTATGAGTGGCGGTCGGGGACGAGCGATTGTCTTTTCCAACCAATCTATCCCCCTAGGAGCATGCGTGTAGTACTTTGTTTTCAATGGCTTGTAGATTTTTGCAATAAATATATGAGTTCTTTATGACTAATGTTGAGTCCATGGATTATACGCACTCTCACCCTTCCACCATTGCTAGCCTCTCTTGTGCCGCGCAACTTTCGCCGGTACCATACACCCACCATATACCTTCCTCAAAACAGCCACCATACCTACCTATTATGGCATTTCCATAGCCATTCCAAGATATATTGCCATGCAACTTCCATCATCATCATATACATGACTTGAGCATTCATTGTCATATTGCTTTGCATGATCGTAAGATAGCTAACATGATGTTGATGTCATTGCTACGCTAGATCATTGCACATCCCGGTACACCGCCGGAGGCATTCATATAGAGTCATATCTTTGTTCTAGATATCGAGTTGTAATATTGAGTTGTAAGTAAATAAAAGTGTGATGATCATCATTATTAGAGCATTGCCCCAGTGAGGAAAGGATGATGGAGACTATGATTCCCCCACAAGTTGGGATGAGACTCCGGACTTAATAAAAAAAAGGAGAGGCCAACGCAGCCTAAATAAAAAAGAGAGGCCAAAGAAGCCTATTAAAAAAAGAGAAAATAAAAAAATGAGAGAAAAAGAGAGAAGGGGCAATGTTACTATCCTTTTACCACACTTGTGCTTCAGAGTAGCACCATGTTCTTCATAGAGAGAGTTTCCTATGCTTTCACTTTCATATACTAGTGGGAATTTTCATTATATAACTTGGATTGTATATTCCGATGATGGGCTTCCTCAAACGCCCGAGGTCTTCATTAGCAAGCAAGCTGGATGCACACCCACTTAGTTTCAGTTTGAGATTTCATACACTTGTAGCTCTTAGTGCATCGTTGCACGGCAATCCCTACTCACTCACATTGATATCTATTGATGGGCATCTCAATATCCCGTTGGTACGCCTAGTTGATGTGAGACTTTCTTCTCCTTTTTTTCTTCTCCGCAACCACCATTCTGTTCCATATATAGTGCTATGTCCATGGCTCACGCTCATGTATTGCGTGAAAGTTGAAAAAGTTTGAGATTACTAAAGTATGAAACAATTGCTTGGCTTGTCATCGGGGTTGTGCATGATTAAATACTTTGTGTGATGAAGATAGAGCAACAGCCAAACTATATGATTTTGTAGGGATAACTTTCTTTCGCCATGTTGTTTTGAAAATACATGATTGCTTTATTAGTATGCTCGAAGTATTATTGTTTTTATGTCAAATGATAGACTATCGCTTTGAATCACTCGTGTCTTAATATTCATGCCATGATTAGACATATGATCAAGATTATGCTACGTAGCATTCCACATCAAAAATTATCTTTTTTATCATTTACCTACTCGAGGACGAGTAGGAATTAAGCTTGGTGATGCTGATACGTCTCCATCGTATCTATAATTTTTGATTGTTCCATGCCAATATTCTACAACTTTCATATAGTTTTGGCAACTTTTTATATTATTTTTGGGACTAACATATTGATCCAGTGCCCAGTGCCAGTTCATGTTTGTTGCATGTTTTATGTTTCACAGAAAACCCATATCAAACGGAGTCCAAACGGGATAAAAACGGACAGAGAATTATTTTGGAATATTTATGATTTTTGGGAAGTAAAATCAACGCGAGACGGTGCCCGAGGGGGCCACAAGACAGGGGGAGCGCCTTGGACCCTCGTGGGCACCCCGTAAGGCGGTTTACTGTCTTCTTTTGCCGCAAGAAAGCTAATTTTATGAGAAAAATCTGGGCGAAAGATTCACCCCAATCAGAGTTACGGATCTCCGGATATAAAAGAAGCGGTGAAAGGGCATAATCAGGGAACACAGAAACAGAGAGAGACAGAGAGATAGATCCAATCTCGGAGGGGCTCTCGCCCCTCCCATGCCATGGGAGCCAAGGACCAGAGGGGAAACCCTTCTCCCATCTAGGGAGGAGGTCAAGGAAGAAGAAGAAGAAGGGGGGGCCCTCTCCCCCTTGCTTCCGGTGGTGCCGGAACTCCACCGGGGGCCATCATCATCACCGCGATCTTCACCAACAACTTCACCGCCTTCATCACAAACTCTCCCCCCCTCTATGCAGCGGTGTAACCCCCTCATACCCGCTGTAATCTCTACTTAAACATGGTGCTCAACACTATATATTATTTCCCAATGATGTATGCCTATCTTATGATGTTTGAGTAGATCTGTTTTGTCCTATGGGTTAATTGATGATCGTGATTGGTTTGAGTTGCATGTTTTATTATTGGTGCTGTCCTATGGTGCTCTCCGTGTCACGCAAGCGTGAGGGATCCCCGCTGTAGGGTTTGCAATATGTTCATGATTTTCTTATGGTGGGTGGCGTGAGTGACAGAAGCACATACCCGAGTAAGTAGGTTGTTTGCGTATGGGATAAAGGGGACTTGATACTTAAATGCTATGGTTGGGTTTTACCTTAATGATCTTTAGTAGTTGCGGATGCTTGCTAGAGTTCCAATCATAAGTGCATATGATCCAAGAAGATAAAGTATGTTAGCTTATGCCTCTCCCTCAAATAGAATTGCAATAGTGATTACCGGTCTAGTTATCGATTGCCTTGGACAAATAACTTTCTCGTGACAAAAAGGTATCTACTAATATTTACTTTATCGCTTCTTTATCTAAACAACCCCTACTTTATATTTACGTGTTCTTTATTATCTTGCAAACCTATCCTATCACACCTACAAAGTACTTCTAGTTTCATACTTGTTCTAGGTAAAGCGAACACTAAGCGTGCGTAGAGTCGTATCAGGGGCAGATAGGACTTGAGACAATATTTGTTCTACCTTTAGCTCCTCGTTGGGTTTGACACTCTTACTTATCGAAAGAGGCTACAATTATCCCCTAAACTTGTGGGTTATCAGTGGCTGGCGGGTGATAGTTTCTCCAACTTTAGTTGAACCGAGTGTGACTACGCCCGGTCGTTGAGAAGGTTAAAACAACACTAACTTGACAAACTATCGTTGTGGTTTTGATGCGTAGTTAAGAACGGTTCTTGCTCAGCCCGTAGCAGCCACGTAAAACTTGCAACAACAAAGTAGAGGACGTCTAACTTGTTTTTGTAGGGCATGTTGTGATGTGATATGGTCAAGGCGTGATGAGATATAAATTATTGTATGAGATGATCATGTTTTGTTGAATTTATCGGTAACTGGCAGAAGTCTTATGGTTGTCTCTTTATTGCATAAGATGCAAGCGCCAAATAATTGCTTTACTTTATCGCTATGCGATAGCAATAGTTGCAAGAGCAATAGTTGGCGAGATGACCATGTGACGACACATTGATATACATCAAGATGATGGAGATCATGGTGTCATGCTGGTGACGATGGAGATCATGACGATGCTTTGGAGATGGAGATCAAAGGCACAAGATGATGATGGCCATATCATGTCACATATTTTGATTGCATGTGATGTTTATCTTTTATACATCTTATTTTGCTTAGTTTGACAATAGCTTTATAAGATGATCTCTCACTAAATTTCAAGGTATAAGTGTTCTCCCTGAGTATGCACCGTTGCGAAAGTTCTTCTTGCCGAGACACCACATGGTGATCGAGTGTGATAAGCTATACGTTCAAATACAACGGGTGTAAGACAGTTTTGCACACGCAGAATACTCAGGTTAAACTTGACGAGCCTAGCATATGCAGATATGGCCTCGGAAGACTGAGACTGAAAGATCGAGCGTGGATCATATAGTAGATATGATCATAGTGATGTTCACCTTTGAAAACTACTCCATCTCACGTGATGATCGGCATGGTTTAGTTGATTTGGATCACACGATCGCTTACATGATTAGAGGGTGTCTATCTAAGTGGGAGTTCTTAAGTAATATGATTAATTGAACTTTAATTTATCATGAACTTAGTCCTGATAGTGTTTTGCAACTAATGTTGTAGATCAATACCTCGCTTTGTTGCTTCCCTATGTTTTATATGTCTTCCTAGAGAAAACTAAGTTGAAAAATGATAGTAGCAATGATGCGCACTGGGTCCATGATCTGAGGTTTATCCTCATTTCTGCACAGAAGAATTATGTCCTTCATGCACCGATAGGTGACAGACCTATTGCAAGAGCAGATGCAGACGTTATGAACGTTTGGCTAGCTCAATATGATGACTACTTGATAGTTTAGTGCACCATGCTTAACGGCTTAGAATCAGGACTTCAAAGACGTTTTGAACATCATGGACCATATAAGATGTTCCAGGAGTTGAAATTAATATTTCAAGCAAATACCCGAGTTGAGAGATATGAAGTCTCCAACAAGTTCTATAGTTAAAAGATGGAGGAGAATAGCTCAAGCAGTGAGCATGTGCTCAAATTGTCTGGGTACTACAATCGCTTGAATCAAGTGGGAGTTAATCTTCCAGATAAGATAGTGATTGACAGAATTCTCTAGTCATCATCACCAAGTTATTAGAACTTTGTGATGAACTATAGTATGCAAGGGATGACGAAAACGATTCCCGAGCTTTTCATGATGATGAAATCAATGAAGGTAGAAATTAAGAAAGAGCATCAAGTGTTGATGATTAACAAGATCACTAGTTTCAAGAAAAGGGCAAAGGGAAAGAAAGGGAACTTCATGTAGAATGGCAAGCAAGTTGTCACTTCCGTGAAGCAGCCCAAAGCTAGACTAAAGCCTGAAACTGAGTGCTTCTACTTCAAAGGAAATGGTCACTAGAAGCAGAAATGCCCTGAATATTTGGTGGATAAGAAGGATGGCAAAGTGAACAAGGGTATATTTGATATACAGGTTATTGATGTGTACCTTACTAGTGTTTATAGTAGCCCCTGGGTATTTGATACTTGTTCGGTTGCTAAAAATCAGTAACTCGAAATAGGAGTTACAGAATAAACAGAGACTAGTTGAGGTTGAAACGCTGTGTGTTGGAAGTTGTTCCAAGATTGATATGATCATCATCGCACACTCCCTATATTTTCGAGATTAGTGTTAAACCTAAATAAATGTTATTTGGCGTTTGCGTTGATCATTAATATGATTTGATCAGGTTTATTGCAATACGGTTATTAATTTAAAGTCAGAGAATAATTGTTGTTCTGTGATGTCTACTACACAACCTTCTTCTTGTAGACGTTGTTGGGCCTCCAAGTGTAGAGGTTTGTAGGACAGTAGCAAATTTCCCTCAAGTGGATGACCTAAGGTTTATCAATCCGTGGGAGGTGTAGGATGAAGATGGTCTCTCTCAAACAACCCTGCAACCAAATAACAAAGAGTCTCTTGTGTCCCCAACACACCCAATACAATGGTAAATTGTATAGGTACACTAGTTCGGCGAAGAGATGGTGATACACGTGCAATATGTATGATAGATATGGGTATTTGTAATCTGAAAATATAAAAACAGCAAGGTAACTAATGATAAAAGTGAGCGTAAATGGTATTGCAATGCTAGGAAACAAGGCATAGGGTTCATAATTTCACTAGTGCAAGTTCTCTCAACAATAATAATATAATTGGATCATATAACTATCCCTCAACATGCAACAAAGAGTCACTCCAAAGCCACTAACAACGGAGAACAAACGAAGAGATTATGGTAGGGTACGAAACCACCTCAATGTTATTCTTTCGGATCAATCTATTCAAGAGTTCGTACTAGAATAACACCTTAAGATACAAATCAACCAAAACCCTAATGTCACCTAGATACTCCATTGTCACCTCAAGTATCCGTGGGCATGATTATATGATATGCATCACACAATATCAGATTCATCTATTCAACCAACACAAAGTACTTCAAAGAGTGCCCCAAAGATTCTACCGGAGAGTCAAGACAAAAACGTGTGCCAACCCCTATGCATAGGTTCATGGGCGGAACCCGCAAGTTGATCACCAAAACATACATCAAGTGGATCGTGTGTTATCCCATTGTCACCACAGATAAGCACGGCAAGACATACATCAAGTGTTCTTAAATCCTTAAAGACTCAATCCGACGAGATAACTTCAAAAGGGAAAACTCAATTCATCACAAGAGAGTAGAGGGGGAGAAACATCATAAG
This sequence comes from Triticum dicoccoides, assembly GCF_002162155.2. Lineage (NCBI taxonomy): Eukaryota > Viridiplantae > Streptophyta > Magnoliopsida > Poales > Poaceae > Triticum > Triticum dicoccoides. The sequence continues at coordinate 3,255,368 of NC_041387.1, forward strand.
ATCCAACTATAATAGCAAAGCTCGCGATACATCAAGATCGTGCCATAGAGAGAACACGAGAGAGAGAGAGAGAGAGAGAGAGAGAGAGAGAGATCAAACACATAGCTACTGGTACATACCCTCAGCCTGCAAGTTTTTTGTCCCCCAAGTTTTGATGAGAATATCTATTATGATGAAAGCATGCCTCCTATTTATGATGATTATATTGATGAAAGTTGGTTTGGAAGAGTGTCAACTTTAGGAAGTAGTGATCCCACTATTTTGGAGGATGTTGAATCTTATTGTGATGAACATGAAAGTGGATTTGGAAGAGTGTCAACTTTATTTAGTGATGATTCCACTATTTCGGAAGAGGTTCCAATTGATTATGAGAAAAAAGTTGCTATCTATGATGATTATTGTGATGACTTGTATGCTATTAGGAATAATGATAACCATGAAACTTGTCATCATGATTTTAGTTTTCAATTGGATTATGCCTCACATGATAATTATTTTGTTGAGTTTGCTCCCACCACTATTCATGAGAAGAAATTTGCTTATGTGGAGAATAGTAAATTTTCTATGCTTGTAGACCATGAAAATAATGCTTTATGTGATGGTTATATTGTTGAATTCATTCATGATGCTACTGAAAATTATTATGAGGAAGGAACATATGCTTGTAGGAATTGCAATGTTATCAAGTTTCCTCTCTATGTGCTTAAAATCTTGAAGCTATGCTTATTTTACCTTCCTATGCTAGTTGATTATTGTTCCCATAAGTCGTTTGCTCACAAAATCCCTATGCATAGGAAGTGGGTTAGACTTAAAATGTGCTAATCATATGCTTCATGATGCTCCCTTTATGTTTCAATTCTTATCTTTTATGTGAGCAACATTGTCATCATCATTCCTAGCTAAAAGGCATTAAAGAAAAGCGCTTGTTGGGAGACAACCCAATATTTACCTTTACTTTTTTTGTGTGTCCACATGATTATGCTACTGTTGTAGTCATGCTTTATAGATTTTGTTTCAATGAAGTGCCAAGTAAGATCTTTAGGATAACTTACGGTGATAGTTGTGTTGATCCTGCTGAAAATCAGAAACTTTTGCATGCAGTAAATTAGTTTTGATAATTCACAGAAACGTGCTTCTGATCTGATTATTTTTTCTCTGGTGTTCCAGAAGTATATGTTTGATACAGATTACTACAGACTATTCTGTTTTTGACAGATTCTGTTTTCTATATGTTGTTTGCTTATTTTGATAAATCTATGAGTAGTATCGGAGGGTATGAAACATAGAGAAGTTGGAATATAGTAGGTATTACACCAATATGAATTTATAATGAGTTCATTACAGTACCTAAGTGGTGGTTTTATTTTCTTATACTAACCGAGCTTACGAGTTTTCTGTTGTGAAGTTTTCAAGTTTTGGGTAAAGATTCGATGGACTATGGAATAAGGAGTGGCAAGAACCTAAGCTTGGGGATTCCCAAGGCACCCCAAGGTAATATTCAAGGACAACCAAGAGCCTAAGCTTGGGGATGCCCCGGAAGGCATCCCCTCTTTCGTCTTCACTCATCGGTAACTTTACTTGGAGCTATATTTTTATTCACTGCATGATATGTGTTTTGCTTGGAGCGTCATTTTCTTCTGTTAGTATTTGCTTGCTGTTATTTAGAATAATGTTTTGTATCTTTATTTTCAATAAAAATGTCAAGGATAGCTTTTACCATGCTTATTTTGCAAGTATACATGTTGCTGTTTGAAAACAGAAAGTTTACCACTGTTGCAAAAATTCCCTAGAAAAGTCAGAGAATGATATAATGTTGAAACTTTTTGCATATTAGGATCTGATAAATCTTCTACAGGGTAGTATTTTTCTCATAATTTTTGGAGTTAGGTAAGTATTGATACTCTTGCATTCTTTACAGACTATACTGTTTTGGCAGATTGCTGTTATGTTTGCATTGTTTGCATATGTTTGCTTGTTTAATGATTCTATTTGAGGATAGGAGTATTAAATATACAGAGGCATTTAGTATGCAAGGTTGAATAATAATTTTAGTGATTTGTTACAGTAGAAAATGATAAGGTTTTGAATTGGTTTATACTAACCTACCTCACGAGTTCTTGTTGAGTTTGGTGTGGATGAAGCCTTTGATAAAAAGAGAAACCATGATATGAGAGGAATTAAGGAGACACAAAAGTTAAAGCTTGGGGATGCCCAAGGCACCCCAAGATAATTTTTCAAGAAGTCTCAAGCATCTAAGCTTGGGGATGCCCCGGTAGGCATCCCACCTTTCTTCTTCAACAACTATCGGTTAGTATTGGTTGAGCCTAAGTTTTTGCTTCTTCACATGAGTTGTGCCATCCTTGCAATGTCATTTTATTCTTTTTTGCTTGCTGTTTGAATAAAATACCAAGATCTGAAATTCTTAACTGTTAGAGAGTCTTCACATAGTTGCATAATTATTCGACTACTCATTGATCTTAACTTATATCTTTTGGAGTAATTTGTCATTTGCTCTAGTACTCCACTTATATCTTCTAGAGCATGGCGGTGGCTTTATTTTGTAGAAAGTATTGATCTCTCATGCTTCACTTATATTATTTTGAGATTTTTTAGAACAGCATGGTATTTTCTATGGTTATAAAATTGGTCCTAGAATGGTAGGCATCCAAGTTGGGTATAATAAAAACTATCATAGAAAGTGAATTGGATGCTATGATCAATTTGACACTTGATAATTGTTTTGAGATATGGAGGTGGTGATATTAGAGTCATGCTAGTTGGGTGATTATGAATTTAAAGAATGCTTGTGTTGAAGTTAGCAAGTCCCGTAGCATGCACGTATGGTTAAAGTTCTGTAACAAATTTGAAACATGAAGTGTCCTTGGATTGTGCATCCTTATTGTGGCGGTCGGGGACGAGCGATGGTCTTTTCCTACCAATCTATCCCCCTAGGAGCATGCGCATAGTGCTTGGTTTTTGATGACTTCTAGATTTTTGCAACAAGTATATGAGTTCTTTTGACTAATGTTGAGTCCATGGATTATACGCACTTTTACCTTTCCATCATTGCTAGCCTCTTCGGCACCGTGCATTGCCCTTTGTCACCTTGAGAGTTGGTGCAAACTTCACCGGTGCATCCAAACCCCGTGATATGATACACTCTATGATACGTCTCCAACGTATCTATAATTTTTGATTGCTCCATGCTACTTTATCTACTGTTTTGGACTATATTGGGATTTATTTTCCACTTTTATATTATTTTTGGGACTAACCTATTAACTGGAGGCCCTACCCAGAATTGCTGTTTTTTGCCTATTTCAGTGTTTCAAAGAAACGGAATATTAAACGGAGTCCAAACGGAATGAAACCTTCGGGAACGTGATTTTCTCACCGAACATGATCCAGGAGACTTGGACCCTACTCCAACAAGTGCTAGAGGCGGTCACGAGGGTGGAGGGCGCGCCCCCCTGGGCGCGCCCCCTACCTCGTGGGCCCCCTGCTGCTCCACCGACGTACTCCTTCCTCCTATATATACCTACGTATCCCAAATGATCAGAACAGGAGCCAAAAACCTAATTCCACCGCCGCAACCTTCTGTATCCACGAGATCCCATCTTGGGGCCTGTTCCGGAGCTCTGCCGAAGGGGCATCCACCACGGAGGGCTTCTACATCAACACCATATCCCCTCCGATGAAGTGTGAGTAGTTTACTTCAGACCTTCGGGTCCATAGCTAGTAGCTAGATGGCTTCTTCTCTCTTTTTGGATCTCAATACAATGTTCTCCCCCTCTCTTGTGGAGATCTATTAGATGTAATCTTCTTTTTGCGGTGTGTTTGTTGAGACCGATGAATTGTGGGTTTATGATCCAGTATTATCTATGGAAAATATTTGATTCTTCTCTGAATTCTTTTATGTATGATTGAGTTATCTTTGCAAGTCTCTTCGAATTATCCTTTTTGGTTTGGCCAACTAGATTGGTAGTTCTTGCAATGGGAGAAGTGCTTAGCTTTGGGTTCAATCTTGTGGTGTCCTTACCCAGTGACAGAAAGGGTTGCAAGGCACGTATTGTATTGTTGCCATCGAGGATAACAAGATGGGGTTTTTATCATATTGCATGAATTTATCCCTCTACATCATGTCATCTTGCTTAAGGCGTTACTCTGTTTTTAACTTAATACTCTAGATGCATGCTGGATAGTGGTCGATGAGTGGAGTAATAGTAGTAGATGCAGAATCGTTTCGATCCACTTGTCTTGGATGTGATGCCTATACATGATCATTACCTAGATATGCTCATAACTATGCTCAATTCTGTCAATTGCTCAACAGTAATTTGTTCACCCACCGTAGAATATCTATGCTCTTGAGAGAAGCCACTAGTGAAACCTATGGCCCCCGTGTCTATTCTCATCATATCAATCTCTATCGTTTTATTTACTTGCTTTGTTTTTACTTTGCCTTTTACTTTTTACTTTGCATCTATCGATCAAAATAACCAAAAATATTATTTATCATCTCTATCAGATCTCACTCTCGTAAGTGACCGTGAAGGGATTGACAACCCCTAATCGCATTGGTTGCGAGTAGCTATCATTTTGTGTAGGTATGAGGGACTTGTGCGTGGTCTCCTACTGGATTGATACCTTGGTTCTCAAAAACTAAGGGAAATACTTACGCTACTGTGCTGCATCATCCTCTCCTCTTTGGGGAAATCCAACGCAGTGCTCAAGAGGTAGCACTCTATCACACATAAACCTCCTTATATCTTCCTCAAAACAGCCACCAAACCTACCTATTATGGCATTTCCATAGCCATTCCGAGATATATTGCCATGCAACTTTCCACCGTTCCGTTCATCATCATCATGACATACTTTACTTTTGTCATATTGCCATTGCATGATCATGTAGTTGACATCGTATTTGTGGCAAAGCCGCCATGCATAATTTTTCATACATGTCACTCTTGATTCATTGCACCATCCCGGTACACCGCCGGAGGCATTCATATAGAGTCTTATCTCGTTCTAGTTTCGAGTTGTAATTCATGTGTTGTAAATCAATAAAAGTGCGATGATCATCATTATTAGAGCATTGTCCCCAAAGAAAAAAAAGAAAGGCCAAAAGAAAAAAAGAAAGGCCAAAGAAAAAAAAGAAAAAAAGAAAAAAATAAGAAAATAAAAGAAAATAAATAAAAAGGGGGCAATGTTACTATCTCTTTCTCCACACTTGTGCTTCAAAGTAGCACCATGTCCTTCATATAGCGAGTCTCATATGTTGTCACTTTCATATACTAGTGGGAATTTTTCATTATAGAACTTGGCTTGTATATTCCTACGATGAGCTTCCTCAAATGCCCTAGGTCTTCGTGAGCAAGCAAGTTGGATGCACGCCCACTAGTTTTCTTTTGTTGAGCTTTCATTCATTTAGCTCTAGTGCATCCGTTGCATGGCAATCCCTACTCCTCATGTTGACATCAGTTGATGGGCATCTCCATAGCCCATTGATTATCCTCGTCAATGTGAGACTTTCTATTTTTTTTGTCTTCTCCACACAATCCCCATCATCATATTCTATTCCACCCATAGTGCTATATCCATGGCTCACGCTCATGTATTGCGTGAAAGTTGAAAAGGTTTGAGATTATTTAAGTACGAAACATTTGCTTGGCCTGTCATCGGGGGTGTAGAATTGGGAACATTTTTGTGTGACGAAAATGAAGCATAGCCTAACTATATGATTTTGTAGGCATGAACTGTCTTTAGCCATGTTATTTTGAGAAGACATGGTTGCTTTGATTAGTATGCTTGAAGTGTTACTATTTCTTATGTCAATATGAACTTTTATTTTGAATCATTTGGATCTGAACATTCATGCCACAATAAAGAAAATTACATTGAGAATTATGCTAGGTAGCATTCCACATCAAAAATTCTGTTTTTACCATTTACCTACTCGAGGACGAGCAGGAATTAAGCTTGGGGATGCTTGATATGTCTCCAACATATCTATAATTTTTGATTGTTCCATGCTATTATATTACCCCTTTTGGATGTTTATGGGCTTTATTTTACACATTTATATCATTTTTGGTACTAAACCTATTAACCGGAGCCCCAGCCCATATTGTTGTTTTATTGCCTATTTCAGTGTTTCGAAGAAAAGGAATATCAAACGGAGTCCAAACGGAATGAAACCTTCGGCAGCGTGATTTTTGGAACGAACGTGATCCGGGAGACTTGGAGTACAAGCCAAGGAAGCTTCGAGGAGGCCAGGAGATAGGAGGGCGCGCCCACCCACCTGTCTCGTGGGCCCCTTGTGGCTCCCCCGACCAACTTCTTTCGCCTATATATTCCCATATACCATAAAAACATCGAAGACGAAGATAGATCGGGAGTTCCGCCGCCGCAAGCCTCTGTAGCCACCAAAAACCTCTCGGGAGCCCGTTCCGGCACCCTGCCGGAGGGGGGATCCCTCACCGGTGTCCATCTTCATCATCCCGGTACTATCCATGACGAGGAGGGAGTAGTACACCCTCGGGGCTGAGGGTATGTACCAGTAGCTATGTGTTTGATCTCTCTCTCTCTCTCTCGTGTTGTCTCTATGGCACGATCTTGATGTATCGTGAGCTTTGCTATTATAGTTGGATCTTATGATGTTTTTCCCCCTCAACTCGCTTGTGATGAATTGAGTTTTCCCCTTGAAGTTATCTTATCGGATTGAGTCTTTAAGGATTTGAGAACACTTGATGTATGTCTTGTCGTGCTTATCTGTGGTGACAATGGGATATCACATGATCCACTTGATGTATGTTTTGGTGATCAACTTGCGGATTCCGCCCATGAACCTATGCATAGGGGTTGGCACATGTTTTCGTCTTGACTCTCCGGTAGTAACTTTGGGGCACTCTTTGAAGTACTTTGTGTTGGTTGAATAGATGAATCTGAGATTGTGTGATGCATATCGTATAATCATGCCCACGGATACTTGAGGTGACAATGGAGTATCTAGGTGACATTAGGGTTTTGGTTGATTTGTATCTTAAGGTGTTATTCTAGTACGAACTCTTGAATAGATTGATCCAAAAGAATAACATTGAGGTCGTTTCGTACCCTACCATAATCTCTTCGTTTGTTCTCCGCTATTAGTGGCTTTGGAGTGACTCTTTGTTGCATGTTGAGGGATAGTTATATGATCCAATTATATTATTATTGTTGAGAGAACTTGCACTAGTGAAATTATGAACCCTATGCCTTGTTTCCTAGCATTGCAATACCGTTTACGCTCACTTTTATCATTAGTTACCTTGCTGTTTTTATATTTTCAGATTACAAATACCCATATCTATCATCCATATTGCACGTGTATCACCATCTCTTCGCCGAACTAGTGCACCTATACAATTTACCATTGTATTGGGTGTGTTGGGGACACAAGAGACTCTTTGTTATTTGGTTGCAGGGTTGATTGAGAGAGACCATCTTCATCCTACGCCTCCCACAGATTGATAAACCTTAGATCATTCACTTGAGGGAAATTTGCTACTGTCCTACAAACCTCTGCACTTGGGCGCGCCCCCCTATCTCGTGGCCTTCTCGATGCTTCCCTAGCTTGCACTCCAAGTTCTCGGGATTGCTTCTATCCAAAAATAACTTTTCCGAAGGTTTGGTTCCATTTTGACTCCGTTTGATATTCCTTTTCTTTGAAACACTGAAATAGGCAAGAAAACAACAATATGGGCTGGGCCTCCAGTTAGTAGGTTAGTCCCAAAAATGATATAAATGTGTAAAGTAAAGCCCATAAACATCCAAAACGGGTAATATAATAGCATGGAACAATCAAAAATTATAGATACGTTGGAGACGTATCATTCTGTTTACATGAATAAAACCTTCGATGGTCATACACCCAATGCAAATAGTTTGTTGGATCTCGATCGTAGTGATACACATATTCATAGTATTGATGCCAAAAGATGCAAAGTTGATAATGATAGTGCAACTTATTCGTGGCACTGCCGTTTGGGTCATATAGGTGTAAAGCGCATGAAGAAACTCCATAAAGATGGATTTTTGGAATCACTTGGTTATGAATCATTTGATGCTTGCGAACCATGCCTTTTGGGAAGATGACTAAAACTCCGTTCTTCGGAACAATGGAACGAGCTACTGACTTGTTGGAAATAATACATACCGATGTATGCGGTCCAATGAGTGTTGATGCTCGTGGCGCGTATCGTTATTTTCTGACCTTCACAGATGATTTGAGCAGATATGAGTATATCTACTTAATGACACACAAGTCTGAAACATTGAAAAGTTCAAAGACTTTCAGAGTGAAGTGGAGAATCATCGTAACAAGAAAATAAAGTTTCTACGATCTGATCGTGGAGGTGAATATTTGAGTTACGAGTTTGGACTTCATATAAAACAATGTGGAATAGTTTCACAGCTCATGCCACATGGAACTCCATAGCGTAATGGTGTGTCCGAACATCGTAACCGCACTTTATTGGATATGGTGCGATCTATGATGTATCTTACCGATTTACCACTATCGTTTTGGGGTTATGCATTAGAGACAGCTGCATTCACTTTAAATAGGGCACCATCGAAATCCGTTGAGACGACGCTTTATGAACTGTGGTTTGGCAAGAAACCGAAGTTGTTGTTTCTTAAAGTTTGGGACTGCGATGCTTATGTGAAAAAGTTTCAACCTAATAAGCTCGAACCCAAATCGGAGAAGCGCGTCTTCATAGAATACCCAAAGGAAACTGTTGGGTACACCTTCTATCACAGATCCAAAGGCAAAATATTCATTGCTAAGATGGATCCTTTCTGGAGAAGGAGTTTCTCTCAAAAGAAGTGAGTGGGAGGAAAGTAGAGCTTGATAAGGTAATTGTACCTTCTCCCGAATTAGAAAGTAGTTCGTCACAGAAATCAGTTCCGGTGATTCCTACACCAATTAGTGAGGAAGCTAATGATGATGATCATGAAACTTCAGCTTAAATTACTACAGAACCTCGTAGGTCTTCCAAAGTACAGTCCGCACCGGAGTGGTATGGTAATCCTGTTCTGGAAGTCATGTTACTAGACCATGATGAACCTACGAACTATGAGGAAGCGATGATGAGCCCAGATTCCGCGAAATGGCTTGAAGGCCATGAAATCTGAGATGGGATCCATGTATGAGAACAAAGTGTGGAATTTGGTGGATTTGCCTGATGATCGGCAAGCCATATTGTATAAATGGATCTTCAAGAGGAAGACAAACACTGATAGTAGTGTTACTATCTACAAAGCTCGACTTGTCACAAAAAGTTTTTCGACAAGTTCAAGGTGTTGAATACGATGAGATTTTCTCACTCGTATCGATGCTTAAGTCTGTCCGAATCATGTTAGCAATTGCCACATTTTATGAAATCTGGCAAATGGATGTCAAAATTACATTCCTTAATGGATTTATTAAAAAAGAGTTGTATATGATGCAACCATAAGATTTTGTCAATCTTAAAGGTGCTAACAAAGTGTGCAAGCTCCAGTGATCCATCTATGGACTGGTGCAAGCATCTGGGAGTTGGAATATACGCTTTGATGAGTTGATCAAAGCATATAGTTTTATACAGACTTGCATTGAAGCCTGTATTTACAAGAAAGTGAGTGGGAGAACTACAGCATTTCTGATAAGCATATGTGAATGAGTATTTGATATAAAATTGACCACTTCATGGAAGTCATGATTCTTGGATGCTGGAGCATATGGAACCAAAGGAATGGCCTAATTTTTGAGGGGATACCTTTCTCAATAAATGAGTGCAAGAATGACTTCATTAGATATTTCAAGATGACCATGTTGAGGGCTAAACCCACTGTAAAAGAGGGCATGTCCTCTTGGATAGACAATATTTAATTTCTCAATAAGTTTCTTTTTTTCCCCTCCCCATTGATTGTACCTCCTTGGTTGTCCCCCCAACAACCACTAGACTATGTAATTTGGACTCCTTTCTTTATAAATGAAAATGACACATAGTAGGGGATTTTACCCTACTGTTCTTTGGTCAAAAAAAAGAAAGACCTTGGTGAAGCTGCTTACACATTGAGCATCAAGATCTATAGAGATAGATCAAGATGCTTGATAAGATTTTTCAATGAGTACATACCTTGATAAGATTTTTGAAGTAGTTCAAAATGGAACAGTCAAAGAAGGAGTTCTTGCCTGTGTTGCAAGGTGTGAAGTTGAGTAAGACACAAAACCCGACCATGGCAGAAAATAGAAAGAAAATGAAAAATCTTCCCTATGCTTTAGTCATAGGTTCTATAAAATATGCTATATTGTGTACCAGACCTATTATATACCTTGCTCTGAGTTTGGCAAGGGAGTACAATTTTGATCTAGGAGTAGATCACTGGACAGCGGTCAAGAATATCCTTCGTGAGGACTAAGGAAATATTTCTCGATTATGGAGGTGATAAAAGAGCTCGTCATAAAGAGTTACATCGGTGCAAGCTTTTACACCGATCCAAATGACTCTAAGTCTCAATCTCGATACATATTGAAAGTGGGAGCAATTAGCTAGAGTATCTCCGTGCAGAGCATTGTAGACATATGGCTCTGAATGTGACAGACCTGTTAACTAAACTTCTCTCACAAGCAAAACATGATCATACCTTAGTACTCTTTAGGTGTTAATCACATAGCGATGTGAACTAGATTATTGACTCTAGTAAACCCTTTGGGTGTTGATCACATGACGATGTGAACTATGGGTATTAATCACATACAGATGTGAATATTGGTGTTAAATCACATGGTGGTGTGAACTAGATTATTGACTCTAGTGCAAGTGGGAGACTTAAGGAATATGCCCTAGAGGCAATAATAAAGTTATTATTAATTTCCTTATTTCATGATAAATGTTTATTATTCATGCTAGATTTGTATTAACTGGAAACATAATACATGTGTGAATACATAGACAAACATAGTGTCACTAGTATGCCTCTACTTGACTAGCTCGTTAATCAAAGATGGTTTAGTTTCCCAACCATATACATGAGTTGTCATTTGATTAATGGGATCACATCATTAGGAGAATGATGTAATTGACTTGACCGATTCCATTAGCTTAGCACTTGATCGTTTAGTATGTTGCTATTGCTTTCTTCATGACTTATACATGTTCCTATGACTATGAGATTATGCAACTCCCGTTTACCGGAGGAACACTTTGTGTGCTACCAAACGTCACAACGTAACTGGGTGATTATAAATGTGCTCTACAGGTGTCTCTGAAGGTACTTGTTGAGTTGACGTATTTCGAGATTAGGATTTGTCACTCCGATTGTCGGAGAGGTATCTCTGGGCCCTCTCGGTAATGCACATCACTATAAGCCTTGCAAGCAATGTAGCTAATGAGTTAGTTGTGGGATGATGCATTACGGAACGACTTAAGAGACTTGCTAGTAATGAGATTGAACTAGGTATTGATATACCAACGATCGAATCTCGGGCAAGTAACATACCGATGAAAAGGGAACAACGTATGTTGTTATGCGGTTTGACCATTAAAGATCTTCGTAGAATATGTGAGAGCCAATATGAGCATCCAGTTTCTACTATTGGTTATTGACCGGAGATGTGTCTCGGTCATGTCTACATAGTTCTCGAACCCGTAGGGTCCGCACGCTTAAAGTTCGGTGACGATCGGTATTATGAGTTTATGTTATTTGATGTACCGAACATAGTTCGGAGTACTGGATGAGACCGGGGACATGCCGAGGAGTCCCTAAATGGTCAAGACGTAAAGATTGATATATTGGATGACTATATTCGTGAAGGAAATATTCCCTAGGCAATAGTAAAGTCATTTTTTATTTCCTTATTTCATGATAAATGTTTATTATTCATGCTAGAATTGTATTAACCAGAAACATAATACATGTGTGAATACATAGACAAACATAGTGTCACTAGTATGCCTCTACTTGACTAGCTCGTTGATCAAAGATGGTTGTGTTTCCTAGCCATAGACATGAGCTGTCATTTGATTAATGGGATCACATCATTAGGAGAATGATGTGATTGACTTGACCCATTCCGTTAGCTTAGCACTTGATCATTTAGTATGTTGCTATTGCTTTCTTCATGACATATACATGTTCCTATGACTATGAGATTATGCAACTTACGTTTACCGGAGGAACACTTTGTGTGCTACCAAAAATCACAACGTAACTGGGTGATTATACAGGAGCTCTACAGGTGTCTCCAAAGGTACGTGTTGAGTTGGTGTATTTCGAGATTAGGATTTGTCACTCCTATTGTCGGAGAGGTATCTCTAGGCCCTCTCAGTAATGCACATCACTATAAGCCTTGCAAGTAATGTAGCTAATGAGTTAGTTGCGGGATGATGCATTACATAACAAGTAAAGAGACTTGCCGGTAACGAGATTGAACAAGGTATTGAGATACCGACGATCGAATCTCGGGCAAGTAACATACCGATGACAAAGGGAACAACGTATGTAGTTATGCGGTTTGACCGATAAAGATCTTCGTAGAATATGTGGGAACAAATATGAGCATCCAGGTTCCACTATTGGTTATTGACCGGAACCGAGTCTCGGTCATGTCTACATAGTTCTCGAACCCGTAGGGTCCGCACGCTTAAAGTTCGGTGATGATCAGTATTATGAGTTTTTGTGTTTTCATGTACCGAAGGTAGTTCGGAGTCCTGGATGTGATCACAGACATGACGAGGAGTCTCGAAATGGTTGAGACGTAAAGATCGATATATTGGATGACTATGTTTGGACACCGGAAGTGTTTCGGGAGGTTTCGGACATAT
>NC_041387.1:3268488-3275316 GCF_002162155.2 Triticum dicoccoides
AACCCCCCTGGGGGTTTAGTGGGCCTAATGGGCCCTAGTGGAGAAGAGGAGGGGCGGCCAGGGCAGGCCACGCGCCTCCTCCCCCTGTAGTCCGAATAGGAGAAGGAGGGGGGGCGGCGCCCCCCTTTTCCTTCCTCTCCTCTCTCCCTTCCTTCCCCTCTCCTACTCCAACAAGGAAAGGAGGAGTCCTACTCCCGGTGGGAGTAGGACTCCCCCCTTGGCACGCCCTCCGCCTTGGCCGACCGCCTTCCCCTTGCTCCTTTATAAACGGGGGCAGGGGGCACCTCTAGACACAACAACTGATCTCTTGATCTCTTAGCTGTGTGCGGTGCCCCCTGCACCATATTCCACCTCGGTAATATCGTAGCGGTGCTTAGGTGAAGCCCTGCGTCGGTAGCATCATCGACGCCGTCATCACGCCGTCGTGCTGACGGAACTCTCCTGCAAAGCTCTGCTGGATCGGAGTTCGTGGGACGTCATCGAGCTGAATGTGTGCGGAACTTGGAGGTGTCGTACGCTTAGTACTTGATCGGTCGGATCATTAAGACATATGACTACATCAACCACGTTGTGCTAACGCTTCCGCTTTCGGTCTATGAGGGTACATGGACAAGACTCTCCCCTCTTGTTGCTATGCATCACCATGATCTTGCGTGTGCGTAGGAAATTTTCTGAAATTACTACGTTCCCCAACAGTGGCATCCGAGCCAGGTTTTATGCGTAGATGTTATATGCACGAGTAGAACACAAGTGAGTTGTGGGCGATACAAGTCATACTGCTTACCAGCATGTCATACTTTGGTCTTCGCGGTATTTTTGGATGAAGCGGCCCAGACCGACATTACGCGTACGCTTACGCGAGACTGGTTCTACCGACGTGCTTTGCACATAGGTGGCTGGCGGGTGTCAATTTCTCCAACTTTAGTTGAACCGAGTGTGGCTATGCCCGGTCCTTGAGAAGGATAAAACAACACTAACTTGACGAACTATCATTGTGGTTTTTATGCGTAGGTAAGAATGGTTCTGGCTCAGCCCGTAGCAGCCACGTAAAACTTGCAACAACAAAGTAGAGGACGTCTAACTTGTTTTTTCAGGGCATGTTGTGATGTGATATGGTCAAGACATGATTCTAAATTTTATTGTATGACATGATCATGTTTTGTAACAAGTTATCGGCAACTGGCAGGAGCCATATGGTTGTCGCTTTATTGTATGCAATGCAATCGCCCTGTAATTGCTTTACTTTATCACTAAGCGGTAGCGATAGTCGTAGAAGCAATAGTTGGCGAGACGACAACAATGCTATGATGAAGATCAAGGTGTCGCGCCGGTGACGAGATGGTGGTCATGACGGTGCTTCGGAGATGGAGATCACAAGCACAAGATGATGATGGCCATATCATATCACTTATATTGATTGAATGTGATGTTTATCCTTTATGCATCTTATTTTGCTTGATTGGCGGTAGCATTATAAGATGATCTCTCACTAAATTTCAAGGTATAAGTGCTCTCCCTGAGTATGCACCGTTGTGAAAGTTCTTCGTGCTGAGACACCACGTGATGATCGGGTGTGATAAGCTCTACATTCAAATACAACGGGTGTAAGACAGTTTTACACAGGCAGAATACTCAGGATAAACTTGACGAGCCTAGCATATACAGATATGGCCTCAGAACACTGGAGACCGAAAGGTCGAGCGTGAATCATATTGTAGATATGATCAACATAGTGATGTTCACCATTGAAAACTACTCCATCTCACGGGATGATCAGACATGGTTTAGTTGATTTGGATCACGTGATTACTTAGATGATTAGAGGGATGTCTATCTAAGTGGGAGTTATTAAGTAATATGATTAATTGGACTTTAATTTATCATGAACTTAGTCTTGATAGTATTTTGCAAATAATGTTGTAGATCAATAGCTCGCGTTATTTCTTCCCTATGTTTTATATTTGTTCCTAGAGAAAACTAAGTTGAAAAATGATAGTAGCAATGATACGGACTGGGTCCGTGATCTGAGGTTTATCCTCATTGCTGCATACAAGAATTATGTCCTTGATTCACCGCTTGGTGACAGACCTATTGCAGGAGCAGATGCAGATGTTAGGAACGTTTGGCTAGCTCAATATGATGACTACTTGATAGTTTAGTGCACCATGTTTAACGGATTAGAATCGAGACTTCAAAGACGTTTTGAACATCATGGACCATATGAGATGTTCCAGGAGTTGAAGTTAATATTTCAAGCAAATACCCGAGTTGAGAGATATAAAGTCTCCAACAAGTTCTATAGCTAAAAGATGGAGGAGAATTGCTCAACTATTGAGCATGTGCTCAGATTGTCTGGGTACTACAATTGCTTGATTCAAGTGGGAGTTAATCTTCCAGATAAGATAGTGATTGACAAAGTTCTCTAGTCACCATCACCAAGTTACTAGAACTTCGTGATGAAATATAGTATGCAAGGGATGACGAAAACGATTCCCGAGCTCTTCGTGATGTTGAAATCGACGAAGGTAGAAATCAAGAAAGAGCGTCAAGTGTTGATGATTGACAAGATCACTAGTTTCAAGAAAAGGGCAAAGGGAAAGAAAGGGAAACTTCAAGTAGAATGGCAAGCAAGTTGTCACTCCCGTGAAGAAGCCCAAAGCTGGTCCAAAGCCTGAAACTGAGTGCTTCTACTGCAAAGGAAATGGTCACTGGAAGCGGAAATATCCTGAATATTTGGTGGATAAGTAGGATGGTAAAGTGAACAAGGGTATATTTGATAAACAGGTTATTGATGCGTACCTTACTAGTGTTTATAGTAGCCCCTGGGTATTTGATACTTGTTCGGTTGCTAAAAATTAGTAACTCGAAACAGGAGTTACAGAATAAACAGAGACTAGTTGAGGGTGAAGTGACGATGTGTGTTGGAAGTGGTTCCAAGATTGATATGATCATCATCGCACACTCCCTATATTTTCGAGATTAGTGTTGAACCTAAATAAATGTTATTTGGTGTTTGCGTTGAGCATAAATATGATTAGATCATGTTTATTGCGATACGATTATTCATCTAAGACAGAGAATAAATTGTTATTCTGTTTACATGAATACAACCTTCTATGGTCATACACCCAATGTTGATGGTTTATTGAATCTTGATCATAGAGATACACATATTCATAATATTGATGTCAAAAGATGAAAAGGTGATAATGATAGTGCAACATATTTGTGGCACTGCCGTTTGGGTCATATGGGTGTAAAGTGCATGACGAAACTCCATAAAGATGGACTTCTTCGAATCACTTGATTATGAATCATTTGATGCTTGCGAACCGTGCCTTTTGGGCAAGATGACTAAAACTCCGTTCTCCGGAACAATGGAACGAGCTACTGACTTGTTGGAAATAATACATACCGATGTATGTGCTCCAATGAGTGTTGATGCTCGTGGCAGGTATCGTTATTTTCTGACCTTCGCAGATGATGTGAGCAGCTATGAGTATATCTACTTAATGAAGCACAAGTCTGAAACATTTGAAAAGTTCAAAGAATTTCAGAGTGAAGTGGCGAATCATCGTACCAAGAAAATAAAAGTTTCTACAATCTGATCGTAGAGGAGAATATTTGAGTTACAAGTTTGGCCTTCATTTAAAAATAATGTGGAATAGTTTCACAGCTCATGCCATATGGAACACCACATCATAATGGTGTGTCCAAACGTCGTAACCGCACTTCATTGAATATGGTGCGATCTATGATGTATCTTACCGATTTACCACTATTGTTTTGGGGTTATGCATTAGAGACAGCTGCATTCACTTTAAATAGGGCACCATCAAAATCCGTTGAGATGACGCCTTATGAACTATGGTTTGGCACGAAACCAAAGTTGTCGTTCCTTAAAGTTTGGGGCTGCGATGCTTATGTGAACAAGTTTCAACTTGATAAGCTTGAACCCAAATCGGAGAAGTGCGTCTTCATAGAATACCCAAAGGAAACCGTTGGGTACACCTTATATCACAGAGCCGAAGGCAAAATATTCATTGCTAAGATGGATCCTTTCTAGGGAAGGAGTTTCTCTCGAAAGAAGTGAGTGGGAGGAAAGTAGATCTTGATAAGGTAATTGTACCTTCTCCCGAATTGGAAAGTAGTTCATCATAGAAATAAGCTCTAGTGATTGCTACAACAATTAGTGAGGAAGCTAGTGATGATGATCATGAAACTTCAAATCAAGTTACTACAGAACCTCGTAGGTCTTCTAGAGTACGGTCCACACCAGTGTGGTACGGTAATCCTATTCTGGAAGTCATGTTACTAGATCATGATAAACCTACGAACTATGAGGAAGTGATGATGAGCCTAGATTCCGTCAAATGGCGTGAGGCCATGAAATATGAGATGGGATCCATGTATGAGAACAAAGTGTGGACTTTGGTGGAGTTGCCCGATGATCGGCAAGCCATATTGTATAAATGGATCTTCAAGAGAAAGACAGACGCTGATAGTAGTGTTACTATCTACAAAGCTAGACTTGTCGAAAAAGTTTTTTGACAAAGTTCAAGGTGTTGACTATGATGAGATTTTCTCACTCGTAGCGATGCTTAAGTCTGTCCGAATCATGTTGGCAAATTGTCACATTTTATGAAATCTGGCAAATGGACATCGAAACTACATTCCTTAATGGATTTCTTAAAGAAGAGTTGTATATGATGCAACCAGAAGGTTTTGTCGATCCTAAAAGTGCTAACAAAATGTGCAAGCTCCAGCGATCCATCTATGGACTGGTGCAAGCATCTTGGAGTTGGAATATACGCTTTGATGAGTTGATCAAAGCATATAGTTTTATACAGACTTGCGGTAAAGCCTGTATTTACAAGAAAGTGAGTGGGAGCACTACAACATTTCTGATAAGTATAAGTGAATGACATATTGTTGATCGGAAATAATGTAGAATTTTCTGGAAATTATAAATGAGTGTTTGAAAGGAGTTTTTCAAAGAAAGACCTCGGTTAAGCTGCTTACACATTGAGCATCAAGATCTATAGAGATAGATCAAGACCCTTGATAAGATTTTTCAATGAGTACATACCTTGATAAGATTTTGAAGTAGTTCAAAATGGAACAGTCAAAGAAGGAGTTCTTGCCTGTGTTGCAAGGTGTGAAGTTGACTAAGACTCAAAACCCGACCATGGCAGAAAATAGAAAGAGAATGAAAAGTCATTCCCTATGCCTCAGTCATAGGTTCTATAAAGTATGCTATGCTGTGTACCAGACCTATTGTATACCTTACTCTAAGTTTGGCAAGGGAGTGCAATTTTGATCTAGGAGTAGATCACTGGACAACGGTCAAGAATATCCTTAGTGAGGACTAAGGAAATATTTCTCGATTATGGAGGTGATAAAAGAGCCCTCATAAAGAGTTACATCAGTGCAAGCTTTTACACCGATCCAAATGACTCTAAGTCTCAATCTGGATACATATTGAAAGTGGGAGCAATTAGCTAGAGTAGCTCCGTGCAGAGCATTGTAGACATAGAATATTTGCAAAATACATATGGCTCTGAATGTGCCAAACCCGTTGAATAAACTTCTCTCACGAGAAAAACATGATCATATCTTAGTACTCTTTGGGTGTTAATCACATAGCAATGTGACTTAGATTATTGACTCTAGTAAACCCTTTGGGTGTTGGTCACATGACGATGTGAACTATGGGTGTTAATTACATACAGATGTGAATATTGGTGTTAAATCACATAATGATGTGAACTAGATTATTGACACTAGTGCAAGTGGGAGATTGAAGGAAATATTGACCCTAGAGGCAATAATAAAGTTACTATTTATTTCCTTATTTCATGATAAATGTTTATTATTCATGCTAGAATTGTATTAATCGGAAACTTAATACACGTGTGAATACATAGACAAACATAGTGTCACTAGTATGCCTCTACTTGACTAGCTTGTTGATCAAAGATGGTGGTGTTTCCTAGCCATAGACATGAGTTGCCATTTGATTAACGGGATCACATCATTAGGAGAATGATGTGATTGATTTGACCCATTCCGTTAGCTTAGCACTTGATGGTTTAGTATGTTGCTATTGCTTTCTTCATGACTTATACATGTTCCTATGACTATGAGATTATGCAAGTCCCATTTACCGAAGGAACACTTTGTGTGCTACCAAACGTCACAACGTAACTGGGTGATTATAAAGGAGCTCTACAGGTGTCTCCAAAGGTACATGTTGAGTTGGCGTATTTCAAGATTAGGATTTGTCACTCCGATTGTCGGAGAGGTATCTCTGGGCCCTCTCGGTAATGCACATCACTATAAGCCTTGCAAGCAATGTAGCTAATGAGTTAGTTGCGGGATGATGCATTACATAACGAGTAAAGAGACTTGCCGGTAACGAGATTGAACTAGATATTGAGATACCGACGATCGAATCTCGGGCAAGTAACATACCGATGACAAAGGGAACAACGTATGTAGTTATGCGGTTTGACCGATAAAGATCTTCGTAGAATATGTGGGAACCAATATGAGCATCCAGGTTCCGCTATTGGTTATTGACCGGAAACGAGTCTCAGTCATGTCTACATAGTTCTCGAACCCGTAGGGTCCGCACGCTTAAAGTTCGGTGACGATCGGTATTATGATTTTTTGTGTTTTGATGTATCGAAGGAAGTTCGGAGTCCCGGATGTGATCACGGACATGACGATGAGTCTCGAAATGGTCGAGACGTAATGATCGATATATTGGATGACTATGTTCGGACACCGGAAGTGTTTCGGGAGGTTTCAGACATATACCGAAGT
>NC_041387.1:3275537-3304810 GCF_002162155.2 Triticum dicoccoides
TTAGTGGGCCTAATTGGTCCTAGTGGGGAAGAGGAGGGGCGGCCAGGGCAGGCCGCGCGCCCCTCCCCCTCTAGTCCGAATAGGACAAGGAGGGGGGGGGGCTTTTCCTTCCTCTCCTCTCTCCCTTCCTTCCCCTCTACTACTCCAACAAGGAAAGGAGGAGTCCTACTCTCGGTGGGAGTAGGACTCCCCCCTTGGCGCGCCCTCCTCCTTTGCCGGCCGCCTTCCCCCCTGGCTCCTTTATATACGGGGGCAGGGGGCACCTCTAGACACAACAATTGATCTCTTGATCTCTTAGCCGTGTGCCGTGCCCCTCTCCACCATATTCCACCTCGGTAATATCGTAGCGGTGCTCAAGCGAAGCCCTGCGTCGGTAGCATCATCGACACCGTCATCACGTCGTCGTGCTGATGGAACTCTCCCGCAAAGCTCTGCTAGATCGGAGTTCGTGGGACGTCATCGAGCTGAACGTGTGCTGAACTCGAAGGTGCCGTACATTCGGTACTTGATAGGTTGGATCGTGAAGATATACGACTACATCAACCGCGTTGTGATAACGCTTCCACTTTCGGTCTATGAGGGTACGTGGACAACACTCTCCCCTCTCGTTGCAAAGCATCACCATGATCTTGCGTGTGCATAGGAAATGTTTTGAAATTATTACGTTCCCCAACAATTCAGACATCAGAAAGGTTCCTAGTGATTCGGGTATTTTTCGGGGTACCGAGGAGTTACGGGAATACGAAGAAGAAGTAATGGGCCTCATGGGCCAAGTGGTGGAACAGAGGTGGCAGGGCGCGCGGCCCCCCTACCCCAAACCGAATTGGACTAGGGGGGCGGCCCCCCTTTCCTCTTTTTTCTCCCTCTCCTTCCTTCTCCCTCTCCTCATTCCTTTCCTCCTCCTAGTGGGAGTAGGAAAGGGGAGTCCTACTCCTACTAGGAGGAGGACTCCTCCTCCTGGCGCGCCCTACAGGGGCCGGTCAGCCTCCCCCCTTGCTCCTTTATATACGGGGGCAAGGGGGCACCTCTAGACACACAAGTTGATCTGTTGATCTCTCCCAGCGTGTGTGGTGCCCCCCTCCACCATATTCCACCTCGGTAATATCGTAGCGGTGCTTAGGCGAAGCCCTGCGTCGATAGCATCATCGACACCATCATCACACAGTCGTGCTGACGGAACTCTCCCACAAAGCTCTGCTGGATCGGAGTTCGTGGGATGTCATCGAGCTGAACGTGTGCTGAACTCGGAGGTGCCGCACGTTCGGTACTTGGATCGGTCAGATTATGAAGACGTACGACTACATCAACAGTGTTGTGCTAACGCTTCCGCTTTCGGTCTACGAGGGTACGTGGGCAACACTCTCCCCTCTCGTTGCTATGCATCACCATGATCTTGCGTGTGCGTAGGAATTTTTTCTGAAATTACTACGTTCCCCAACAGTGCCCACCTCGGTGGCCTCCCGTACCCCTTCTCCGCTCTATAAATGCTCAAATATTTCCAAAACCCTCACGGAGACCCTAGATCGGAAGTTCCACCGCCGCAAGCCTGTGTAGCCACCGAAAACCAATCGGGAGCCCGTTCCGGCACCCTGCCGGAGGGGGAGATCATCACCGGTGGCCATCATCATCATCCCGGCGGCCACCACGATGAGGAGGGAGTAGTCCACCCTCGGGGCTGAGGGTTTGTACCAGTAGCTATGTGTCTAATCTCTCTCTCGCGCGCGATCTTGAATGTCATGATCTTGATGTATCATGGGCTTTGTCAACATAGATGGATCATATGATGTTTCTCCCCTCTCTACACTTGTTGTGATGAATTGAGTCTTTACCCTCTGAAGTTTTGTCTTGTCGGATTGAATGTTCAGATCTGAGAACACATGATATATGTCTTGCATATGAATACCCGTGGTGACAATGGGGTATTATTTTGATTCACCTGATATTTGTTATGGCACTCAACTTGCGTATTCCCGAGGTGACTTTGGGGTAATCTATGCATAGGGGTTGATGCACATTTTTATTATCTTTTCTCCGATAGAAACAATGGGATCTCCTTGTAGTTCTTTGTGTGGATTGAGTATTATGAATCTGAAATTGTTTGATACATATCGTATAATTAACTCATGGGTACTCACGTTGACATTGGGGTATCTAGGTGATATTAGAGTTGGTTAATATGCATCATATGGTGTTATTTTAGTACGAACCCTTGATTAGATCGATCGGAAAGAATAACTTGCTGTTATTTTACTACGAACTCTAGGATAGATTGATCGGAAAGAATAGCTTTGAGGTGGTTTCATACCCTACAAACAATTTCTATCTTTTGTTCTCCGCTAATAGGAACTCGGAAGTGATTGTTTATTGCACTTTGAGGGATAATCATATGAACCAACTATGTTAGCATTGTTGAGAGATTGCACTAGTGAAGATATGCACCCTATGCCTGTTGGGGAACGTAGTAATTTCAAACATTTTCCTACGCACACGCAAGATCATGGTGATGACATAGCAACGAGAGGGGAGAGTGTTCGCCCACGTACCCTCGTAGACCGTAAGCGGAAGAGTTAGCACAACGCGGTTGATGTAGTCGTACGTCTTCACGATCCGACCGATCCAAGCACCGAACGTACGGGGCCTCCGAGTTCAGCACACGTTCAGCTCGATGACGATCTCCGGCCTCCGATCCAGCCGAGCTCCGGAGATGAGTTCCGTCAGCACGACGGCGTGGTGACAATGATGATGTTCTACTGGCGCAGGGCTTCGCCTAAACACCGCGACGATATGACCGAGGTGGAATATGGTGGAGGGGGGCACCGCACACGGCTAAGGAACGATCCGTAGATCAACTTGTGTGTCTATGGGGTGCCCCCTTGCCCCCGTATATAAAGGAGCAGGGGGGGGAGGCCGGCCGACCCCTTGGGGCGCGCCAAGGAGGAGGAATCCTCCTCCTAGTAGGAGTAGGACTCCTCCTTTCGTACTCCTACTAGGAGGGGGAAGGAAGGGGGAGAGGGGGAAGGAAAGGGGGGCGCGGCCCCCCTCCTAGTCCAATTCGGACCAGAGGGGGGAGGGGCGCGCGGCCCATGCTGGCCGCCCCTCTCTCCTTTCCCCTAAGGCCCATAAGGCCCAATACTCTCCCGGGGGGTTCCGGTAACCCCCCCGGCACTCCGATTTTCTCCGAAATCACCCGGAACAATTCCGGTGTCCGAATGTAGTCGTCCAATATATCGATCTTTATGTCTCGACCATTTCAAGACTCCTCGTCATGCCCCTGATCACATCCGGGACTCCGAACAAGCTTCGGTACATCAAAACTTATAAACTCATAATAAAACTGTCATCGTAACGTTAAGCGTGCGGACCCTACGGGTTCGAGAACTATGTAGACATGACCTAGAACTATTCTCGGTCAATAACCAATAGCGGGACCTGGATGCCCATATTGGTTCCTACATATTCTATGAAGATCTTTATCGGTCAAACCGCATAACAACATACGTTGTTCCCTTTGTCATCGGTATGTTACTTGCCCGAGATTTGATCGTCGGTATCCAATACCTAGTTCAATCTCGTTACCGGCAAGTCTCTTTACTCGTTCTGTAATGCATCATCCCGTAACCAACTCATTGGTCACATTGCTTGCAAGGCTTATAATGATGTGCATTACCGAGAGGGCCTAGAGATACCTCTCCGACGATCGGAGTGACAAAACCTAATCTCGAAATACGCCAAATAAACATGTACCTTTGGAGACACCTGTAGTACTCCTTTATAATCACCCAATTACGTTGTGACGTTTGGTAGTACCCAAAGTGTTCCTCCGGTAAACGGGAGTTGCATAAATCTCATAGTTACAGGAACATGTATAAGTCATGAAGAAAGCAATAGCAGTATACTAAACGATCAAGTGCTCGGCTAACGGAATGGGCCATGTCAATCACATTATTATTCTAATGATGTGATCTCACTAATCAAATGACAACACATGTTTATGGTTAGGAAACATAACCATCTTTGATTAATGAGCTAGTCAAGTAGAGGCATACTAGTGACTATAGGTTTGTCTATGTATTCACACATGTATCATGTTTCCGGTTAATACGATTCTAGCATGAATAATAAACATTTATCATGATATGAGGAAATAAATAATAACTTTATTATTGCCTCTAGGGCATATTTCCTTCAGTCTCCCACTTGCACTAGAGTTAATAATCTAGATTACATAGTAATGATTCTAACACCCATGGAGTCTTGGTGCTGATCATGTTTTTGCTCGTGAGAGAGGCTTAGTCAACGGGTCTGCAACATTCAGATCCGTATGTATCTTGCAAATCTCTATGTCTCCCACCTGGACTTGGTCCCGAATGGAATTGAAGCGTCTCTTGATGTGCTTGGTCCTCTTGTGAAATCTGGATTCCTTTGCCAAGGCAATTGCACCAGTATTGTCACAGAAGATCTTCATTGGTCGATGCACTAGGTATGACACCTAGATCGGAAATGAACTCTTTCATCCTGACTCCTTCATTTGCTGCTTCAGAAGCAGCTATGTACTCCGCTTCACATGTAGATCCCGCCACGACGCTTTGTTTAGAACTGCACCAACTTACAGCTCCACCGTTTAATAAAAACACGTATCCGGTTTGTGATTTAGAATCGTCCGGATCAGTGTCAAAGCTTGCATCAACGTAACCATTTACGACTAGCTCTTTGTCACCTCCATATACGAGAAACATATCCTTAGTCCTTTTCAGGTATTTCAGGATGTTCTTGACCGTTGTCCAGTGATCCACTCCTGGATTACTTTGGTACCTTCCTGCCAAGCTTATTGCTAAGCATACGTCGGGTCTGGTACACAGCATTGCATACATGATAGAGCCTATGGCTGAAGCATAGGGAACATCTTTCATTTTCTCTCTATCTTCTGTTGTGGTCAGGCATTGAGTTTGACTCAACTTCACACCTTGTAGCACAGGCAAGAATCCTTTCTTTGCCTGATCCATTTTGAACTTTTTCAAAATTTTGTCAAGGTATGTGCTTTGTGAAAGTCCTATTAAGCGTCTTGATCTATCTCTATAGATCTTGATGCCAAATATGTAAGCAGCTTCACCGAGGTCTTTCATTGAAAAACTTTTATTCAAGTATCCCTTTATGCTATCCAGAAATTCTATATCATTTCCAATTAATAATATGGCATCTACATATAATATCAGAAATCCTACAGAGCTCCCACTCACTTTCTTGTAAATACAGGCTTCTCCAAAAGTCTGTATAAAACCATATGCTTTGATCACACTATCAAAGCGTTTATTCCAACTCCGAGATGCTTGCACCAGTCCATAAATGGAACGCTGGAGCTTGCACACTTTGTTAGCACCTTTTGGATCAACAAAACCTTCTGGCTGCTTCATATACAACTCTTCTTCCAGAAATCCATTCAAGAATGCAGTTTTGACATCCATTTGCCAAATTTCATAATCATGAAATGCAGCAATAGCTAACATGATTCGGACAGGCTTAAGCATCGCTACGGGTGAGAAAGTCTAATCGTAGTCAACTCCTTGAACTTGTCGAAAACCTTTCGCAACAAGTCGAGCTTTATAGACAGTTATATTACCATCAGCGTCAGTCTTCTTCTTAAAAATCCATTTATTCTCAATGGCTTGACAATCATCGGGCAAGTCAACCAAAGTCCATACTTTGTTTTCATACATGGATCCCATCTCAGATTTCATGGCCTCTAGCCATTTTGCGGAATCTGGGCTCATCATCGCTTCCTCATAGTTCGTAGGTTCATCATGGTCAAGTAACATGACTTCCAGAATTGGATTACCGTACCACTCTGGTGCGGATCTTACTCTGATAGACCTACGAGGTTCAGTAGAAACTTGATCTGAAGTTTCATGATCAATATCATTAGCTTCCTCACTGATTGGTGTAGTTCTCACAGGAACCGGTTCTTGTGATGAACTACTTTCCAATAAGGGAGTAGATACAGTTATCTCATCAAGTTCTACTTTCCTCCCACTCACTTCTTTCGAGAGAAACTCCTTCTCTAGAAAGGATCCGATTTTAGCAACGAAAATCTTGCCCTCAGATCTGTGATAGAAGGTGTACCCAATAGTCTCTTTTGGGTATCCTATGAAGACACATTTCTCCGATTTGGGTTTGAGCTTATCTGGTTGAAGTTTCTTCACATAAGCATCGCAGCCCCAAACTTTAAGAAACGACAACTTTGGTTTCTTGCCAAACCACAGTTCATAAGGCGTTGTCTTAACGGATTTTGATGGCGCCCTATTTAACGTGAATGCAGCCGTCTCTAAAGCATAACCCTAAAATGATAGCGGTAAATCAGTAAGAGACATCATAGATCGCACCATATCTAGTAAAGTACGATTACGACGTTCGGACACACCATTTCGTTGGGGTGTTCCGGGTGGCGTGAGTTGCGAAACTATTCCGCATTGTTTCAAGTGCAGACCAAACTCGTAACTCAAATATTCTCCTCCACGATCAGATCGTAGAAATTTTATTTTCTTGTTAGGATGATTTTCCACTTCACTCTGAAATTCTTTGAACTTTTCAAATGTTTCAGACTTGTGTTTCATTAAGTAGATATACCCATATCTGCTCAAATCATCTGTGAAGGTGAGAAAATAACGATACCCGCCGCGAGCCTCAACATTCATTGGACCACAAACATCAGTATGTATGATTTCCAACAAATCAGTTGCTCGCTCCATAGTTCTGGAGAATGGCGTTTTAGTCATCTTGCCCATGAGGCACGGTTCGCAAGTACCAAGTGATTCATAATCAAGTGATTCCAAAAGCCCATTAGTATGGAGTTTCTTCATGCGCTTTACACCGATATGACCTAAACGGCAGTGCCACAAATAAGTTGCACTATCGTTATCAACTCTGCATCTTTTGGTTTCAACACTATGAACATGTGTATCACTACTATCGAGATTCAATAAGAATAGGCCACTCTTCAAGGGTGCATGACCATAAAAGATATTACTAATATAAATAGAACAACCATTATTCTCTGATTTAAATGAATAACCATCTCGCATCAAACAAGATCCAGATATAATGTTCATGCTCAACGCTGGCGCCAAATAACAATTATTTAGGTCTAAAACTAATCCCGATGGTAAATGTAGAGGTAGCGTGCCGACCGCGATCACATCGACTTTGGAACCATTTCCCACGCGCATCGTCACCTCGTCCTTAGCCAATCTCCGCTTAATCCGTAGTCCCTGTTTCGAGTTGCAAATATTAGCAAAAGAACCAATATCAAATACCCAGGTGCTACTGCGAGCATTAGTAAGGTACACATCAATAACATGTATATCACATATACCTTTGTTCACTTGCCATCCTTCTTATCCGCCAAATACTTGCGGCAGTTCCGCTTCCAGTGCCCAGTCTGCTTGCAGTAGAAGCACCCAGTTTCAGGCTTAGGTCCAGACTTGGGTTTCTTCTCTTGAGCAGCAACTTGCTTGCCGTTCTTTTTGAAGTTCCCCTTCTTCTTCCCTTTGCCCTTTTTCTTGAAACTGGTGGTCTTGTTAACCATCAACACTTGATGCTCCTTCTTGATTTCTACCTCCGCAGCTTTTAGCATTGCGAAGAGCTCGGGAATAGTCTTGTTCATCCCTTGCATATTATAGTTCATCAGGAAGCTCTTGTAGCTTGGTGGCAGTGATTGGAGAATTCTGTCAATGACACTATCATCAGGAAGATTAACTCCCAGTTGAATCAAGTGATTATTATACCCAGACATTTTGAGTATGTGTTCACTGACAGAACTATTCTCCTCCATCTTGCAGCTATAGAACTTATTGGAGACTTCATATCTCTCAATCCGGGCATTTGCTTGAAATATTAATTTCAACTCCTGGAACATCTCATATGCTCCTTGACGTTCAAAACGTCGTTGAAGACCCGGTTCTGAGCCGTAAAGCATGGCACACTGAACTATCGAGTAGTCATCAGCTTTGCTCTGCCAGACGTTCTTAACATCGTCAGTTGCATCAGCAGCAGGCCTGGCACCCAGCGGTGCTTCCAGGACGTAACTTTTCTGTGCAGCAATGAGGATAATCCTTAGGTTACGGACCCAGTCTGTGTAATTGCTACCATCATCTTTCAACTTTGCTTTCTCAAGGAACGCATTAAAATTCAACGGAACAACAACACGAGCCATCTATCTACAAACAAACATAGACAAGCAAAATACTATCAGGTACTAAGTTCATGATAAATTTAAGTTCAATTAATCATATTACTTAAGAACTCCCACTTAGACAGACATCTCTCTAGTCAGATAAGTGATCACGTGATCCAAATCAACTAAACCATGTCCGATCATCACGTGAGATGGAGTAGTTTCAATGGTGAACATCACTATGTTGATCATATCTACTATATGATTCACGCTCGACCTTTCGGTCTCCGTGTTCCGAGGCCATATCTATATATGCTAGGCTCGTCAAGTATGACCTGAGTATTCCGCGTGTGCAACTGTTTTGCACCCGTTGTATTTGAACGTAGAGCCTATCACACCCGATCATCACGTGGTGTCTCAGCACGAAGAACTTTCGCAACGGTGCATACTCAGGGAGAACACTTCTTGATTATTTAGTGAGAGATCATCTTAAAATGCTACCATTAATCAAAGCAAGATAAGATGCATAAAGGATAAACATCACATGCAATCAATATAAGTTATATGATATGGCCATCATCATCTTGTGCTTGTGATCTCCATCTTCGAAGCACCGTCGTGATCACCATCGTCACCGGCGCGACACCTTGATCTCCATCGTAGCATCATTGTCATTACGCCATCTATTGCTTCTACGACTATCGCTACCGCTTAGTGATAAAGTAAAGCAATTACAGGGCGTTTGCATTTCATACAATAAAGCGACAACCATATGGCTCCTGCCAGTTGCCGATAACTTCGGTTACAAAACATGATCATCTCATACAATAAAATATAGCATCACGTCTTGACCATATCACATCACAACATGCCCTGCAAAAACAAGTTAGACGTCCTCTACTTTGTTGTTGCAAATTTTACGTGGCTGCTACGGGCTTTAGCAAGAACCGGTCTAACCTACGCATCAAAACGACAACGATAGTTCGTCAAGTTGGTGCTGTTTTAACCTTCGCAAGGACCGGGCGTAGCCACACTCGATTCAGCTAAAGTAAGAGAGACAGACACCCGCCAGCCACCTTAAAGCACGAGTGCTCGTAACGGTGAAACCAGTCTCGCGTAAGCATACGTGTAATGTCGGTCCGGGCCGCTTCATCTCACAATACCGCCGAACCAAAGTATGACATGCTGGTAAGCAGTATGAGTGTATGACTTGTATCGCCCACAACTCACTTGTGTTCTACTCGTGCGTATAACATCAACGCATAAAATCTAGGCTCTGATGCCACTGTTGGGGAACGTAGTAATTTCAAAAAATTTCCTACGCACACGCAAGATCATGGTGATGACATAGCAACGAGAGGGGAGAGTGTTCGTCCACGTACCCTCATAGACCGTAAGCGGAAGCGTTAGCACAACGCGGTTGATGTAGTCGTACGTCTTCACGATCCAACCGATCCAAGCACCGAACGTACGGGGCCTCCGAGTTCAGCACACGTTCAGCTCGATGATGATCTCCGGCCTCCGATCCAGCCGAGCTCCGGAGATGAGTTCCGTCAGCACGACGGCGTGGTGACAATGATGATGTTTTACCGGCGCAGGGCTTCGCCTAAACACCGCGACGATATGACCGAGGTGGAATATGGTGGAGGGGGGCACCGCACACGGCTAAGGAACGATCCGTAGATCAACTTGTGTGTCTATGGGGTGTCCCCTTGCCCCCGTATATAAAGGAGCAAGGGGGGAGGCCGGCCGGCCCCTTGGGGCGCGCCAAGGAGGAGGAATCCTCCTCCTAGTAGGAGTAGGACTCCTCCTTTCCTACTCCTACTAGGAGGGGGAAGGAAGGGGGAGAGGGGGAAGGAAAGGGGGGGTGCCGCCCCCCCCTAGTCCAATTCGGACCAGAGGGGGGAGCGGCGCGCGGCCCATGCTGGCCGCCCCTCTCTCCTTTCCCCTAAGGACCATAAGGCCCAATACTCTCCCGGGGGGTTCCGGTAACCCCCCCGGCACTCCAGTTTTCTCCGAAATCACCCGGAACAATTCCGGTGTCTGAATATAGTCGTCCAATATATCGATCTTTATGTCTCGACCATTTTGAGACTCCACGTCATGTCCGTGATCACATCCGGGACTCCGAACAAGCTTCGGTACATCAAAACTTATAAACTCGTAATAAAACTGTCATCGTAACGTTAAGCGTGCGGACCCTACGGGTTCGAGAACTATGTAGACATGACCTAGAACTATTCTCGGTCAATAACCAATAGCGGGACCTGGATGCCCATATTGGTTCCTACATATTCTACGAAGATCTTTATCGGTCAAACCACATAACAACATACGTTGTTCCCTTTGTCATCTATATGTTACTTGCCAGAGATTTGATCGTCGGTATCCAATACCTAGTTCAATCTCGTTACCGGCAAGTCTCTTTACTCGTTCTGTAATGCATCATCCCCGTAACCAACTCATTGGTCACATTGCTTGCAAGGCTTATAATGATGTGCATTACCAAGAGGGCCCAGAGACACCTCTCCGACGATCGGAGTGACAAAACCTAATCTCGAAATACGCCAACTCAACATGTACCTTCGGAGACACCTGTAGTACTCCTTTATAATCACCCAGTTACGTTGTGACGTTTGGTAGTACCCAAAGTGTTCCTCCGGTAAACGGGAGTTGCATAAATCTCATAGTTACAGGAACATGTATAAGTCATGAAGAAAGCAATAGCAGTATACTAAACGATCAAGTGCTCGGCTAACGGAATGGGTCATGTCAATCACATCATTCTTCTAATGATGTGATCTCACTAATCAAATGACAACACATGTCTATGGTTAGGAAACATAACCATCTTTGATTAATGAGCTAGTCAAGTAGAGGCATACTAGTGACTATAGGTTTGTCTATGTATTCACACATGTATCATGTTTCCGGTTAATACAATTCTAGCATGAATAATAAACATTTATCATAATATGAGGAAATAAATAATAACTTTATTATTGCCTCTAGGGCATATTTCCTTCAAGGCCTCATTTTCCATCATTGCAATACCGTTTGTGCTCCACTTACTATTTACTACCTTGCTGTTTTTTATTGTTCGCATTACAAAAACTCATATCTACTATCTATACTACACTTATTTCTCCACCTCTTCGCCGAACTAGTGCACCTATACAATTTGCTATTGTATTGGGTGTGTTGGGGACACAAGAGATTTCTTGTATTTGATTGCAGGGTTGCTTGAGAGACACTATCTTCATCCTACGCCTTCCACGGACTGATAAACCTTAGGTCATCCACATGAGGGAAAATTGCTACTGTCCTACAAAACTCTGCGCTTGGAGGCCCAACACGTGTCTACAAGAATAAAGTTGCATAGTAGACATCAGGTTTCAGTGCCGGCGGTCAGCTTAAATAGCCGGGATAGGCACTACGCGGGCCGCGGGAACGGCGCCACGCGGTGCCATCGGTCCAAAGGAGGAGACGAACTTCGAACCGCCAGATTTCGAAGAGTTTTCCTGTAGGATTCCATCGTCAGTCCGGTCCTCCCCATATCCGTCCTAGATTTGGGCTAGATATGAAGGGTGCTGGTCAGTTCGGGCATTTGATGCCCTTTTGAGACGCCTGTTTGGGCATTGTGGCTTCAGCTCATTCAGGCAAAATACCTTAGGGGTGAGCCTCTCCTAGCATGCTCTCGCTCGGGTGGTTCGCAGTTTTGGTAATCACTACTAGGGAAAAGGCTAGCAGCAGCGCGGGTTTTTAGGCTAGCAGCAGCGCGGCTGGCTGCGCTACTAATAAGGCGCTACAGCTAACTCATAGTAGTAGCGCGGCCCTAACCCGCGCTACTACTGTTGACGATATCAGCAGCGCTTTTTGCGAACGCGCTACTATTAACTAGCTGTAGCGATTTCGCCATCCCTCGCTACTGCTATATCTTTCATCATTTTCCCATTTCAGTTCTCCTTTCAGATAGTAGATACTAGGTACTGCTAGTAGATATCAAAATCATAAACCATTACTAGGTACGGTAGTACTCCCTTCGTTCCAAATTACTCGTCGTGGTTTTAGTTCAAACCACGACGAGTAATTTGGAACGAAGGGAGTACTAGATAACAATTTCATGCATAGCCAACATGCATCCTCAAGCAGTACAAGGTCATATAAACGGCCATCATCATATGTAGTTCTAGAGGATATCAACGACGATCATCATATGTAGTTCTAGATGATATAGCCACACACACATATGTAGTTCTAGATGATATAGCCACACACACATATGTAGTTCTAGATGACATAGCCACACACACATATGTAGTTCTAGATGATATCGAAGACAATCATCATCCTCAAGCCTGGGCGGTTGGTATTCCTGATAGTAATTAGGATGGCCTGTCCAACACGAAGATTCTTGCCATCGAGGAATTTCTTCCACCCAACCGAGTTTAAGTGTGTGCGACCGTCCGTGTCCACGTGGTAAGTACAGGTTGTGATGGAGCCCCTTGCAGTAAGGCGTAGTCCAGCTGAGCCTTCTTCATCAGGCTCGATACCATAACTCACAGA
This sequence comes from Triticum dicoccoides, assembly GCF_002162155.2. Taxonomy (NCBI): domain Eukaryota; kingdom Viridiplantae; phylum Streptophyta; class Magnoliopsida; order Poales; family Poaceae; genus Triticum; species Triticum dicoccoides. The sequence goes on from NC_041387.1 coordinate 3,288,271, forward strand.
TATGCTCTTTGCCAATTTCTGAATAAGAAAAACATATCAATTAATAAGCATGTGATCGAACTCTACACTAAAACATATATATCATCCACTAGATTCCACACAACATACCATATCATTGGACTGTACACTAAGTAATTCACACTATTAATTTGCATTTGTAAGTATAACATACCATATCATGTCGATCAACCATGGTATTTGTCAAGCGGGTCACGAATGGTACCCCGACAAAGTCAGCACGTGGCGGAATTATGTCCCACAGGTTGGACACCTCCTCCTCACTCAGCCTTGTTCTTTGAGCTACGATGGCTTCATGAAGTGGGTCCTCATCATCTTCATCGAGTGGGTCCTCATCATCTTCATCATCTTCATCATCTTCATCATCTTCCACCAGGTTGAGATAAATGACAACTAGCTTGGGTCTTTCTGCTCGGAAGTTGCAGCTGATCAACTCACCACCAGTATGATGCATGCGAGCGACGAAACGGGCCCATCCATCTCCTCCAATCTGTGACATATTGCATCCTTTCTCGACCTCCATAGTGTACGGCCCCCCAGGAGCCTCAAATGTCACAGTGTCTCCTGTCAGCTTGTTGAATTTCAACCTCACATTGCATGGGACGATCTGTGTAAAATAAGCAAAATGACACAATGCAGTAATGCCAACACTAAAAATAAAATAGTTATTACATTTCATCTAATTTCTTACCGCCGCATTTCGAAAACTCGGCTAGAAGTAGATGCCGAACAGCTTGCCAGTTGCAAGGCTGCTGGCGCATCTTGACTTGCACAGTTGACATAGTGGTGGTGGTGGCGCCATTCTTCCAAAAGCAATATGAGCAAAGGATTAACGATCAACTAAATCAAAATGTTCTAAGTCAACTAAATCAACTAGACTACTAAATCAACTAAATCAAAATGTTCTAAGTCAACTAAATCAACTAGCCTACTAAATCAACTAAATCAAAATGTTCTAAGTCAACTAAATCAACTAGCCTACTAAATCAACTAAATCAAAATGTTCTAAGTCAACTAAATTAACTAAATGAATTAGCCTACTAAATCAACTAAATCAAAATGTTCTAAGTCAACTAAATCAACTAGCCTACTAAATCAACTAAATCAAAATGTTCTAAGTCAACTAAATCAACTAGCCTACTAAATCAACTAAATCAAAATGTTACAACTAAATTAACTAAATGAATTAGCCTACTAAATCAACTAAATCAAAATGTTCTAAGTCAACTAAATCAACTAGCCTACTAAATCAACTAAATTATATCAACTAAATCAAAATGTTGCATATGAGCAGGAGGGAGAAGGAGGGGCGACTCGAGGAGGGAGAAGAGAGTAGGATGGAGGAGGAAGGCGGAGCGAGGAGGGGCCGGCCGGCGCGGCCAGTTGAGGGAGGACGGAGGAGAAAGGCGGAGCGAGGAGGGGCCGGCCGGCGCGGCCAATTGAGGGAGGACGGAGGAAGGCGGAGCGAGGAGGGGCCGGCCAACGGCGAGTGGAGAGGGAGGACGGAGGAGGAGGCCGGTACCGAGTCCAGCAAGGAGGAGGAGGTGATGGCGCGCGGCGCAGACGGAGGAGGGGCGACGGGGGCGCGCGGCGCAGACGGATCGGAGAGGGATTGAGTGGTTGTGTGTGTGAGTGGATCCGAATGGAGGAGATGAGGGAGATGAATGGCTTAGCAGTAGCGCTCTTCAGGAAAAGACGCTACTGCTAAGCTATCTAGCAGCAGTGGCTTTCACAGTAAAGCGCTACTGCTATGTGTCAGCATTTAAAAATAGACTTTGTTCAATATATCAAAAACACATTGATCATCAACGATCTTTTAGTGTACAATCTGATTTGACAATATGAGTCCTCACCGGTTTAGGAACAGGTGAAGACTCATATTGCAGCCACAAATTGTACACATAGAGTTCAATGAAGATCAAGTGCTTGTCAAAGTGTGAGAAGTAACATATTTAAGGTGGTAGAAACTCTCTTCACGGAGCGAGGTGGGACTAAATTTTTGTAGGAAACTTAGCAGTAGCGCTTATCCGAGAAATGCGCTGCTACTATGCCACGTAGCAGTAGCGCGCATCACTTTAACGCGTTGCTGCTATAACTAGCCTCGCGGCGGCCTCGTAGAAATTATAGCAGCAGCGCGTCTTTAGGAGGACGCACTACTGCTATATTTTTCTCAGCAGCGAGTTTCGTCTGCCCGCGCTATTGCTAGTTAGCAGCATCGAGTTATTTTGAAGGGCGCTGCTGATAAGATTTGTGTATAGGCTTTTCCCTAGTAGTGAATCCATCCATAGGATCGAGGAGAACATCCGTGTAGGGATTTCCTTCTCCTTAGGGAATGGGGACGGCATCCAATTTTGGATGGACTCCTGGTTGGGAATGAGCCGCTGAGAACAGGCTTCCCTAGCTTGTTTTCGATCTGCCCTGACCCGCAATTAGTTGTCTCTACGGCATTCCGAGCTAGGGAGTGGGATATCCGGTTCCGCCGCACCTTCGGGCAAGCAGAGAGGGACGAGTGGACTATACTACGGGATGCCCTACCACCGGTGTTACCGGACTATCCGGAGTCCGTATCATGGAGGCTATCTCCGATGGTAGAGTTCTTGGTGCACAGGGCATACCATGCTTTATGCTTGTCTCCGCGCACACCTTGGCTTTACTCGTTGTGGAATGCCCCTGTACCTCTGAAGATTAAGATCTTTGTGTGGCGGTTACTTCGTGATCGCCTCCGTTCGAGGACTAAGGTGCTGAAATGACACGGCCCGGGTCATGGCCTGTGCCCCCTATGTGCGGTACCGAAGACAGGGTCACATATCCCGTTCTCTTGTACTGTGGCACGGGTACTTTGGACGTATGTTCGCGAGGCACTGGGGCCCGAATGGGAGGCCCTCAACCTCGCGGAGTTCCCCTAGTACAAGGGTACACAACGTACACAGCAGCGCCGCTTATTTTGGCTAATTTTTGCGGCATCATCTTGGACGCTATGGACGACACTTAATAAGTTGGTGATTTAGAAGGTCATTTCGAGGTAGGCGTCTGACTCTCTCTTCAAATTTCTTGCCTTTTTACAACACTGGTTCCCGCTCTTGTGGCTGCGTGATCGTGATCGCCTCGGTCTCATGATGGATGCGCTTCTGGTTATTGCACGTCAACTGTCAGCTTCATAGGGCCGCTTGGCGGCAGCTACTAGGTGGCTTTTTCTAAATTCTTTTCCCTTTCGTTGGGCACCATTGTATTGTTGCCCCAGCCGTCGCTGTGAGTATGCTTTTGGATGTTGATTGTATAGACTGTTGATTTTTCAATAAAGCAGGGTGAATGTCTATTTTGATTAATATGAGACGCCTGGGTCTTTTTTTTTATTACGGGTCACTGAGCGGGCAGTCCTTCCGGACGTTTGATTTGAGGAGGGTCCTCTGTAGATGTTCTAGATGCTCGCTTGTTTCGTTGGTTGGTAACATTAGGCGTGTGGGAAGGGCTTTGCTTCGGAAGGAATATCAGCCGTCTGAGTGTGACGCGAGGTAAGGTGACATCGCCTCTTTTTATTCACTGAGATGCCGCGCCGAATTGTCAATCAAAAGAAAAGAAAGTTTACATGTATGTCTGCCATGCTTTGGATTTCCCCTGCAGCTGCCTCCGACGTATTATGTAGTTTTTTTAAACATTGATACAGATACAAGCGCTCATATATACGCGTATACACTCATCCTTATAAACGCACACATGCACATTTTATCTCTATGAACATCTTTAAAAGACTGAGCCGACATATCATCTTGAGACTCACATGGGATGCGTAAACGGGCTCGTACGTACGTCAAGTAGCACACAATCACCATGGTGTAGATAATCATGGTATGGTCCATGCATCCACAAACGTACGTATACCACCTATCCTCGGGCTAGTTTTCACGTTTGGGTCTTGCAATTAGGCCTACACAATGCTGTAGCGTTTCTAAATAAACACAACGCTGTACCTGAAGCTCGCACGTGGGAAGAAAAGAGGCATTCGCCAAGCCTGCACGCGCGAGCGTTTGGCGTATGGGAACACATGTGGCCAGCCGTACTGAAGTGCGTGGACTTCGGTTATTCTTTCAGTGACCGGTTTAATACCGAACCGAAAACTGAGTCCGGTTACTAAATGTAAAAACCGAATTTGACTGTAACAACATCAATAACCGAAAAGTCGGTTTTGGTGCCGGTTCGGTATTCGGTTGGTCGGTTCTTATGCACGTCCCTAATCGGCGTGGCGGCCAGCACCCGACGGCACGACTATTTTGTTTACAGGATGCTGGAGCTGCTCCCGAAAAAGAAAAGGAAAAAACATCGTGTGGCTCCGCAGCTTTGCTTGTTGCGTATGGGGAAGGGTTGTCCAAGTTGAGTGTGAGGTGCGCGCTGAAGATGTGGAGAAATGCGGTTCCTTGCCGACAACTATCAGTGCCAAATCTCGTAGAATTAGGTGTGAGAAGACTTGGACGTGCAAACAATTTTCTACGGCACGCGTACGTTGGATGTGCTCGATGAGTATGACTTGTTCGGTTCCGTCCCCCGGCCGGTTCAAATGGAAGAATTGAAACGATCAACGATTGATACTTTCCTCCCATGAGAATGACTTGTTCGGATCCCGCCTGCAGAGCTTGCAGCTGCGGCCCGAGCCCGGAAATTCCAACCCTCCCATGATAGTGACACCAGAGCAAGCGGGGCCTCGTTTCTGCTTGACAACTTGAGATGCTACACAGTTACATTGTTATAAATTATCAGATAGGTAGCTTGATTTGTAGAAAAGAAATCGGGTAGCTCAAGTCGTGTCTATCTATTGAAAACGACCGAGATGACGATGTTCGTGTTCGTGTTCGTGTTCGAGTTCGTGTTTGAGGCATCCATCACCCCGCGGTTCCGCATCGGTTCCGCACTTGTGCTGCAACGCCCATCCCCTCTCCTTCTCCTAACGCGCAAACGCCATGCGAGACAGTTGTAGTCGACCTCGGCCGGCAAGCCTCCTCCTCAGCTTACAAATCCGTGCCGTCTCCACCCATGTCAGCCGCAACTCCACCACCGCCTCCTGCACGACCAAGGGACACGGCATCGTCGAGGCCACGCTCATCCCTGCCATCCCACCCGCCGTCTCTTGCCTCCAAGTATACTGCTCGCCACCGAGGCCGGCAGCCGTGCCCGCGCCGTACATCATCGCCTTCGAGGCCGACTTCATCCTCATCGGCGTGGCTGCCACCACCCGACGGTATGACCATTTTGTTTACAACTTGGCAGCGGGCGCAGGGACGTCGTCGCTGGAGCTGCTCCCGCTACCTCCCGACCCCTGCCCCCTCTCGCTCGACGACTCGCGCGTCGGCATCCTCCGCTGCCGCCGAGGCAACCACTCTTCTTACCTGGTCGCCGCCCTCTGCTACACGTTCTCGCCCGGCGAGTACGAACTGCGTCTCTACAGCTCCGGCACCGGGAAATGGGACACGAAGACCCTCTTGTCAAGAAGCCAGCAGCAGGAGCACGCTGGCAGCTATCACGTCAACCACAAGGTGATCACCATCGGGGGAGACGCCGGCACCATGGGCTGGGTGGACCTCTGGCAGGGCATCCTCCTGTGCGACCTGCTCCGGCTCCGCAACGACGCCCGGTTGCGGTATGTTAAGCTGCCACCGCCGCTGCTGCCAGGCAGGACGCTCGAAGGCTGCCCGAGGAGCTCGCGGGACATCGCGGTCGTCGGCGGCCGCATCAGATACGTGGAGCTGCAGATCCACATCAGGCCCGGTTCGGCCAGCAGGGGCGGCTACCTCGCCGATGGCTGGACGGTCGCCGTGTGGAGCACCAGCGCTACACGTCCTTGGGGGAAAGACGCCTGTTGGCGCCAAGACTACAAACTCGACGCTTCTCAGATCTGCCTCACAAATGATGTACCAAACTTGGAGCTGCTGCCTACGCTGCCGCCGCCGCGAGATGATGAAGGCAAGTCCCAGACGATCTTGGAGAGACTCCACACGGGCCATCCCACGCTCAGCCTGCACGACCACCGAGTTGTTTACCTCATGACAAAGGTCGACCACCGGGATGAGGAGGCATGGGTGCTCGCCGTCGATCTGAAGAGCAAGACGCTGCAAGGAGTTGCAGAGTTCACCGCCGACAGAGTCCCGGGATTCAGCTACACATATACACACTGTATGGTCTCTCGGGATGATATGTCGCCAGGTCTCCACAAAGCAAAATATTGTAACATGTACCCTCACGTATACGAGGGCACTTATTCAAACAGCTACTCCTATGTAAGCACAGTATAACTTGGGCTCTGCTCAAGTGTTGTGATATACTATTCATAAATAAATAAATATACTATACAGTTGTTCAGAAACTACAGTCCTCGTGACTTGTGAAACTACACAGTTCTCCCATACTGTTGCTCTTCACATATCTAATTACCAAATGGTACCTGGCAATTTACTGCATTTCTAAGGTTCTCGCTGTTTTTCCTTTATTAACCGTGCTTTGTATGGTTTTGGGGTCTGGTTTTCCCTATTAACTCGACCAACTCGCTTCTTCTTCTTCTTCTTAATGCAATGTGGGTGTGCTCACCCCGCTCTATGACGAGGTTCATAAAAAAAAAATTCAATTTACAGCATGTAGTTCCACATTTTGGTAGTTCTCAAGCCAGCACTTCCTGTTTTTTCTAACTCAATCTCCTTTTTTTAGGGGTAAATCTCCTGTTGTTGTTGGTTCATTCCGATCAGAGGAACACATTTTTTTTGAGGGGTTATCAGAGGAACACATGGGCGAACACTGTAGCAAGATCGATGTAGCCTCCCCAAAAGTAAACAACAAAAAAATATCGTACAAAAAACTAAAAAATATATTAAGAAAAAAGGAAACGGCCAAACAATCTTGTTTCGGGTTGCGTCTGGCCCAGCAAGCCCAAGTCAGAGCCCAGGTATTCGTCTCCTCCCCACAAAACCCGTCCATGATCCATCGCATCCACAGCGTGTTCTCCTCAAGGCCTGTCTCGGGAAGCTCCAACCATCACCTCAGCAGGCGAAGAATCACGTCCGCCTTCGTTGCCACGCTCAGCCGTCCCAGAAAGCCACATGGCGTTGAAGGCGACGCCGCCAGTCTGGCCCCTTCCCCAACCCCTGCGCGACAGGTGCTGTGAATGTGTGGACGCCGCGGACCGGCCAAGGACGCACGCCGTGTCATCGCATTCAAGGAGACCTGGGACGTCCAGCCCCCCTCCCCAACCACTCCTCGACGTCGTACGCTCCGCTGTGTGAATGCCACCCACCGGCGGAGGACCAGGGCGGCCAGGGCGGGGCCTCAAGCTCCCCGATCCAACCCCTGCTCGACAGGTTGCGCCAGCGAGAGGGTCTCACACCATCCGCCCCACCAATGATAGCCAGGTCTCGTCGGATTGTATCGGCTTCAAGTTCCTCGCTTGCTGCTCAACACCACTATTCACGCTGGCCATAATGGGGATAACATAAATAGTATCATGCACTTGGGACTCGTAAACATGCTTATGTGGCAAACAATAAAGAAGAAAGAGATGGTCACAGTAACATAGGACATACTGTAACATAATAAATGTTATGCTACTATGTGTCATGCATGGCAATAAATGAGACCACTTATAATATTAATCTATAATACTATGCACTATAGATGTAGTATCATACACTGGTATCATATGCATGATACTAGTGTATGATACTCCCCACTATGACTAGCCAGAGCAAGGGAGACCTGTCCAATCCAGCTTTTACTCTGGAGCAAGGGCCAACCAAGAGCCGGCGGGAGAGGTGGGTTGCAACTTGCATTTGGTGCATGTTATTCTAATAAAAGTATAGTTTCACAATTTTTTTTTGAAAAAGGAGGTTGTACCCCGGACTCTGCATCTGGATGTTGCATGCAGCCATTTTCTTAATTATTCACAAGAACCTTACAAAATAATAAATCATTTCATCTGAAGCAACCATCCTGGCAACACCTGTTGCTACACCTATCCCTTGATGAAGGGGTGTCGAATGTCCGAGCCTTATACCAAATAGACATCACACCAAAGCTTAACATCTAAAGCCAGTTGCCCCAGTGTAGCCACATACCGGTACTGAGTCACACAGCGGTCCGGCGCACTCACAGTGGGCAGCACATGCGCACCCTGCAAGGCCCGACATCACCGTCTTCCATCGATCCATCTTCAGAGCAGAAATTGGCGCATCGACCGAGCGAGGCCTCACTGCCATTGATGCCACCACGACGTCAGACAACATCGCCCTCCTGCGCGAGTCCGTCAACCCGCATCGGACGCAGAGCCTCCACTGCGCCATGCCGCCGAGACCCGCCGTCATCGATGCAGAAGATGAAACCGAGCTCCACCTCCGGGCCCTTCCAATCAGCAACTTCTCCAAAACGATGCCCTCAAGAGGTAGAATAGTAGCATAGTTTGCGTCATCATCTGACCTGGAGACCCAGATACAGGGTTCCCACAAACACGAGCCGTGCCCACGACCACTTAGGTCTCTTGACGACGCCTTCAAGAAGGACACGATGCCATGAGCATCGTCACTGCCTAGTGTTTTCACCCGAGAAACCGTGAAGTGGGAAAAGGTGGGGCAGACCGGTACGACGTCTCCAGGAAGAGAAACGACACCCTTGGGCATCGTCGTCGTCGCGGCCGGCAGGAGCTGACTAGGGAATTATCCCAATCTGAATCCCCAGCTCCCGCTCCGCCCCATCCGGTGACCGACAAGCAGTGCAGCCATGTCTGTTATGATGGAGTGCACGATGCAAGTACTGGAGAAAGAAGCAGCTCGACGCTGTTGGCCGCCGAGGCAACAAGCCGCGGCACCAACCCGCTCGTGGATTGCCGGCCATCCGACCCAATCCCCGGCAGCCTGCCCGCCCCTCCACGCCACCAGACAAGGAGGCCCACCTCGGAGCCGCCGCCCCGGATCCAAGTCCCTCCGCCCTAGATAGGGAGGAGCAGCGCCAGCACTGCCAGCATAGCCGCCAATAAGACGTCGACCTCCGCCACACCGAGAAAGTCCAGATCTGGGCCGTCATGAACCAGACCGGCGCCGCTGCAGCCAAGATCGGGATCACACCCTCGCAACTTTGTGTATCTCTCTGGACAGTAGAAAGGAAACCTTTTGATCTATCAAGATAGCCAATGAAGTGTTAACTGATTGTTTTGGGATATAACTTTGCAATATTTTTATTAAACACTTTGGCCTCAGTCGGGCTCCCCCACACCCTTAAGTGTTGTAGGGAGGGCACTCTACCTATCCACAACTCGTATGCTATTTTGGGCACCGACTTGCTTGGTACTCTATTGAAAATGTGAATGGCGGTTTTAAGCGCCTCCATCCATAATCAAAATGGCAAGGTGGAGTACTCATCATGCTGCGCACCATATACATAAGTGTATGGTTACGCCTTTCAGCTACTCCATTTTGCTAAGGCTCGCCCGACATTGAATATTGGGCCACTATGCCAGTCTCCTGTAAGAACCTTGCAAAGGATCCAGGGACTTGGCCATATGGAGTGTACCGACCATAGTACTCCCCTCCACGGTCAGATCTTACTCTCTTTATTATTTTATCATGTTGATTTTCAACTTCATCTTTGAATATCTTAAATTTATCCAATGGTTCAGATCTTTCTTTGATTGGATAAATATAACCATATCGGGAATAATCATCTGTGAATGTTATGAACGAGTTATAGCCATCCATGCTTTTCGCAGGAAATGGTCCACAAATGTCAGTGTTTATGATTTCTAGTGTTCTCGTGCTATGATTTGCACCCTTTTTGATTTGTTTTACATACTTTCCTTTAATGCAATCTATGCATTGGTCTAAGACTGAGAACTCTAATGCAGGAAGAATTTGATTTTTAACTAGTCTTTCTATTCTCCCCTTCGAAATATGGCCCAAGCGACTGTGCCATAATTTCAATGAGTCATGAGTTCTCTTTTGGTTCTTTTGTTCTTTATTCGAAGCGGAAACATGCTCATTCACATTACACATCGAATACACTATTTCACGTAGTGATAATAAATAAAGCTCATTGTGAAGGAAAGCAACACCCACATGAGTATTATTAGACCATATGGCACACTTGCCATGACCAAAATGACATTCATAATGATCTTTATCGAATCATGAAACACTAATCAAGTTTCTGTGTAATGAAGGAACATATAAAACATCTGTAAGCAGAAGCTTGAATCCATCAGATAACTCTCCGGGAGATGTCGCCTTCAGCTTCAACTTCTGCTTCAGCTCCATTTACAACTTCAATGCATCTTTCGCTTCTTTGCGTAGTTCGCGTCGAATGGAATCCCTGTAATGAATTTGCAACATGAATAGTTGCTCATTATTGACTTTAGCCAAACAAGGCAATATTTCTTGTAGTTCCCAGTCTGCTGGGTGGATTTACAAAGGAAACAATGTTGTTACCTCTTTTTGCCATTATTGACTTTAGCCAAACAAGGCAATATTTCTTGTAGTTCCCAGTCTTCTTACAATGGAGACATGTATCTTTGACCACTGGAAGAGACTTTTGCTGATGCCGATAGTGGATGTCAGCTTTTCCATGACTTTGAAGGGGAACCTTTGCCACTTTGATGGTAGTTCTTTTTCTTATTATCCTTCACATAGTTTAGAGAACCACCATGTGAGGTTCTACGTCTTTCCTCTTCTTGAACACACAGCCGGTGAAGAATCACATCCGCCTTCGTTGCCACGCTCACCCATCCCAGCAAGCCTCATGGCGTTGAAGGCGACGCTGCTAGTCTGGCCCCTTCCCCAACCCCTGCGCGACAGGTGGTGTGAATGTGTGAACGTCGCGGACCGGCCAAGGACGCACGCTGTGTCATCGCATTCAAGGACCTCCAGCCCCCCTTCCCAACCACTCTCGATGTCGTACACTCCACTTTGTGAATGCCGCCCACCGGCGGAGGACCAACCCCTGCTCGATAGGTTGCGCCAGCGAGAGGGTCTCACACCATCCACCCCAACAATGATAGCCGGGTATATATCTCAGCTCTCCGGATCTGCATCGGCTTCAAGTGCCTCGCTTGCTGCTCAACACCACTACTCAGAGAGCAAGGGAGACCTGTCCAATCCAGCTTTTGCTCTGGAGCAAGGGCCAACCAAGAGCTGGCGGGAGAGGTGGGTTGCAACTTGCATTTGGCGCATGTTATTCTAATAAAAGTATAGCTTTACAAAAAATATATTGAAAGGAGGATGTACCCCCGGACTCTGCATCTGGATGATGCATGCAACCACTTTATTAATTATGCACAGGACCTTATAAAGTAATAAATCAGTTCGCTCGAAGCAACCATCCTAGCAACACCTGCTGCTACACCTATCCCTTGATGAAGGGGTGCTGTATGTCCGAGCCTAATACCAAATAGACATCGTACCAAAGCTTAACATCTAAAACCGGTTGCCCTAGCATAGCCACATACCGAGACTGAGTCACACACCGGTTCGGCACACTCAAAGTGGGCAGCACATGCACACCGTACAAGGCTCGACACCACCATCTTCCATCGATCCATCTCCAGAGCAGAAATTGGTGCATCGACCGAGCCAGGCCTCACTGCCATCGACGCCACCACAACGCCAGACAATGTCATCCTACTGCGCGAGTCCATCCCCGCACATCAGATGCCGAATTTGCATTGTGGCACGTCGTCAAGATCCGTCGTCATCAATGTGTAGGATGAAGCACCGCTCCTGAAGGAAATATGCCCTAGAGGCAATAATAAAGTTATTATTTATTTCCTTATTTCATGATAAATGTTTATTATTCATGCTAGAATTGTATTAACCGGAAACTTAGTACATGTGTGAATACATAGACAAAACATAATGTCCCTAGTATGCCTCTACTTGACTAGCTCGTTTATCAAAGATGGTTAAGTTTCCTAACCATAGACACGTGTTGTCATTTGATGAACGGGATCACATCATTAGAAGAATGATGTGATGGACATGACCCATCCGTTAGATTAGCATTATGATCGTTACTGTTTCATTTCTACTGCTTTCTTCATGACTTATACATGTTCCTTAAACTATGAGATTATGCAACTCCTGAATACCGGAGGAACACCATGTGTGATATAAAACGTCACAACGTAAATGGGTGATTATAAAGATGCTCTACATGTGTCTCCGAAGGTGTTTGTTGGGTTGGCATAGATCAAGATTAGGATTTGTCACTCCGTGTTTCGGAGAGGTGTCTCTGGGCCCTCTCAGTAATGCACATCACTGTAAGCCTTGCAAGCAATGTGAATAATGAGATAGTTCCGGATGAAGTATTACGGAACGAGTAGAGAGACTTGCCGATAACAAGATTGAACTAGGTATGATGATACTGACGATCGAATCTCAGGCAGGGAACAACATATGTTGTTATGCGGTTTGACCAATAAAGATCTTCGTAGACTATGTGGGATCCAATATGAGCATCCAGGTTCCGCTATTGGTTATTGACCAGAGATGTGTCTCGGTCATGTCTACATAGTTCTTGAACACGTAGGGTCCGCATGCTTAACGTTCGATGACGGTATGTATTATGAGTTATGTGTTTTTGATGATCGATGTTTGTTCGGAGTCCCAGATGAGATCATGGACGTGACGAGGAGTCTCGAAATGGTCGATACATACAGATTGATATATTGGACGGCTATATTCGGACACCGGAAGTGTTCCAGAAAGTTTCGGGTAAAATCGGAGTTCTGGAGGGGTTACCGAAACCCCCCGGGGAACTAATGGGCCACATTGGGCCTTAGTGGAGAGAGAGAGAGGGGCGGCCAGGGCAGGCCGCGCGCCCCCTCCCCCTTGGGTCCGAATTGGACTAGGGAAGGGGGGGCGTCCCCTTTCCTACTCCCTCTCCTTCCTTCCCCCTCTCTCCCTCTTGGTGGAATCCTACTAGGACTAGTAGTCCTAGTAGGACTCCCCTCTTGGGGCGCGCCCTAGGGGCCGGCCGACCTCCCCCTTGCTCATTTATATACGGGGGCATGGGGCACCCTAGAACACACAAGTTTCTCTTAACCGTGTGCGGTGCCCCCTTCACATTTACACACCTCGATCATACCATCGTAGAGCTTAGGAGAAGCCCTGCGCCAGTAACATCATCACCACCGTTGCCACGCCGTCGTGCTAACGGAACTCACCCTCATCCTCAACTAGATCAAGAGCACGAGGGACGTCATCGAGCTGAACGTGTGCTAAACGCGGAGGTGTCGTACGTTCGGTACTTCATCGGTTGTATCACGAAGAAGTTGAACTACATCAACCGCGTTATTGAAACGCTTCCGCTTACGGTCTATGAGGGTACGTGCACACACTCTCCCCTCTCGTTTCTATGCATCACCTAGATAGATCTTGCGTGATCGTAGGATTTTTTTTTTGAAATTACCACGTTCCCCAACAGCTCCACCAAAGATGCGGTCCTCTGGTCCCTCGAGCCCATGCACACCTCCAAGAACAACGTCCCCAGGGGAAAACGACTCAAAAGCGTCGCCGTCTTCTGATCTCCTGATTTAGGGTTTCCCCCGGAGGTAGCAGATAGTGTCCTAGAACTGCTCCACAGCGATGCGTCCAAGAAGGGAATGACACCGAAGAGCGCCACCATCGCCGGCCTTGGCATCTAGCCGAGAGTAGGTTTTCACACAAATCCGTTCGAAGAACACCATATAGCTTCTTGTGCATGGATCGCCGCCGCCTGGCCAGCCACGACACCACCATGGTGCCAGATAAGCCGGTTTTGTCAGGCCCACCACGTGAGCCTGCCGCCACGCACAAGATCCGAGATTTTGACAGCCACTACAGACCGGCGCGTCCGCCGCGAAAGGCCACGCTGCCGTAACAACCGTCGTCGGGATCCCGCCGCACCGCACCGCCGAATCAACCGCACCGCGGCACCGAGGACGGGAACATATATGTTTCTTGGCTGTACTTTCAAGTATCGCAGAGGCATTTTCATGTGTGAGGGTGGTGATCAGTGGAAGTGTGTTAAACTGATTCGAATTCGGCAATGGCAGATGCTCTGAACTCGTTGTCAGCACAATGCATGATACATTTATATCGAATTCATAGGCCAAATCATCTAATATACATAGAAAGAAAATGCAGCTACTGGAAGCTGAACCAAGTTGGTGATGAAGATACCTTGTACATTCAACTTCTCCTCCTCTTTCTTCAATAAGACTACAGAGATGCACTTGGCTTCAGGGCCAATGTGGAAAAGCTTAGCTACATCAGGACTGGTAGTATGGTAGAAGTTGAATGTGTCTTCCAGCCTTGAAGCAGCAGCAAGCTCATTACTTCGAGCACCCGACAACATTTGACATGATTTATTGACCACCACACTACAGTCTGCAATATCTAAACTTCAGGAACTGCTACTCTTAGTAAAGGTACACATATGACTACTTTTCTTGGTAGTTAGTAGCCATGATTGGTGGTTGGAATATTAATTAAGCTGGTCATACGAAAGTGCTGCTACTCTCCATTTATAATGCAGAGAATATAATGTTAAGCAAACGAATGGAAGAAAAAGTATAGCATAAGATTGTAGAAAATAGGATTACAACATAGCTCAGTGTTAAAGGGTAGCTTGAAGAAATAAGATGGGAGTCATGGTTTTCAATTTCAGTTTCAACAAAATTTCAGCACTAACTAAAATCACTGAAATTCAGTGAAACTCGGTTATTTCAGTTTGCTTTTCAGCAAAGGCCGAAATATTCATTTGAACTTAATTAAATATTTGAAATTTTCAAAAAATATTTTAAAAATATTGGATTTCCTGTGTACTACTGAATTTGCTGAAATATTTTGACCGAAACGTAATATTTCAGTGTCTACTGAAATTAATGAAAGTCAGTGAAATCTCACTGAAAGTGAAAACCATGATGGGAGTTATACCTAAATTCCTTGTTCTGTCCAAGCAAGATCAGTCATGCGCACATCATCAAATTTGTACACCATGCAACTTTGCATTTGCTTGTCAAGAAATCCCTCTGCGAGAAGAAACATCTTGTTGTAAAGAAGTACAAGACATGGATTGCATCAATGAATTAAGTCTCCGAAAAAATCAATGAATTAAGTCCCCACAAAAAATGAATTAAATCCTATATAACTCAATAATGCATGCTCCGTTGGTGTTAACATACATTTGTCTACATTACTTAGTTCTGTGTGATGCAGTTCAATAAACCTATTTGTTCTGTAGGGGGAGACCGCTCGGTGCTCAGGTGCTGTGAGGTCACGTAAATAAGTGCAGTGATCTCTCTGCTTTAGATAAACCATGATGAATCCAAAGCTACAAACAGAAGATAACATGTATTTACCTCCTGAATGTGGTGATTGTCGCAGCATCTCCTTTTTAGTTTCCTGTGCTCAAATTTTGTGGGGTCACCATGATGCTGCAAGATCTAAAGTAAAAATGCAGAGTGGGGAGAATGACCTTGCTGCTATAGGATAACGTAGACTGAGGAGGCAGTGGCTGCGGG
This sequence comes from Triticum dicoccoides, assembly GCF_002162155.2. Taxonomy (NCBI): domain Eukaryota; kingdom Viridiplantae; phylum Streptophyta; class Magnoliopsida; order Poales; family Poaceae; genus Triticum; species Triticum dicoccoides. The sequence continues at coordinate 3,303,809 of NC_041387.1, forward strand.
CTTGGTGTAAGACGTCAGGAGAGGATGTCTTGGTCATATTGGATGTCACCCCCAACCGTCGGTCTCCTCTTTTGCTTTTGATCGCTTCCCGATCCCACAAGAGCAGCTGGGAGATACGCATGGTGCTAGGATCCTCTTCCTCGCCGCCCCATGTCGGAGATGAATACATCACCCTTGGTTGGGACTCAGGATACGTGGACGCCGGCACCGGCCGCCCTATAGGCGGGAAGATGGATAACGCCACGTGATACGTTTCCAACGTATCTATAATTTTCGATTGTTCCATGCTATTATATTATCTATTTTGGATATTTAATGGGCTTTATTATACACTTTTATACTATTTTTGGGACTAACCTATTAACCGGAGGCCCAGTTCAAATTGTTGTTTTTTTGTCTATTTCAGTGTTTCGCAGAAAAGGAATATCAAACGGAGTCCAAACGGAATGAAACCTTCGGGAGAGTTGTTTTTGGAACAAACACAATCCAGAAGAATTGGAGTGGAGGGCGTGTGGAGGTCGGGATCGCGCGATGGTTAACTCCTACCAACCCTTCCCCTAGAAGCATGTGTGTAGTACTTTGTGTTGATTACTTGTAGATTTTTGCAATAAGTGTGTGAGTTCTTCATGACTAATGTTGAGTCCATGGATAATACACACTCTCACCCTTCCACCATTGCTAGCCTCTCTTGTGCCGCACAACTTTCGCCGGTATCATACACCCACCATATACCTTCCTCAAAACAGCCACCATACACTAGTAGAAAAGGGGGCATTTGTCCCGGTTCGTAAGGGCCTTTAGCCCGGTTCATGAACTGCGACTAATGGGTCATTACTAATACCTGCCCCCTTTAGTCCTGGTTCTAACCGAAACCGGGACAGATGGGCCACCACGTGGCCGGTGCGCCGAGCCCAGGCAGGGGGGCCTTTGGTCCCGGTTGGTGGCACCAACCAGGACCAAAAGGCATCCACGCGTCAGCATTTCAGTGGCTGGGGTTTTTGT
>NC_041387.1:3304912-3322193 GCF_002162155.2 Triticum dicoccoides
TAATTTAGGTGTTTCATATATTGTGTTAGCTAGCTAATTAATAGAGAGAAGTGTCCGCTCTTATGTCCATGCTTGGTCGACGCTACGTACTATACATAGAGAGGCCCTCGACACGCTAGCTAGTAAGAAAATGAAGGGAACCATTAAGTACATAAGTTCGTGATGCTTACCGAGAGAAGTGATCAATCGACCTCTCCTTCCCCGAGAGATTGGTCGAACAACAAGTTTTCGTATTATCTATCTGACGCTACTGGCTACATACATATACAATATGTAAGATCTCTTAATTACAATCCCCTAGCAATTGAAATCAACTTCCATATGGTATTCTCCGGCTTTATTGATGACGTGGTCAAGAAAGAATCCCGCGAATTCCTCTTGAATTTCTTTCATGCGATCTTGTTGTAGGAGTTCATTCCGCATCTGCCACGTCTAATTTGAAGAAGGGGGTTAACTAATACATATATATGAATGAAACTCAACAAAAATGATGGTGTAATAAAATGAAATTGTGAATATTATTGCTTACGCACTTCATATTGTCTTTTAGAGTAGCCCCGCTTATTTTTTCAAACTCGCGTTGTAGATGAACTCGCACACGTAGTATCCACAGAAATCATTCCCTTGTTCCTGCCACAAGCACTTTACGAGAAATAGAGGTCAATCAAACTGATAATGAAGCATTATAAATGGCATTGATAAAAGTATAGCTATAGAATCAACGGGAGATGCGCGCAACTAGCTAGCCAGTAGTACTTACTTTCGGGTATGTATATCGCAGCTCCTTCGGCAGTCTCGGAGCTTCTGCGGTGAACTGTTTCCAAACCCTGCAAGACAAAGAAAATAATTATTATTACTTGAAATATCAGGAAATGAACAAAAAGTTGCCGATATCGTGCGATAATGATCGATTGAACTTACTTGTTGAGCAATTCAGTCATGTCCGCATAGGTTTCGGGATCTTTTCGTCTTGAGTCTAAGACGGTTACTAGTCCCCGCTCAAGCTTAATCTCCAGAAGAACATAGTGGAAGCTGCGCACGCATGCATAACTCATCAATTACATTACTATAACCTCGCTCGAGTAATAAGGGAAACCGAATATGCACACGCCAGTAACACTCACTTGAAGTTGTAAGGAAAGAGTATGGTATCTTTGTTTTGATTTTTGATCAACGATTGTAGGAAGTTGGCCTCGGCCTCCTCGGCGTGCTTTTTAACCTGAATTTCATCTATGATATTTGTGTTAATGAATCCAATATCATACATTTCTTGTTTTCTGCACTCGACGATCTTCAATCTACATAATATATTGAGGATAATTAATTATAAATACATGCAATGAAAGAGCCAAGCTATATATAGAGACTTAATGACAGAAATAGAACTTACAAACAGTAGCAAAAGACCGTTAATTTATCGAGGGCCTTTTGATTGAAGAACACGAAGAACTCCTCAAATGGAACAGGCAGCAGATTAGTTCCAACGAGTTCGTGCTCCTCTTTAATGTTCAGATACAAACTATTCGTCCCCCCAGACTCTCTGCAGGTTTTCATGTACCAATTATGGAATCTTCGCATCATCGTTGTTAGATATTTTTCATCTTTGACGAGAGGCTTCCCGTACTCGTATCTGTGTTCGTCCACCTCCATGAAATCAGGAAGTTGATCATCAGGCAGGTGCAAGATTGCCATAACCGGCCAGCGTCCCCGGAGCATTAGCGACGATGTCGCCGCTAGACACATTGAGCGGGGGGCACGATTGATTTGCTTGTTGGCTGGGCTGGGCAATTTTTTTCACAGCTGCTCGTTCTCTTGACCTTTGATGTCTGACAGTACTTCCCGACCGCTCCTCTTGGAGATATGTCTGTTCAGTAATGCGCTCATAGTTAGTTCTCGGTGGAGACTTTGCTGGTTTCCTCAGGGCATCGAGAGTGCGCTTTGCTTTCACCGAATCTACCTTCTCCTCCGGAGGTGGATGTCTCTTTGCTTTCAACCCTTCAAAGAAGTCGTCCACTTCGGCCCGCACGATCTTCGCGTTTTCCTCCACGGTCCTCTCGTACGATAACTTCTCTAGAGGCTTGAGAGGACGACCGTATCTGTATTGCCTCCCGCCTCTGGCTGTACTACTAGACGCCGGAGCAGACGGAGCGGCTGCGGCGTCTGTCTTCTTTCGTGCTTACTTATGAGGCGGAGGAGAAGGACTACGACGCGCCGGAGCAGTCGGGGCGGCAGCGGGTCTCTTCCGCCCTTGCTGGCGAGGCGGAGAAGGAGGAGGCTGCTGGCTGCTCGGGCGCGCCGGCGCAGGCGGAGAAGGAGGCGGAGTGCCGCCATGCGCCGGAGAAGGAGGCCCAGTGCCCTGATCGTCACTCGCCGGAGGAGGAGGTGGTGGAGGAGGCGGAGTGCCCTGACTCGCCGGAGGAGGAGGAGGAAGCGGAGGCGTCCAGTTTGGAAGGTTGATGAGCTCCTTCCGCCATAGGCATGGAGTCTTCAGAGCAGAACCCAGCCTAGTCTCCCCTTCACCGGGAGATGGTTGGGTCGACGACATACGCAACATGCAACTCCAATATCATCTTCTCCTCCTCAATTTTTCTTATTTTTTCCTTCAAGAAATTGTTTTCTTCTTCAACTAAATTTAACCTCTCGACAATAGGGTTGGTTGGAGTTTCCGGTTCAACAACCTCCTAGATAAATAAAATCTATGTCACGTTGGTTGGCATAATTGTCATAAACAATAAATGAACCAATAGTTATGAAAAGATAATATATACCACATCCGAATCATAGACAGGACGAGGGCCAACGGGGGCGGATACCAAAACCATCGCACTATATAAGATGCAATAATAGAAGTAAGAAAATTATACAAGTATCTATATAAACATACAAGTAAGAATTTTTTTCCTTTTAGAAAGAAGATAAGAACAAGAGGCTCACCACGGTGGTGCCAGCAACGAGATCGGCGCGGGCGATTGACGGCGGTGAAGACGGGGACGGGATGTGATGGACCGCTAAACCTAGACAAATATTGAGGAAAATGGAGTTTGGAGGTCGAGCTTGGAGAGGAGAAAGCTTAAGTATTGTGGCTCGGGCATTCCATCGAACACCTCATGTGCATAGGAGGTGAGCTAGAGCACCACAAAGCTCTCCCCTCGCTGGCCAGGAAAAACAGAGCAGTGGGAGTGCTCTGCTCGCGGGCGAGGGGTATATATAGGCAATTCATTGGTCCCGGTTCGTGGCATGAACCGGGACTAAAGGGCAGCCTTTGGTCCCGGTTCAAGCCACCAACCGGGACCAATGGTGGTGGGCCAGGAGCGAGGCCCATTGGTCCCGGTTCGTCCCACCAACCGGGACCAATGGCCCACGTGGCCCGGCCGGCCCCCGGGGCTCACGAACCGAGTCCAATGCCCCCATGGGTCCCGGTTCTGGACTAAACCGGGACTAATGGGCTGACCCGTCCTGGACCATTGCCCCCTTTTCTACTAGTGATACCTACCTATTATGGCATTTCCATAGCCATTCCGAGATATATTGCCATGCAACTTTCCACCGTTACATTTATTATGACATGCTCCACCATTGTCATATTTATTTACATGATCATGTATTTGACATCGTATTTGTGGCAAATCCACCATTCACAATTCTTCCATACATGTCACTCTTGATTCATTATCCCGGTACACCGCCGGAGGCATCCACATAGAGTCATATTTTGTTCTAAGATTCTTGAGTTGTAAGTAGATAAAAGTGTGATGATCTTCATTATTAGAGCATTGTCCCATGTGAGGAAAGGATGATGGAAGCAATTATTCCCTCCGGACTTTATGAAAAATAAAAGAGGGCAAAGAAGCCCAAATAAAAAAAAGAGGCCAAAGAAGCCCACCAAAAAAGAAGAGAAAAAATGAGAGAAAAAGAGAGAAGGGACAATGTTACTATCCTTTTACCACACTTGTGCTTCAATGTAGCACCATGATCTTCATGATAGAGAGTCTCCTATGTTGTCACCTTCATATACTAGTGGGTATTTTTCATAGAACTTGGCTTGTATAGTCCAATGATGGGCTTCCTCAAATTGCCCTAGGTCTTCATGAGCAAGCAAGTTGGTTGCACACCCACTTAGTTTCTTTTGATGAGCTTTCATACACTAATAGCTCTAGTTCATCCGTTGCATGGCAATCCCTACTCACTCACATTGATATCTATTAATGGGCATCTCCATAGCCCGTTGATAAGCCTAGTTGATGTGAGACTATCTTCTCCTTTTTTGTCTTCTCCACAACCACCATCCTATTCACGTATAGTGCTATGTCCATGGCTCACGCTAATGTATTGCGTTAAGATTGAAAATGTTTGAGAATACTAAAGTATGAAACAATTGCTTGGCTAAAATCGGGGTAGTGCATGATTTAAATATTTTGTGTGATGAAGATAGAGCATAGCCAGACTATATGATTTTGTAGGGATAACTTTCTCTGGCCATGTTATGTTGAGAAGACATGATTAGTTTGTTAGTATGCTTGATGTATTATTACTCTTATGTCAATATTAAACTTTTGTCTTAAATCTTTTCGATCTGAACATTCATGTCACAATAAAGAAAATTACATTGAGAATTATGATAAGTAGCATTCCACATCAAAAATTCTGTTTTTATCATTTACCTACTCGAGGACTGATAAGTCTCCAACGTATCTATAATTTTTGATTGCTCCATGCTACTTTATCTACTGTTTTAGGCAATATTGGGCTTTATTATCCACTTTTATATTATTTTTGGGACTAACCTATTAACCGGAGGCCCAGCCCAGATTTGCTGTTTTATGCCTATTTTAGTGTTTCGAGGAAAAGGAATATCAGACGGAGTCAAAACGGAACGAAATCAACTGGAGAAGTTATTTTTGGAAGGAAAGCAACCCAGGGAACTTGGAGTGCACGTCAGGGGAGATACGGGCTGCCCACGAGGGTGGGGGGCGCGCCCACCACCCGGGCGCGCCCCCTACCTCGTGGGGCCCCCGTAGCTCCACCGACGTACTCCTTTCACCCACATATACCTACGTACCCTAAAACTTCCCGAACAGAAGATAGATCGGGAGTTTCGCCGCCGCAAGCCTCTGTAGCAACCAAAAACCTCTCGGGAGCACGTTCCGGTGCCCTGCAGGAGGGGGATCCCGTCACCGGTGGCCATCTTCATCATCCCGGCACTATCCATGACGAGGAGGGAGTAGTTCACCCTCGGGGTTCAGGGTATGTACCAGTAGCTATGTGTTTGATCTCTCTCTCTCTCTCGTGTTCCCTCTATGGCATGATCTTGATGTATCCCGAGCTTTGCTATTGTAGTTGGATCTTATGATGTTTCTCGCCCTCTACTCTCTTGTGATGAATTGAGTTTCCCCATTGAAGTTATCTTATCGGATTGAGTCTTTTATGAGAACACTTGATGTATGTCTTGCCGTGATTATCTGTGGTGACAATGGGATATCATGTACCACTTGATGTATGTTTTGGTGATCAACTTGCGGGTTTCGTGACATTGGGAACCTATGCATAGGGGTTGGCACACGTTCTTGACTCTCCAATAGAAACTTTGGGTCACTCTTTGAAGTACTTTGTGTTGGTTGGATGAATCTGAGATTGTGTGATGCATATCGTATAATCATGCCCACGAATACTTGAGGTGACAATGGAGTATCTAGGTGACATTATGGTTTTGGTTGATTTGTGTCTTAAGGTGTTATTCTAGTACGAACTCTTTTATAGATTGATCCGAAAGAATAACTTTGAGGTGGTTTCGTACCCTACCATAACCTCTACGTTTGTTCTTCGCTATTAGTGGCTTCGGAGTGACTCTTTGTTGCATGTTGAGGGCTTGTTATTTGATCTATCTATGTTATTATTGTTGAGAGAATTTGCACTAGTGAAAGTATGAACCCTAGGCCTTGTTTCCTATCATTGCAATACCGTTTACGCTCACTTTTATCATTATTTACCTTGCTGTTTTTATTATTTCATATTACAAAAACCTATATCTACTATCTATTTTGCACTTGTATCACCATCTCTTCGCCGAACTAGTGCACCTATACAATTTACCATTGTATTGGGTGTGTTGGGGACACAAGAGACTTTTTGTTATTTGGTTGCAGGGTTGTTTGTGAGAGACCATCTTCATCCTACGCCTCCTACGGATTGATAAACCTTAGGTCATCCACTTGAGGGAAATTTGCTACTGTCCTACAAACCTGTGCACTTGGAGGCCCAACAACGTCTACAAGAAGAAGGTTGTGTAGTAGACATCAAGCTCTTTTCTGGCGCCGTTGCCGGGGAGGTGAGTGCTTGAAGGTATATCTTTAGATCTTGCAATAGAATCTTTTTGTTTCTTGTTTTAGCACTAGTTAGTCTATAAAAGAAAATTACAAAAAAAATGGAGTTAAGTTTGTCTCATACGCTTCATCTTTTTAATGTCTTTCGTGAAAATGATGGGAAGGAAAATTGTGCTCAAGTACTAGAAGAAAAATTACATAGAATGCTTGGCATAAAATATGTGAATGATGAGCATGATTGCAATGTTGTTAGTATGAATTCCTTGAATATCCATGATGCTAATGATATGCAAAGCCACAAGCTTGGGAAAGCTATGTTTGATGAAGATGATATTTTTTGTCCCCCAAGCTTTGGTGAGCAAATGTACTATGATGAAAGCATGCCTCCTATCTATGATGATTATTGTGATGACACGTATGCTTTAAAGAATAATGATAACCATGAAACTTGTCATCTTGATCTAAATTTTCAATCATATGATAGTTATTTTGTTGAGTTTGCTCCCACTAGTATTGATGAGAAGAATTTTGCTTATGTGGAGAGTAGTGAATTTTCTATGCTTGTAGGTCATGAAAAGAATGCTTTAGATGCTGGTTATATTGTTGAATTCATTCATAATGCTACTGAAAATTATTATGAGGGAGGAACATATGCTTGTAGGAGTTGCAATAATGTCAAGTTTCCTCTCTATGTGCTTAAAATCTTGAAGTTATGCTTGTTTTACCTTCCTATGCAAGTTGATTATTGTTCCCGTAAGTTGTTTGCTCACAAAATCCCTATGCATAGGATGTGGGTTAGACTTAAAAGTGCTAGTCATATGCTTCATGATGCTCCCGTTATGTTTCAATTCTTATCTTTTATGTGAGCATCATTATCATCATCATGCCTAGCTAGAAAGGCATTAAAGAAAAGCGCTTATTGGGAGACAACCCAATATTTATCCTTACTGTTTTGTGTGTCCACATGATTATGCTACTGTAATAACCATGTTTTATAGCTTTTGTTTCAATAAAGTGCCAAGTAAGACCTTTAGGATAGCTTACAATGATAGTTGTGTTGATCCTGCTGAAAATCAGAAACTTTTGCACCCAGTAAATTAGTTTTGTTAACTCACAGAAACGTGATTATGATCTAATTCGTTTTGCTCTGGATTGTTACACGAATTTCTTAGGACTTCCTAATTTGGTAGGATTTTTGGAGTTCCAGAAGTATACGTTTGATACAGATTACTACAGACTGTTCTATTTTTGACAGATTCTGTTTTCTATGTGTTGTTTGCTTATTTTGATGAATCTATGAGTAGTATCGGAGGGTATGAACCATAGATAAGTTGAAGTACAGTAGATATTACACTAATATAAATTTAGAATGAGTTCGTTGTAGTAACTAAGTGGTTGTTTTGCTTTCTTATACTAACGGAGCTTACGAGTTTTCTGTTAAGTTTTGTGTTGTGAAGTTTTCAAGTTTTGGGTAAAGATTTGATGGACTATGGAATAAGGAGTGGCAAGAGCCTAAGATTGAGGATGCCCAAGGAAACCCAAGATAATATTCAAAGGAAAACCAAGAGCCTAAGCTTGGGGATGCCCCGGAAGGCATCCCCTCTTTCGTCTTCGTCTATCGGTAACTTTACTTGGAGCTATATTTTTATTCACCACATGATATGTGTTTTGCTTGGAGCGTCATTTTATTTTGATAGTATTTGCTTTCTGTTAATTAGATTAATGTTTTGCATCTTTAGTTTCAATAAAGAAGTCAAGGATAGCCTTTGCCATGCTTATTTTGCTAGTATGCATTTTGCTGTTTGAAAACAGAAAGTTTACCGCTGTTGCAAAAATTCCCTAGAAAAGTCAGAGAGTGGTATAATGTTGAATCTTTTTTCATATTGAGATCTGATAAATTTACTACAGTGGGAAGTTTAGTTCATAATTTTTGGAGTTAGGGAAGTATTGATACTCTTGCATTCTTTACAGACTGTACTGTTCTGGCGGATTGCTGTTATGTTTGCATTGTTTGCATATGTTTGCTTGTTTAATGATTCTATTTGAAGATAAATGCAGAGGCATTTAGTATTCAATGTTGAATAATAATTTTAGTGATTTGTTACAGTAGATAATGATAAGGTTTTGCATTGGTTTATACTAACCTATCTCACGAGTTCTTGTTGAGTTTGGTGTGAATGAAGCTTTTTGATAAAAAGAGAAACCATGATATGAGAGGAATTAAAGAGACACAAAAGTTCAAGCTTGGGGATGCCCAAGGCACCCCAAGATAATATTTCAAGAAGTCTCAAGCATCTAAGCTTGGGGATGCCCCGGTAGGCATCCCACCTTTCTTCTTCAACAACTATCGGTTAGTATCGGTTGAGCCTAAGTTTTTGCTTCTTCACATGAGTTGTGCTATCCTTGCAATGTAGTTTCCTTTAGCTTTGCTTGCTGTTTGAATAAAGTATCAAGATCTGAAATTATTAAATGGGAGAGTCTTCACATAATTGCATAATTATTCGACTACTCATTGATCTTCACTTATATCTTTCGGAGTAGTTTTTGTTATTGCTCTTGTACTTCACTTATATCTTTTAGAGCATGGTGGTAGTTTTATTTTGAAGAAATAGATGAACTCTCATACTTCACTTAGATTATTTTGAGAGTCGTTAATAGCACGGTGATTTGCTTAATATTAATATACTTGGTATTCAAGATATGTGAAACTTTCTTTTGAGTGAGTTGAATACTAAGATAAGTTTGATGCTTGATAATTGTTTTGAGATATGGAGGCGATAATATCAAAGTCGTGCTAGTTGAGTAATTGCGAATTTGAGAAATGCTTCTGTTGAAGTTTGCAAGTCCCGTAGCATGCACGTATGGTTAAAGTTGTGTAACAAATTTGAAACATGAAGTGTACCTGGCTTGTGCATCCTTATGAGTGGCGGTCGAGGACGAGCGATGATCTTTTCCTACCAATCTATCCCCCTAGGAGCATGCGTGAAGTACTTGATTTTTGATGACTTCTAAATTTTTGCAATAAGTATATGAGTTCTTTTGACTAATGTTGAGTCCATGGATTATACGCACTCTCACCTTTCCGCCTTTGCTAGCCTCTTCGGTACCGTGCATTGCCCTTTCTCACCTTGAGAGTTGGCGCAAACTTTGCCGGTGCATCCAAACCCCGTGATACGATACGCTCTATCACACATAAACCTCCTTATATCTTCCTCAAAACAGCCACCATACCTACCTATCATGGCATTTCCATAGCCATTCCGAGATATATTGCCATGCAACTTCCATCCTCATCATCATGACATACATTACTTTTGTCATATTGCCATTGCATGATCATGTAGTTGGCATCGTATTTGTGGCAAAGCCACCATGCATTATTTTTCATACATGTCACTCTTGATTCATTGCATCATCCCGGTACACCGCCGGAGGTATTCATATAGAGTCATATCTTGTTCTAAGTTTGGAGTTGTAATCCTTATGTTGAAATCAATAGAAGTGTGATGATCATCATTGTTAGAGCATTGAGAAAAAGGCCAAAAAAATAAGAAAGGCCCAAAAAAAGGAAAGGCCAAAAGAAAAAAAGGGAAGGCCCCAAAAAATAAAAAATTTAAAAAATAAAATAAAAAGGGCAATGCTACTATCTCTTTTTCCACACTTGTGCTTCAAAGTAGCACCTTGTTCTTCATATAGTGAGTCTCATATATTGTGCTTCAAAATAGTACCTTGTTCTTCATATAGTGAGTCTCATAAGTTATCTTTTTATACTAGTGGGAATTTTTCATTGCAGAACTTGGCTTGTATATTCCCACGATGGGCTTCCTCAAATGCCCTAGGTCTTCATGAGCAAGCAAGTTGGATGCACACCCACTAGTTTTCTTTTGTTGAGCATTCATAGCTCTAGTGCATCTGATGCATGGCAATCCCTACTCCTCATGTTGACATCAATTGATGGGCATCTCCATAGCACGTTGATTAGCCTCGTCAATGTGAGACTTTCTCCTTTTTTTGTCTTCTCCACACAATCCCCATCATCATATTCTATTCCACCCATAGTGCTATATCCATGGCTCACGCTCATGTATTGCGTGAAGGTTGAAAAAGTTTGAGATTATTTAAGTATGAAACAATTGCTTGGCTTGTCATCGGGGGTATAGAAGTTGGGAACATCTTTGTGTGACAGAAATGAAGCATAGCCTAACTATATGATTTTTTAGGGATGAACTTTCTTTTGCCATGTTATTTTGAGAAGACATGATTGCTTTGATTAGAATGCTTGAAGTATTATTATTTTTGTGTCAATATGAACTTTTGTCTTGAATCTTTCGGATCCGAATATTCATATCACAATTAAGAAGATTTACATTGAAATTATGCCAGAGTATCACTCCGCATCAAAAATTCTTTTTATCATTTACCTACTCGAGGATGAGAAGGAATTAAGCTTGGGGATGCTTGATACGTCTCCAACGTATCTATAATTTTTGATTGCTCCATGCTACTTTATCTACTATTTTAGGCAATATTGGGCTTTATTATCCACTTCTATAATATTTTTGGGACTAACCTATTAACTGGAGGCCCAGCCCAGATTTGTTGTTTTATGCCTATTTCAGTGTTTCGAGGAAAAGGAATATCAGATGGAGTCAAAACGGAACGAAATCAACTGGAGAAGTTATTTTTGAAGGAAAACAACCCAGGGAACTTGGAGTGCACGTCAGGGGAGATACGGGCTGCCCACAAGGGTGGGGGGTGCGCCCACCCCCCCGGGCGCGCCCCACTACCTCGTGGGGCCCCCGTAGCTCCACCGACGTACACCTTTCACCCATATATACCTACGTGCCCTAAAACTTCCAGAACAGAAGATAGATCGGGAGTTCCGCCGCCGCAAGCCTCTGTAGCCACCAAAAACCTCTCGGGAGCCCGTTCCGGCGCCTTGCCGAAGGGGGAATCCATCACCGGTGGCCATCTTCATCATCCCGGCGCTATCCATGACGAGGAGGGAGTAGTTCACCCTCGGGACTGAGGGTATGTACCAGTAGCTATGTCTTTGATCTCTCTCTCTCGTGTTCTCTCTCGTGTTCCCTCTATGGCACGATCTTGATGTATCCCGTGCTTTGCTATTGTAGTTGGATCTTATGATGTTTCTCCCCCTCTACTCTCTTGTGATGAATTGAGTTTCCCCTTTGAAGTTATCTTATCGGATTGAGTCTTTTATGATAACACTTGATGTATGTCTTGCCGTGATTATCTGTGGTGACAATGGGATATCATGTGCCACTTGATGTATCTTTTGGTGATCAACTTGCGGGTTTCGTGACATTGGGAACCTATGCATAGGGGTTGGCACACGTTCTTGACTCTCCGATAGAAACTTTGGGGCACTCTTTGAAGTACTTTTTGTTGGTTAGATGAATCTGAGATTGTGTGATGCATATCGTATAATCATGCCCACGGATACTTGAGGTGACAATGGAGTATCTAGGTGACATTAGGGTTTTGGTTGATTTGTGTCTTAAGGTGTTATTCTAGTATGAACTCTTTTATAGATTGATCCGAAAGAATAACTTTGAGGTGGTTTCGTACCCTACCATAATCTCTACGTTTTTTCTCCGCTATTAGTGGCTTTGGAGTGGCTCTTTGTTGCATGTTGAGGGCTTGTTATTTGATATATCTATGTTATTATTGTTGAGAGAACTTGCACTAGTGAAAGTATGAACCCTAGGCCTTGTTTCCTATCATTGCAATACCGTTTACGCTCACTTTTATCATTAGTTACCTTGCTGTTTTTATTATTTCAGAGTACAAAAACCTATATCTACTATCTATTTTGCACTTGTATCACCATCTCTTCGCTGAACTAGTGCACCTATACAATTTACCATTGTATTGGGTGTGTTGGGGACACAAGAGACTTTTTGTTATTTGGTTGCAGGGTTGTTTGAGAGAGACCATCTTCATCCTACGCCTCCTACGGATTGATAAACCTTAGGTCATCCACTTGAGGGAAATTTGCTACTGTCCTACAAACCTGTGCACTTGCAGGCCCAACAACGTCTACAAGAAGAAGGTTGTGTAGTAGACATCAAGGATGAGCAGGAATTAAGCTTGGGGATGCTTGATACGTATCCAACGTATCTATAATATTTTATTGTTTCATGCTATTATATTATCTGTTTTGGATGTTTAATGGGCTTTATTATACACTTTTATACTATTTTTGGGACTAACCTATTAACTGGAGGCCCTGTCCAAATTGCTTATTTTTTTGCCTATTTTAGTGTTTCGCAGAAAAGGGATATCGAACGGAGTCCAAACGGAATGAGACCTTCGGGAGAGTCGTTTTTGGAACAAACACAATCTAGGAGACTTGCAGTGGACGTCAAGGAAGCAATGAGGCGGCCACGTGGTAGGAGGGCGCGCCCAGGGGGGTAGGCACGCCCCCCACCCTCGTGGACCCCTCGTGGCTCCACCGACCTACTTCTTTCGGCTATATATACTCATATACCCCAAAAATATCCAGGAGTACCACAAAACCCTATTTCCACCGCCGCAACCTTCTGTAGCCACCAAAACCAATCGGGACCCTGTTCCGGCACCCTGTCGGAGGGGGGATCCATCACCAGTAGCCATCTTTGTCATCCCGGTGCTCTCCATGACGAGGAGGGAGTAGTTCACCCTCGGGGCTGAGGGTATGTACCAGTAGCTATGTGTTTGATCTCTCTCTCTCTCTCTCTCTCTCTCTCTCGTGTTCTTGATATGGCACGATCTTGATGTACCGCGAGCTTTGCTACTATAGTTGGATATTATGATATTTCTCCCCCTCTACTCTCTTGTAATGGATTGAGTTTTCCCCTTGAAGTTATCTTATCAGATTGAGTCTTTAAGGATTTGAGAACACTTGATGTATGTCTTGCATGTGCTTATCTGTGGTGACAATGGGATATCACGTGATCTACTTGATGTATGTTTTGGTGATCAACTTGCGGGTTCAGTGACCTTGTGAACTTATGCATAGGGGTTGGCACACGTTTTCGTCTTGACTCTCCGGTAGAAACTTTGGAGCACTCTTTGAAGTTCTTTGTGTTGGTTGAATAGATGAATCTGAGATTGTGTGATGCATATCGTATAATCATACCCACGGATACTTGAGGTGACATTGGAGTATCTAGGTTACATAAGTGTTTTGGTTGATTTGTGTTCTAAGGTGTTATTCTAGTACAAATTCTAGGATAGATCGAACGGAAAGAATAGCTTCGTGTTATTTTACTACGGACTCTTGAATAGATCGATCAAAAAGAATAACTTTGAGGTGGTTTCATACCCTACAATAATCTCTTCGTTTTTCTCCGCTATTAGTTACTTTGGAGTGACTCTTTGTTGCATGTTGAGGGATTCTTATATGATCTAATTATGTTATTATTGTTGAGAGAACTTGCACTAGTGAAAGTATGAACCCTAGGCCTTGGTTCCTAGCATTGCAATACCGTTTACGCTCACTTTTACCACTGGCTACCTTGCTGTTTTTATATTTTCAGATTACAAAAACCTATATCTATCATCCATATTGCACTTGTATCACCATCTCTTCGCCGAACTAGTGCACCTAAACAGTTCACCGTTGTATTGGGTGTGTTGGGGACACAAGAGACTCTTTGTTATTTGGTTGCAGGGTTGCTTGAGAGAGACCATCTTCATCCTACGCCTCCCACAGATTGATAGACCTTAGGTCATCCACTTGAGGGAAATTTGCTAGTTTCCTACAAACCTCTACACTTGGAGGCCCAACAACGTCTACAAGGAGAAGGTTGCGTAGTAGACATCACCACGCCCCGACCTTGACTTGTCACTGATGTAGAGGTGCTCAATGGCGGCTAGAATCTGGAGCAGAGGTGTCGGCGGGGATCTGGAGCGGAGGCATCAGCAGGGTGAGGAGGCTATGGCCATCGTGGCACCGGCGGAGACCCATGGCGTGGGTTCGCTACACAACATCGGTGACAGGGCGGAGGCGCACTGGAGTGGAGAGGCCACATGTGATTGGGCAGGCGCTGGCGAGCGTGAGGACCTGGGTCGAGTAGATCAGGCGGCGCTGCCGACGCTCAAGGCCACCGTCGCGCCATTGTGGGAGGTGCCATCTAGATCGCCGGACAGAGAAAGGCGGGCGAACAAATGGGAGAAGGTGCGAGGCTAGGGATCACGGAGAGGGGCGATCGGGGTGGTTTCTCTCTACCGGGTTTCACCGGTTTTTGGTGGGAGGTACAAAAAATAGTGGGAGGAGTGGTGGGAGGTGAGACAAAAAAGGGGTACCTAACGATGCCATGGACCTAGGGTAGGGTGATAGGCTTGACCTAGACGCCCTACCCAAGGTCACTACCCTAGAATTAAGGACGTTCAAAGTATAACAAGAGATACGACTGAAGTAAATATGGAGTGCAGTCCACTCGACCAATTACATCACTCGGATACCCCAATTCCATTCGACCAAGATGAAGTCACTCGACCATACAAGAAACCACTTGGAGTGCAGAAGACCTAGAGTCACCTAGGATGGCAACGGTCAGGCATTCACTCCGTAGTATTAAAGATCATCAATAGCTCTTCATAGCTGGCGTTACCAGTAACGCCCTGTCTTAATGTACATTGAACCATGTAACGGGAGATGGTTGGGTCCTAGCGCACTCTATATAAGCCACCCCCTCCTTTGGCAAAAGGGTTCGCACCCCATGTAACACACACACATATTTCAGTTGACCGCCTCAGGGCACCGAGATGTAGGGCTTTTACCTCCTCCGAGAGGGTCCTGAACTCGTGAACTCATGTGTACAACCTCGTCGTAGCTAGCGCCTTGCCTCCTCATACGTACCCCCTACTCTTACTGTCAGACTTAGTACCACGACAATTGGCGCCCACCGTGAGGCAAAGCGTCTTGGCAACTTCCGGGGAGGTGGCAATTTTTCTGATCTCCATCAACATGCTTTCCGGTGGTGGCTTGGCTATGGGCCGCGAGATCTGACTCGGCGCGCTCGTTTTCGTCGCCGACGACTCCGCCTGGCTTCAAGAAGCCCCCCTCGATGTCGAGGCTCTTCTGATCCGCAGCACAGCGCACTTCCGCGCGAGTGCCTGCGGCGTCCTTTTGCAGCAGCCGTCGACCCTGCATCGGTCGGTCCCGCATCGTCCACACACTCCGCTAGACGCCGCCGCAAGCGATCCGGTCGGTTGCGGCTCCAGTGGTGGGTCAAACATGTAGTGGCCCACCAGTTGGCCACCCCACAAGTCGCGACGATCGAGCCCGACGAATTTCTCTACGGACCATTTGACTGGCTCCACGGACACTCTTTTCGAGCGCAGAAGAACCGACCCCGTGACAAAAGTTCTCATGATCGACTCTCGTCGCAGCCCACCCGGGTTTCGCTGCAACGGCGGCAACGGCGACGGTGGTGACCCGTCGTATGATCATGATGAGTACAAGCCCCAACCTCTCAGTTCGCAGCAGAGGGAAGAGTTGCACCGCCGCAACATGGGGGAGACTTCCGAGGCTTGGGCCTTGGAGACTCTGGGCCTGGCCACTTTGGCCGAGCGCACGCGTTCTCTTGACGAACGTGCCCGTCGACTGATCCCCAAATCCAGTCGACGACAACAACAATTGTTTCCACCCGAACCCCAGGTATACTGCACACCGATCCAGAATCTTACAACTGCTGCACGTATAGCAGAATCTATTCAGCCGTCCCATTCAGAGGCTGGAAGAGGCTTGATGCAGATCCGAGCGCTGCTCTGGGCAGCAGGAGAGCAAAACTCAGCCGTTTATCAGTCGCGCAACAGAATCCACAGCAGGTCAGTGAGGGTAGACATAGTTCAGTCGGCACATAGCCCTAGGTCGCCTTTGCGACGTGAAGATCGTGATCACCATCGAGATCGACACCTGGGAAGAGCCCACGGAGAATTTGATCGTGAGTATGACCGTGACAACCACCATCGAGTGCCTTCACCCCCTCTGGGAGGCGGGTCATACGCTCCCGGCGGTATGATGATAGGCGCTCATATGGTAATGACCGCAGAGCTCTAGTCGACCCAAGAGAGCCTGGGTTCGATGCAAGATCGGTCCTTGTGCAAGGTTTGGTCGACAGGAATAGAGCATACAAAGAAGGGCTGGATAGAGATCGACCCAGTGAACTTTTCCAGCCCCGAGTGCTTCGGAAGATCCATCCGAGCCACTGAGATCCCTCACAACTTTAGGTTGGCGATGGCGTAAGTAAGTTCACCGGAGAGTCGAAGCCCGACACTTGGTTGGAGGATTACCGAGTGGCAGTGCACATTGGTGGTGGCAACGATGAGGTGGCCATGAAACACCTCCCTTTGATGCTTGAGGGTTCTGCCCGAGCTTGGTTGAATCCACTACTAGGGAAAAGCCTATACACAGAATCTTAGCAGCAGCGCGGCTCAAAAAGGAGCGCTGCTGCTAACTAGTAGTAGCGCGTGTTCTGTAAACTCGCTGCTGATAAGCATTTAGCAGTAGCGCGCTCGGCATAAAACGCGCTACTACAAATATCGACCGGCGGTGTTCACCTAACTCTAAGTAGCAGTAGCGCGGTCGCGCGAACCGCGCTACTGCTAAGTATGTAGTAGTAGCGCGCTTTTTCCGAGATCGCTGCTGCTAAATTTCAAATTGCCACACTTTTTTGTCCCAGTTAGCAGTAGCGCCGTATCCCAAAGCGCACTGCTACTAATTCCTTAGCAGCAGCGCGTTTTAGATCCCGCGCTACTGCTAACCCGCACCAACCCAACACCTTTCCCCACCCATCCCTCCCCCTCCTCTCTTTCCCTTCCCCCTACCTCCCCCTCCCCCTCCTCTCTTCCCTTCCCCCTACCTCCACCACATGCTCCCACTCTCACTCTTCTTCTTCTCCTCAATACTTCTCCCCCATTACTCTCTCTCTTCTATCCACCTTTCTCTCTCT
>NC_041387.1:3322583-3327176 GCF_002162155.2 Triticum dicoccoides
CTCTTCATTACTCCTACATAACTACATCACCTCCATTAATGCATCTCCTTTCTCTTTTTCCTTCCCCCTCCACTAGTTGAAGTTGTCTCCTCCCAAATTAGGTAGCTAGGTAGATGTAGGATTTAGTTAAGTGACCTATTTGCCCCCTAACTAGATCTATCTTTGTCAATAAGAGCTTTGTGCACTTTTGATCTTCCTACAACATCATCTCCACCGTGTGCTCGATCTCGATCGAGATAGAGGTGATGAAAATTTAATGCTTTTGCAAAATGGAAATATGTTTATTTGTGTGTGATATGTTTGTGGAAATTGTGTTGTGCTACTGTTTAGATATTGTCATGAGAAAGTGGTATTCCCCTTGAGAAGTGCTTCATCTTTGCTATTTTAAATATTCCGTTTCCTTTTTTTTCAAGCAAACAAGGATGCTAGCATTTAGTTGTCCTCTTGTATTTGCACAATAGGATCATCCTCCTCTGAAGAAGAATATGGAGTACGTGAAGTGTCTAGTTCCGATTATGCCAGGATGAAGAAGCCCAGTCTATCTTCTCATCAGAAGGAGCAGTTGAAGGATGGTTACATTACTCCCCACAAGACCAAACTAACTTTAGCTCAGAAGGACTGACAGATCTCCATTTTTTGCTGTGATGCACAAGTACAATGTTGATCTAGGATTCTTTCCGGTGAGTTCCATTTTTTTAAAAGTGTGCTCTACATGGACCATGTAGGTGCCTGTTTAAACTGTCAATTCATAGTACAGTTTGCTTTATACTAATCATTTTTTTGTATTTGTGCAAACAGGGGTGCTCAGCTTGATTTCAATGGAAACTGCACAAAATGTTCATGAATACATCGAGATTAATTTCCACCACAAGAAAGGAGGTGCTGATAAGTTCAAAGCGTTGCAATATATAAGGGCGAAATCATACAAGCTACGTGTGAATTTGGTTGATTTTGGTGGAACTGCACAAAAAGAACAGTTGGTTTATTTAGCACGAGGTGCCATGTCAATGTCTGAACTGATGGAAAACCCTGCCATTCCACAATCGTAGGCATTTGATATTTTGGAATGGGAAAACCTTTTCAAAGTTTGCTCATTGATGTACGCAAAACAACAAGCGTTTGACATTTTGGAATGGGACAACCTTGTCAAAATTTGCTCATTAATGTTAGCAAGAAGACATGTGTTTGATATTTTCGAATGGGACGCCCTTTGCTGTTAGCAGCGTCTATCGATTTTTCTTTATTCTTTAGTTGTGAAGTAAATATTGGTTCTGACATGTGAATCGCTGAGATGCATAATCATCGATTGTTTCGTACGTTCTCTATGAATTGATAGGCCTGTGTGTTTGATTGCAATGTACAGGAACGCTAAAAAGCTGCTCAAACTCTCTGTACTCCCTCTATTCCTTTTTACTTCGCACATTGTGAAAGTCCATACTTTTTTCTATAAGATTGGTCACACTACTCCAGTCCGAGCACGGTTAACTTCGCAGTTCTATCCAACCCCAGCACCACCTCACTTAACAGGCACTTGTTGATATATCTATCATATCAATCCTATTAAACCTTTTTGATGTCTAGGATTTGTTCATGTTCATGAGTACGATGAACTTTTGAAAAATATTTCAAACTTCCCAGTCATATTACGTATCATTTTTTGAAAAAAATTCCAAAAAAAATTCAAAACCAATTTTTTTTTCTATTACTAGTGGCGCACCTAGCAAACGGTGCGCCACTAGTAAGTTTGAAATTTTTTGAATTTTTTTGCCTCTAGATCTTGAATGCCCCGTAACTTTTTTCTGTTAGGTTTTTGAGGATTTTGAAAATGTTTAACGGGGTTCCGAGTTCGTATGCAAAAGTTATGCCCATTTTACAAATTCAAGAGAGATTTTGCAAATAAAGTCAAAATTCATATTTGTAAATTTTCCCAACAACTAGACCACATATCACATGGGAAACTTATTTTGTTTTATTTTTTTTCACATTTTCATCATTTTCTTTTATATTTTTTAAAACTGAAAAGGCGGTCCACGAGGGGGGGTGCATTCGGTGGATTTTTTGGGTCAAGTTAGTAATGGCGCACTGTGGGAGTGGTGCGCCATTACTAGTTCAAATTTTTAATGGCGCACCACTTCCACGGTGCGCCATTACTAGTTTTGAAAAAAAATTAAAAAAATTAAAAAAAATTGAATTTTTTTTAAAAAAATTACTAGTGGCGCACCGTGGATGTGGTGCGCCATTACTAGTTTTAACTAGTGCGCCATTACTAGTTTTGAAAAAAACAATATTTTGAAAAAAAATTGAAAAAAATTACTAGTGGTGCACCGTGGATGTGGTGTGCCATTACTAGTTTTAACTAGTAATGGCGCACTATCCCCTGGTGCGCCAATACTAGTTTTGAAAAAAAAAATTAAAAAAAATTTGGAAAAAAATTACTAGTGGCGCACCGTAGATGTGGTGCGCCATTACTAGTTTAACTAGTAACAGCGCACTATCCCCTGGTGCGCCATTACTAGTTTTGAAAAAAAAAATTGTTACTAATGGCGCACCGTGGATGTGGTGCGCCATTAGAATTTGGACACTAATGGCGCACCATGAGAGTGCGCCATTAGTATATAGTAGTGGCGCACCACATGTCTGGTGCGCCATTAGTGTCCATATCATCTATAGCCCTTTTCCTAGTAGTGACCACATACCCCGAATAAGAATCAAGCTACTGATGATCTGACGAAGATAGGTTCCACTTGGAAGCCTATCCCCAGTAATGTGTTCTTGGAGCATCTCCGCATCCCGTCAGTTCAAGAAGATCCCTGCAAAGAAGAGCCCCCACAACCGATGAGTTAAATCAATTCGACTGATATTAAAGTCCCAGTTGTAGTCGACATGATCATGGAAGTTTTAGTGATCACCCCGGACTGGACGGTGCCATATATCACATACATGCTCAGGAAGGAACTCCCATAAGATGAAGATGAGGCCCGCTAGATCGTCCGTCGATCCAAAGCTTTCACCGTGATAAGAGGGCATCTTTACAGGGAAAGTGTCACATGAGTAGCTCAGCGTTGCATCTCCCAGAAGAAGGTCGAATGATTTTAAATGAGATTCACTCGGGGACCCGTGGTCACCATGCGTCCTCTTGGACCATCATGGCCAAAGCATACCGAGCGGGATTCTATTGGCCGCATGCAAATGAGATGGCAAAAGATATAGTCGACAAGTGCGAAGGCTGCCAGTTCTAACCCAACATGTCTCACAAGCCTGCATCTACCCTGAAGACTATTCCACTCGTCTGGCCGTTTGCAGTATGGGGGTTGGATATGGTTGGACCTTTCAAGAGCGGCAGAAGATGTTTCACTCATTTGCTCGTAGCAGTCGACAAATTCACCAAATAGATCAAAGCCAAGCCTATCGAGAACCTTGACTCAAGCACTGCCATCAATTTCATCAAGGAGTTGATATTCAGATATGGAGTCCCTCACATCATTATCACAGATAATGGCTCCAACTTTGATTCTGATGAGTTCGGGGTGTTTTGTGCTTCCCAAGGCACTCGGGTCGATTACGCATCTGTTGCGCACCCGCAGTCAAATGAGCAAGCAGAAAGGGCGAATGGTTTGATCCTTCAAGGGCTGAAACCCCGAATGATGCGCAACCTCAAGCACGCTGCTGGAGCCTGGGTGACTGAGTTGCCATCCATCTTATGGGGACTGAGAACAACTCTGAATCGGTAGACTGACCAAACTCCTTTCTTCATGGTGTATGGTGCTGAAGCTGTGCTTCCGAGTGACTTGTTGCACAATGATCCCCGAGTGGAACTTTTCTCAGAAGCTGAAGCAGAACAGGCATGCCAAGATGCAGTTGATATCCTGGAGGAGGAACGTGAGATGGCTCTGATCCGGTCGACCATCTATTAACAAGACTTGTGTCGATTCCATGCCCGTAATGTCAGAGGTCGAGCATTCCAGGAAGGAGACCTTGTGCTTCGAGCACATCAGAAATGAACCCACAAGCTTCCTCCGGCCTGGGAAGGTCCCTTCATCATCACCAAGGTGCTCCACAAGGCGGCGTATCACCTCTACAACATAGCCAAGAAAGAAGGCGAGGCACGCTCGTGGAATGCGGAGCTGCTCCACCGTTTCTATACCTAAAACACTCGGATCGACGAGTTGTAATAAGAATCCTTCAGTTTTCTTATCAAAGACAAGAACTTTGCGGTATCCTAATGATTGTTATCCCATAAACACATGTGTTCAAATCCCCCAGTGGGTGGCTTAGCCGCAAACCTGATTCTCTTAAGTTTCAAAACCACTCCGAGTGAAGAGCAATCCTCCCACTCGGGGGCTTAGCTGTGACCCCGTGCTCGCCTAAGTTAAAAAAAACTACTCCGAGTGGAGAGCGATCCTCCCACTCGGGGGCTTAGCTGCGACCCCGTACTCACCTAAGTTAAAAAAACATTCTGAGTGGAGGGCAATCCTCCAACTCGGAGGTTAGCTGCGAGCCCGTTCTTGCCTAAGTTATAAAACTACTCCGAGTGGGGAGCAACCCTCCCACTCGGGGGCTTAGCTGCGACCCCGTACTTGCCTAAGTTAAAAA
>NC_041387.1:3327472-3330235 GCF_002162155.2 Triticum dicoccoides
AAAAAAAACTACTCCAAGTGGAGAGAAATCCTCCCACTCGGGGGCTTAGCTGTGACCCCGTACTCGCCTAAGTTAAAAAAAACTACTCTGAGTGGAGAGCGATCCTCCCACTCGGGGGCTTAGCTGCAACGGCATACTCGCCTAAGTTAAAAAACTACTCCGAGTGGCGAGCGATCCTCCCACTCGGGGGGCTTAGCTGCGACCCCGTATTCGCCTAAGTTTAAAAACCACTCCGAGTGAAGAGAAACCCTCTCACTTGGAGGCTTAGCTGTGACCCCGTACTCGCCTAAGATACAAAGATCTTCTGAGTTGCATCACAAGTACAACGTCTGCTCCATCCTGATCCGCAAGGATGAGGAGGTGCCAATCGAGCACATCGTCGGAGCTGCATCACAAGTACAACGTCCACTCCATTCTGATCCGCAAGGACAGCGAGGTGCTAATCGAGCATGCCGTCGGATCTGCGTTACAAGTACAACGTCTATTCTGAGTGAGAAATCAAGCTCCACTCAGAGTTAAAAGATCTAAAAGTGGTGAAGACAAAGCAACCATATTCAAGGAGAAACCAAGTTCAGATAAATCCGGCAAAGTTCAGAACCACGAACAGAAGTACTCAGGCGTCAGGCCCGAAAGAGTTTAACGGTTACAAAATCACTCAGCATTTCGAGGAAAATAAAGGTGAGGCATTAGGTTTGTTCACTCGATGGGAGTAGGGCTTGTTGGCTCGACGAAGCTGTCAAGGTCGATACTGTCTGCAATACGAGTGGCGGCGTCGATGAAGGTCTCCATGAAGGACTGGAATTGGAGCTTCTTGGTGTTGGCAACCTTCAGAGCCGCCAGCTTATCTTCTTGGACCTCCTTGCAATGGACTCGGACCAGTGACAGAGCCACATCAGCGCCACAATGTGCGGACGACTTCTTCCACTCTTGAACTCGACGAGGGATTTATTTGAGTCAAGTCATTCGGGATTCGAGATCATTCTGGAACGTTGCTCGGGGCTAGAGCTCCGTGTCAATCCGTGACACTACTACTTTCAGACGAGCAAGATAATCCATGGCACTGGCAAGGCGAAACTCCAAGGGCAGCACATTCATCGCAGCTTCATCCTTGACGGGGGAGTTTATGGGGTCCAGATCCGTCTCGATCCGCCCAATCTCTTCCTCGAAGTCTTGACAAAATTCTGCACGCCCGGAAAAATAGTGAGTCCGCAGTTATATGATGAGTCGACAGTTGCAAATCAGTCGGACAAGGGAAAGTAACTTCAAGTGTCAGGAACATCTTCTTGGCAAGTCCTCCCAGATAAGCCTCCAGTTCACCCCTCTTCCGAGTGAGATCTCCAACCTTGTCGGACAGGGCCTCCTTGTCTTTCTTTAGTTGCACGACTTCTTTGTTGGCCTAGCTAATGGTAGTCTTCAACTGGGCGTTTTCCTCTTCCAACTTGCTGACTGAAGCAAGCTTCTTGTCGGCAAGTTCAGTTTTCTCTCGCGCCTCCCTTTGTGCAGTGGCAAGGTCAAGGTCCTTCTGCTCCCGAGCCTGCTTCATTTTGACTAAAGAAATAACATTCTTCAGACGAGCTTGGAGTTGATGGTTTTCACTATGCACATCTGTTCGAGTGGAGTCACTCAGTTCAAAAGGCTAAAAGGGAAAAAGTATAAGGTGGATAGTCGACGAGTTATTACTTCCCATAGCAGCTGCATCATCCTTGGCCTTCTGAAGATTCTTCTTGGCCAGCTCCAGATCGAGGTTGAGGCTGATCTACTTCTTCACCAATTCAGCAAACTGGGCCCCGAGCTCACAAAATTTCTGCCGTCAACAAATAAGACACGTTAGTCGATAGAAACAAAGGTCAATCACAGCAAAACCGCAGCAAAAAGTGTTCTAAGACTACTACCGAATCAAACATTCAACAGTAGTCTTGGGGACTACATCGAGTGGGTGCACTTGGCATGCCCCCACTGGTCCGATTTCCCACTCGGCATGGTCTACCCAGCACGAGTAAAAAAAAATTAGACCCCTGCCGACTGCCCGTAGTCGACCGCGGTCTTGGGGACTACACCTAGTGGGTGCACTCAGCGTGCCCCCGCTGGTCTGGATCCCACCCGACATGATCTGTCCTGACCGAGTGGAAGAACTGTAAAGAGACATTTGATAAAGACCCTCGCCGAATCAAACATTCGACGGCGGTCTCGGGGACTACACCCAGTTGGTGTACTCTTCGTGCCCCCACTGATTCAAAGATACACTCGACATGATGGGTCCTTTGGGACATGATGGGTGACAAAGAGCGGAGTTGGTGGAACAGTCAGAGCAGTCAAAGGATCTGAGGCTGATACGTCTCCAACGTATCTGTAATTTTTGATTGTTCCATGCTATTATATTATCAGCCTTGGATGTTTTATATGAATTTATATGCTATTTTATACTCCCTCCGTCCCGAAATAAGTGTCTTGAGCTTAGTACAAATTTGTACTAGAGCTAGTACAAAGTTGAGACACATATTTTGGGATGGAGGGAGTATGATTTTTGGGACTAACCTATTAACCTAGAGCCCAGTGCCAGTTTCTGTTTTTTTTCCTTGTTTTTGAGTATCGCAAAAAAGGAATACCAAACGGAGTCCAATTGATGTGCCAATTTTAGATGATTTTTTATGCACCAAAAGAAGCCCCTAGAGTAAAAGAGTTGGGCCAGAAGAGTCCCGGGCTGTCCACGAGGGTGGCGTGCGCGCCCACCCCCCCTAGGCATGGGCCCCTATCTCGTGGACG
>NC_041387.1:3330351-3344840 GCF_002162155.2 Triticum dicoccoides
CGTGAGACCTACGCCAAAAATTCCTACAAATACAGAAACCTCCAGAAAATAACCTAGATCGGAAGTTCCGCCGCCGCAAGCCTCTGTAGCCCCCAAAAACCAATCGGGACCCTATTCCGGCACCCTGCTGGAGGCGGGATCCCTCACCGGTGGCCATCTTCATCATCCTGGCGCTCTCCATGACGAGGAGGGAGTAGTTCACCCTCGGGGCTGAGGGTATCTACCAGTAGCTATGTGTTTGATCTCTCTCTCTCTCGTGTTCTTGATTTGACACGATCTTGATGTATCGCGAGCTTTGCTATTATAGTTGGATCTTATTATGTTTCTCCCCCTCTACTCTCTTGTAATGGATTGAGTTTTCCCTTTGAAGTTATCTTATTGGATTGTGTCTTTAAGGATTTGAGAACACTTGATGTATGTCTTGCGTGGGATGCCCGTGGTGACAATGGGGTATTCTATTGATTCACTTGATGAATGTTTTGGTGATCAACTTGCGGGTTCCATGACCTTGGGAATCTATGCATAGGGGTTGGCACACGTTTTCGTCTTGAATCTTTGGTAGAAACTTTGGGGCACTATTTAAAGTACTTTGTGTTGGTTGAATAGATGAATCTGAGATTGTGTGATGCATATCATATAATCATGCCCATGGATACTTGAGGTGACATTGGAGTATCTAGGTTACATTAGGGTTTTGGTTGATTTGTGTCTTAAGGTGTTATTCTAGTACGAACTCTATGATAGATTGAACGGAAAGAATAGCTTCGTGTTATTTTACTATGGACTCTTGAATAGATTGATCAGAAAGGATAACTTTGAGGTGGTTTCGTACCCTACAATAATATCTTCGTTTGTTCTCCACTATTAGTGACTTTGCATGTTGAGGGATAGTTATATGATCCAGTTATGTTAATATTGTTGAGAGAACTTGCACTAGTGAAAGTATGAACCCTAGACCTTGTTTCCTAGCATTGAAATACCGTTTATGCTCACTTTTTCCACTTGTTACCTTGCTGCTTTTATATTTTCAGATTACAAATACTCATATCTACCATCCATATTGCACTTGTACCACCATCTCTTCGCCGAACTAGTGCACCTATACAATTTACGATTGTATTGGGTGTGTTGGGGACACAAGAGACTCTTTGTTATTTGGTTGCAGGGTTGTTTGAGTGAGACCATCTTCATCCTACGGCTCCCACGGATTGATAAACCTTAGATCATCGACTTGAGGGAAATTTGGTACTATCCTACAAACCTCTACACTTGGAGGCCCAATAACGTCTACAAGGATAAGGTTGCGTAGTAGACATCAAGCTCATTTCTGGTGACGTTGCCGGGGAGGTGAGTGCTTGAAGGTATATCTTTAGATCTTGCAATCGAATCTTTTTGTTTCTTGTTTTATCACTAGTTTAGTTTATAAAAGAAAATTACAAAAAACTGGATTGGAGGGTGCCTCATATGCTTCATCTTTTTTATGTATTCCGTGAAAATAAGGATTCCAAAAATTGTGCTCAAGTACTAGAAGAAGAATTACATAGAATGCTTGGCATAAAATATGTGAATGATGAGCATGATTGCAATGTTTTTAGTATGAATTCTCGGAATACCAATGATGGTAATGATATGCAAAGCCACAAGCTTGGGGATGCTATGTTTGATGAATATGATATTTTTTGTCCCCCAAGTTTTGATGAGAAAATTTATTATGATGAAAGCATGCCTCCTATTTATGATGATTATTGTGATGATACGTATGTCATAAAGAATAAACATAACCATGAAACTTGTCATTATGATTTTAATTTTCAATTGGATTATGCTTCACATGATAGTTATTTTGTTGAGTTTACTCCCGCTACTATTCATGAGGAGAAGTTTGCTTATGTGGAGAGTAGTAAAATTTATATGCTTGTGCATCATGAAAATAATGCTTTATTTGATGGTTATATTGTTGAATTCATTCATGATGCTACTGAAAATTATTATGAGGGAGGAACATATTCTTGTAGGAATTGCAATAATATCAAGTTTCCTCTCTATGTGTTGAAAATCTTGAAGCTATGCTTGTTTCACCTTCCTATGCTAGTTGATTCTTGTTCCCGTAAGTTGTTTGCTCACAAAATCCCTATGCATAGGAAGTGGGTTAGTCTTAAATGTGCTAGTCATATGCTTCATGATGCTCCCGTTATGTTTCAATTCTTATCTTTTATGTGAGCATCATTGTCATCATCATGCCTAGCTAGAAAGGCATTAAAGAAAAGCGCTTGTTGGGAGACAACCAAATATTTACCCTTACTGTTTTTGTCTATCCACATGATTATGCTACTGTAGTAATCATGTTTTATAGCTTTTGTTTCAATAAAGTGCCAAGTAAGACCTTTGGGATAGCTTACGGTGATAGTTGTGTTGATCCTGCTGAAAATCAGAAACTTTTGCGCTAAGTAAATTAGTTTTGATAATTCAAAGGAACGTGATTTTTATCTGATTATTTTTGCTCTGGATTGGTACAAAAATTTCTCAGGTTTTCCTAATTTGGTAGAATTGTTGGAGTTACAGAAGTGTTCGAGAGTTATAGATTACTACAGACTGTTCTGTTTTTGACATATTCTGTTTTCTATGTGTTGTTTGCTTATTTTGATGAATCTATGAGTAGTATCGGAGGGTATGAACCATGGAGAAGTTGGAATACAGTAGATATTACACAAATATAAATAAAGAATGAGTTCACAACAGTACCAAAAGTGGTGATTTATTTTCTTATACTAACAGAGCTTATGAGATTTTTTGTTGAGTTTTGTGTTGTGAAGTTTTCAAGTTTTGGGTAAAGATTCGATGGATTATGGAATAAGGAGTGGCAAGATCCTAAGCTTGGGGATACCCAAGGCACCCCAAGGTAATATTCAAGGACAACCAAGAGCCTAAGCTTGGGGATGCCCCGGATGCCATCCCCTCTTTCGTCTTCGTTCATCGGTAACTTTACTTGGAGCTATATTTCTATTCACCACATGATATGTTTTTTGCTTGGAGCGTCATTTTATTTTATTTTGTTTTGCTTGATGCTTGAATAAAATAACAAGATCTAATTTTCTTAAATGTTAGAGAGTCTTCACATAGTTGCATAATTATTCGACTACTCATTGATCTTCACTTTTATCTTTTGGAGTAGTTTGTCGTTTGCTCTAGTGCTTCACTTATATCTTTCAGAGCACCGCGGTAGTTTTATTTTGAAGAAATAGATGAACTCTCATGCTTCACTTATATTATTTTTAGAGTCTTAAACAACATGGTCATTTGCCTAGGTTATGAATTTAGTCCTAATATGATGGGCATCCAAGAAGGATATAATAAAAACTTTCATATAAAGGGCATTGAATACTATGATAAGTTTGATTCTTTATGATTGTTTTGAGATATGAAGATGGTGATATTAGATTCATGCTAGTGGAGTAGTTGTGAATTTGAGAGATACTTGTGTTAAAGTTTGTGATTCCCGTAGCATGCACGTATGGTGAACCGTTATGTGATGAAGTCGGAGCATGGTTTATTTATTGATTGTCATCCTTTGTGTGGAGGTCGGGATCGCGCGATGGTTAACTCCTACCAACCCTTCCCCTAGGAGCATGCGTGTTGTACTTTGTTTTGATTACTTGTAGATTTTTGCAACAAGTATGTGAGTTATTTATGATTAATGTTGAGTCCATGGATTATACGCACTCTCATCCTTCCACCATTGCTAGCCTCCCTTGTACCGCACAACTTTCGCCGGTACCATACACCCACCATATACTTTCCTCAAAACAGCCACCATACCAACCTATTATGGAATTTCCATAGCCATTCCGAGATATATTGCCATGCAACTTTCCACCATTCCGTTTATTATGACACGCTCCATCATTGTCATATTGCTTTGCATGATCATGTAGTTGACATTGTATTTGTGGCAAAGCCACCTTTCATAATTATTTCATACATGTCACTCTTGATTCATTGCACATCCCAATACACCGCCGGAGGCATTCATATAGAGTGATATTTTGTTCCAAGTATTGAGTTGTAATTCTTGAGTTCTAAGTAAATAAAAGTGTGATGATCTTCATTATTAGAGCATTGTCCCAGTGAGGAAAGGATGATGGAGACTATGATTCCCCCACAAGTTGGGATGAGACTCTGGACGAAAAATAAAAAAAATAAAAAAGAGGCCAAAAAAAGGAGAGAGAAGGCCCAAAAAACACAAAAAATAACAAAAAATGATAGAAAAAGAGAGAAGGGGCAATGCTACTATCCTTTTACCACACTTGTGCTTCAATGTAGCACCATGATCTTCATGATAGAGAGTCTCCTATGTTGTCACTTTCATATACTAGTGGGAAGTTTTTATTATAGAACTTGGCTTGTATATTCCAATGATGGGCTTTCTCAAAATGCCCTAGGTCTTCGTGAGCAAGCGAGTTGGATGCACACCCACTTAGTTTCCTTTTGAGCTTTAATACACTTATAGATCTAGTGCATCCGTTGCATGGCAATCCATACTCACTCACATTCATATCTATTGATGGGCATCTCCATAGCCCGTTGATACGCCTAGTTGATGTGAGACTATCTTCTCCTTTTTTCTTCTCCACAACCACCATTCTATTCCACCTATAGTGCTATGTCCATGGCTCATGCTCATGTATTGCGTGAAGATTGAAAAAGTTTGAGAATACTAAAGTATGAAACGATTGCTTGGCTGAAACCTGTGCATGATTTAAATATTTTGTGTAATGAAGATAGAGCATAGCCAGACTATATGATTTTGTAGGGATAACTTTCTTTGGCCATGTTAGTTTGAGAAGACATGATTGCTTTATTAGTATGCTTGAAGTATTATTGTTTTCATGTCAAGATTAAACTTTGTTTTGAATATTATGGATCTGAATATTCTTGCCACAATAGAGAAGATTACATTGATAAATATGTTAGGTACCATTCCACATCAAAAATTCTGTTTTTATCATTTACCTACTCGAGGACGAGCATGAATTAAGCTTGGAGATGCTTGATACGTCTCCAATGTATCTATAATTTTTGATTGTTCCATGCTATTATATTATCAACCTTGGATGTTTTATATGCATTTATATGCTATTTTATATGATTTTTGGGACTAACCTATTAACCTAGAGCCTAGTGCCAGTTTCTGTTTTTCCTTGTTTTTGAGTATCGTAGAAAAGGAATACCAAACGGAGTCCAATTGACGTGCCAATTTTTGATGATTTTTGATGGACCAAAAGAAGCCCCCAGAGTAAAAGAGTTGGGCCAGAAGAGTCCCGGGCTGTCCACGAGGGTGGGGGCGCGTCCACCCCCCTGGGCGTGGGCCCCTATCTCGTGGATGGCCCGCAGGCCCCCCCCTGACGTGAGACCTATGCCAAAAATTCCTATAAATACAGAAACCTCCAGAATATAACCTAGATCGGGATTTCCGCCGCCGCAAGCCTCTGTAGCCACCAAAAACCAATCGGGACCCTGTTCCGGCACCCGTGGCCATCTTCATCATCCCAGCACTCTCCATAACAAGGAGGGAGTAGTTCACCCTCGGGGCTGAGGGTATCTACCAGTAGCTATGTGTTTGATCTCTCTCTCTCTCTCTCTCTCTCTCTCTCTCTCTCGTGTTCTTGATTTGACACGATCTTGATGTATCGCGAGCTTTGCTATTATAGTTGGATCTTATGATGTTTCTCCCCCTCTACTCTCTTGTAATGATTGGGTTTTCCCTTTGAAGTTATCTTATTGGATTGAGTCTTTAAGGATTTGAGAACACTTGATGTATGTCTTGCGTGGGATGCCCGTGGTGACAATGGGGTATTCTATTGATTCACTTGATGTATGTTTTGGTGATCAACTTGCGGGTTCCATGACCTTGGGAATCTATGCATAGGGGTTGCACACGTTTTTGTCTTGACTCTTCGGTAGAAAGTTTGAGGCACTCTTTGAAGTACTTTGTGTTGGTTGAATTGATGAATCTGAGATTGTGTGATGCCTATCGTCTAATCATGCCCACGGATACTTGAGGTGACATTAGGGTTTTGGTTGATTTGTGTCTTAAGGTGTTATTCTAGTACGAACTCTATGATAGATCGAACGGAAAGAATAGCTTTGTCTTATTTTACTACGGACTCTTGAATAGATCGATCGAAAAGGATAACTTTGAAGTGGTTTCCTACCCTACAATAATCTCTTCGTTTGTTCTCCGGTATTAGTGACTTTGGAGTGACTCTTTGTTGCATGTTGAGGGATAGTTATATGATCCAGTTATGTTATTATTGTTGAGAGAACTTGCACTAGAGAAAGTATGAACCCTAGGCCTTGTTTCCTAGCATTGCAATACCGTTTACGCTCAGTTTTGCCACTTGTTACCTTGCTGCTTTTATATTTTCAGATTACAAATACTCATATCTACCATCCATATTGCACTTGTATCACCATCTCTTCGCCGAACTAGTGTACCTATACAATTTACCATTGTATTGGGTGTGTTGGGGACACAAGAGACTCTTTGTTATTTGGTTGCAGGGTTGTTTGAGAGAGACCATCTTCATCCTATGCCTCCCAGGGATTGATAAACTTTAGGTCATCCACTTGAGGGAAATTTGCTACTGTCCTACAAACCTCTGCACTTGGAGGCCCAACAACGTCTACAAGGAGAAGGTTGCATAGTAGACATCAGAGGCATGGAGTTGCACGGACGAAGCAAGGACTTGAGCGATCGACGCTGAAGGGCAGTCAGTCGACATAGGATCGGCAAAAGAAACAGAAGCCCAAATTGGATCTCCGGATTGCTGAATCACTGTTTCCAACGCTGATGTCGACTGAGGTACCTTGCTGGCAGGCGCTCTCCTGCTCGAAGTCCTGCCCTTTCTTCCCGTGTTCTTCTGGGGCACTTCTTCCTTGTTGTATGGAAGTTTCCTCATCATCTTGACCCTTGTCAATGTCCATGGAGGTCCCAGAAGTCGTAGCACTGAAAGATTCAGAACCCACTCGGTCAAGAAGGGGAATTAGTCGACGATAACATAGAGAAAAACAAAACACTTACGCAGAAGCGACGGGAACGTCCATCTTGATCTTGGATAAGGTCTTCCGAGGCTTTGACGGGGCGACCTTGGGCTGCTTGGCGACCTTGTGCGCTTCTGTGTTTCTGCACTTGTGCGCTTGGGGAAGCTGCCTTGCTACGCCCACCTGCAGGGTCGTGTGACTGTTTGGATCGGCGTTCTGTGGGAGGTGGTGAGTCGACTTCTTCACCACCGTTCGTCTCATCACTCTCCTCCTCATCGTCGTCGGGGGATTGCCAGTCAGCACTCTCGTCCGCGCTCTCCGCCCCCTCCTGGACTTGCTCCCCGTTGGGCATCGAGTACATCTCAGTATAAATCTGCAAGGCAAGAAAATTAAACAAGCATCAATCAGATTCAATGATAGTTGCAAATCCGAATGAAAGACACTCAGTAACAAGGATCAGACCTTGTCCGGCTCATTTTTGGTGTCGAATGGTGCAACTCTTCTAGACCCCCTGGGGTTATCCTTGTTTCCAGTGATGCTCTGCAGCCACCGTCTCATCGGTGACCTACTCTAGGTGGACCCGAGCGGTGTCATTGGTGCCAAAGTACATCCACATTGGAGGATCGCAAGCTTGGAGGGGCTGGATGCATCGACTGAGAAACACCTCCAGCAAATCCATGCTAGTCACACCGTCAGAAACTAATTAGACTAGCCGCTCGACTAGCATGGACACCTCTACTTTCTTTGCTGAAGTCACGGTCAATGAAGAGGGTTGGCGGACTCGATCCATGGTGAAGGGAGGAAGACCGGTCGATTGACCAGGGGTCGAAACATCTTGGCAGTAGAACCAGGTCGACTGCTATCCCCTAACCGACTCGGGAAGAGTCATAGGGGGAAAGTACTCCTAACCCTCATCTGAATCCCTAAACCTCCGCACATTTGGATCACGTGCGTCCTCTCATTAGTCGGATTCTCCTTCTTCACAAATTGGGAACGGCAGGTAAAGATGTGTTTGAACAGACCCCAATGCGGTCGACAACCCAAGAAGTTTTTGCATAGAAAAACATATGCAGCGAGGTATGTGATAGTGTTGGGAGAAAAATGGTGAAGTTGGGCACCAAAAAAGTTCGGGAAACCCCGGAAAAAGGGATGTGGAGGCAAAGAGAAACCACAGTCGACATGAGTTGCGAGGAGGACGCACTCACCCTCCTGCGGCTGAGGCTCGATCTCATTCCCCGGCAGCCTCCAAGACCCGTCAGCAATCAAGCCCGCGGCGGCCAGATCCTCCAGATCTTCTTTCCGGATCGTGGACCAAATCCAGTCCCCGTAGATCCAACCAGGCAGCAATCCGGATCTTGACGACGACCCCCAACTCGTCTTCTTGCCCTTCGCCATTGTCGTCGCCTTCTTCGCGCACTCCAGGGCCGCCGTCTTGTCCTTAACCATTGCAGCGAACTACGCATGGACGGGGCGGCGGCGTTGAGAGTGGAACAGGACGCAGTGTAGAAGCAGAGGAAGAAGAAGGGGAATAGGGCGCACTGTGCAAACGTATCAACCTCGACGCCTTTTATGGGGCCTGCTTCCGGGTGGCTGACTCGTGGGCCCGAGTAATCCTGTCAAATCCCGCAACAGTCGCGCGTCCAATACATGGCGAAAAAGGTGGCGTGAGAATCGAAATGCCTCTGTCTATCCACCCCGTTTACTGCGGCACGCTCCATCCCGCGCGCTTCCCCAAAGTTTCGAATCCCATGAGATCCGGGAACCGCAGAGTAACCAATCGCGTCGAAGATTTCGTACCATATCAACACTCGAAGACGACCATTATAGTTCACTCGACGACCTCTGAATTGATCAAGGCGACTGAAATAAAGTTGAAGTTTCAGGATGATTCCCAGACTCGGTAAGAATGCCTGTGAAACATAAAAAACAGGTCAGGATCAACTTCAACTCTCTTTTCATTCGGGGGCTAATGACGATGCCATGGACCTAGGGTAGGGTCATAGGCCTGACCTAGACGCCCTACCCAAGGTCACTACCCTAGAATGAAGTACATTCAAAGTATAACAAGAGATACCGACTGAAGTAACTATGGAGTGCAATCCACTCGACCAATTACCTCACTCGGATACCCAATTCCATTTGACCAAGATGAAGTCACTCGACCATACAAGAAACCACTCGGAGTGTAGAACACCTAGAGTCACCCAGGATGGCAATGGTCAGGCGTTCACTCCGTAGTATTAAAGATCATTAATAGCTCTTCATAGCTAGCGTTACCAGTAACGTCTGTCTTAATGTACATTAAACCATGTAACGGGGGATGGCTGGGGTCCTGACGCACTCTATATAAGCCACCCTCTCCTCTGGCACAAGGGTTCGCACTCCCGGTAACACACACACACACACACACACACACACACACACACACATTCCAGTCGACCGCCTCAGGGCACCGAGACGTAGGGCTTTTACCTCCTCCAAGAGGGGCCTGAACTCGTGAACTCGTGTGTACAACCTCGCCGTAGCTAGGGCCTTGCCTCCTCATACGTACCCCCTACTCTTATTGTTAGACTTAGTGCCATGACAGTACCCGCTACCAACTTCCCCTTCAGGAGTAGAGATTTGGTCTTCCGAAATTGATTAAAGATTGATCATGATTTATTCCTTTCCATATAAAAGTTACTAAATGCTATCGAAAATTGATCTTAATGGCAGATAAAATTGGTTTAAATAGATCTTGGGTAAAATTCGGTTTAAATGTGTTGGTGGGATAAAAAACTGTGGGAAAGGATTAACCGGAGTGAGACAAGACTACCAACTCAGACATTAGGAGTAGAGATACACACAGATCTGGGGGCTGTGCGGTCGGCCAAGTTGGCCGCCCTCTTCGACGGCCTAGTATATGTTACTCCCACTATGGGTAGTTTGTACAGATGTGAGAGTATGAGTTTGTGCAGTGTTATTTAAATATATTTAATAAACATACCATGTGAGTTTGTTTAATTCCAGACAGTAGGACCTAGGAGGACGAGTCGATTCTATTCGCCGCAGTGTCCCTGTAGGTGGCCGAGCTACCCTAATTAAATTGCCATCAAGACCTCCAAGCCAACCTACTACTAGTACGTTAACTGTTTGGAGCCGTAGGAGCCGTAGGTGGACGAGTCGATTCTATTACACAAAAAAGTTAGGCCATGGAGATTCGGAGAAAATTGAACTGATTGACAATGTTATTTTATATAAAAAAATCTTTGATCTATTCATAAAAAATCATGACAATATTAAAAGCATTATGAGCCATAAAAATTATATCAGTGTCGTGCCTTTCAACATTAAATAAAATTGGCACAAATTTAGTAAGGCTCATATCGTGCAAACATAACATAAATTTAGTACAAAACATATGTGCACCCGTGGCATTGTCGACTAATGCTGATGGGTGCAAGCGTTCTTCTTTAGGGCATCTTCAAGGGAGACCTGCAAATATCTCCGGCATATGGCCGTTTTTATGTCCGGGCCCCTGTCCGGACAATGATAATACCGAAGCATGCAATCCAACGCCAACCGCAAAGGTCCGCCTCTATTTTCTTAGACATTTTATTAAACGCTTAATGTGCGGCGTGGTCGCGGTAACCCTGGCAGGACACCGGCGTGGTTCCTCTGCTCCTGGTGCAACGGCGACGCCATGCAGGTGCGCTTGTGCTTCGTCTCGGCCTCTAGCGCTTGGTGCTCTGTAACCGCCGGTGAC
The DNA here is from genome assembly GCF_002162155.2 of Triticum dicoccoides. Taxonomy (NCBI): domain Eukaryota; kingdom Viridiplantae; phylum Streptophyta; class Magnoliopsida; order Poales; family Poaceae; genus Triticum; species Triticum dicoccoides. The sequence continues at coordinate 3,341,138 of NC_041387.1, forward strand.
ACCGCGGTGGCGGCTATGCCTGCCTGCAACGGTGCCGGTTGGGAGCTGGCACAAAGCCGTCGTACCACGCGGCCGTCGGGAGCGCCAAGCAGCAGCAACATTAACACCAATAACTAGTGGTGCTGCTGCGGGACGAGCCCCGACGGGTGTTAGGGTGGGGGCAGTTGATATGTCTTCATCGTATCTATAATTTTTTTTATTGTTCCATGTTACTATAGTATCAATCTTGGATATTTTATATGAATTTTTATGTTATTTTATATCATCCTTGGTAAAAAATCTATTAACCCAGTGCCTAGTGACAGTTGTTGTTTTCTAGTTGTTTTTGGTTTTTTGAAAAATCAGTACCAAACGAAGTCCAAACGCTATGAAATTTTTTGGCGATATTTTTCTAGACAAAAGAGACCCTAAAAGCTTCGGGAAGAGTCCAGGAGAGATGGCAAGACCCTAAAAGCTTCCTACATGTATTATTTTGAGAGAAATAAATCTGGCTATAAAAATCTTCATTCTACTAAATCATCTCTCTTTCTGTTGAAATATTAATGCTTCATTCTTCCTATTTGCATATGCTAAATATTGCTTCCCTCGATAATTTGTTTTCCTATAAAATGCCTATGAATAGGAAGAGAGTTAGACTTAAATGTGGGTGGTACATGTTATGATACTCTCTTTGCGTTTCAATTATTATCTTTCATGTGATAATCAATAAAATATCTTGCCTATCTTAATGGTTATAAAGAAAGAGCTTGTTGGGAGACAACCCTGTAGTAATCTTTAATTTTCTTTTCTGTTGTCGTGTGTTGACAACAATTATGATACTGATATGATTGTGTTTTTATATTTTAGTTAGTGTTTGTGCCAAGTAATACCTTGGGGATGATTTGGATAATAGTTGACTTGATTCTATGAAAAAAGAGAAATTTTTGCTATTAGTCCAGGAATTTCTATAAATTATTGAAACATCATAACTATACAAATGGCCCATGTTGCCCTAATTTTGCAGAATTTTTAGAGTTCCAGAAGTATGATTATTGTTCAGATCAATACAAAATGTTCTATTTTAGACATATTATATTTTCTTTTGCATAGTTATGATGCTATAAACTATATCGGGGGGTGGGGGGGTATAAGTCATAGACAAGTTATAATACAATAGGTATGATGCAAGAACAAAATATGAATTGGTTCATAAGAGTACCTAAAGTTAATGATTTTTTTATCATACTAACGGATCTCAGAAAGTTTCTTCTGAGTTTTGTGTGCTGAAGTTTTAAAGTTTTGGGTGATATCACGATGGATGAAGGAATAAGGAGCGGCAAGACCCTAAGCTTGGGGATGCCCAAGGCACCCCTAGGTAATATTCAAGGAAGACCCAAGCGTCTAAGCTTGGGGATGGCCCGGAATGCATCCCCTCTTTCATCTACAATCTATTGGTATTTTACTTGGAGCTATATTTTTATTCATTACATGATATGCGTTTTACTTGGAGCGAGTTGTACCATAGTAGTTGTTTTCCTTGTTTGATTTTAAGTTTGCCACAATCATTGTTTGCTGGACACACCTTCTGAGAGGGACACCCATACTCTATGTGTTTCACTTATAACTTTTGATCTAGGCAGTTGCTCTAGTTCTTCACGTATATCTTTTAGAGCACGGCGGTGGTTATATTTTGTAGAAATAATTGCACTCTCATGCTTCACATAAATCTTTTTGAGAGTCTAATAAATAGTAATGGCAATTGGCACATGTTATAAGACTAGTCCGGGAAGGATAGGTATTCAAGTGGGATATAATAAGAACTTTCATGTAGAGCACTAAAGATGAAATGTATGGTTTAATAATATTGATGTTGTAATATGAAAGGATATAGGTTCATGATAGAGAGGTCCGAGCATTCTTAGGTCTGATTGAAATTCCATGTGCTGTTACAATCGGTGGCGCACGATGGTTAACTCCTTCCAACCTCCTCCCTAGAGTCATGCGAGTAGTACTTTGCTTCGAGGGCTAATAGGCTTTCAAAATAAGTATGTAAGTTCTTTATGACTAATGTGAGTCCATGGATTATACGCACTTGAGAGTTGGTTCAAACTTAGCCGGTGAATCCAAACCCCGTGATATTATACGCTCTATTACACATAAACCTCCTTATACCTTCCTCAAAACAGCTACCATAGCTACCTATTATGGCATTCCCGTAACCATTTCCGAGATGTATTGCCATGCAACTTCCACTGTTCCTTCATATTACATACATGTTCATTGTCTACTACCTCCGTCCTGGTTTATTGGTCCTCGCTGCATTTTGTGCTAAAATTTAACCATAGATTTAACTAACAAAATGTTCATGCATGTCACCAAAAATTATTTTTGGTGACATGCATGAACATTTTGTTAGTTAAATCTTTAGTCAAATTGGGCACACAGATTACAAAGGGGACCAATAAACTAGGACGGAGGTACTATCAATCAAGGTGGATGGTGAATGGTGGAATATTTTTTGTAGTTTACAAAAATAGTCAATAAATGCACTCATTTTAGACTTATAAAACGGAAAAACTAAAATACTGAAATAAGCTCTATAAACCAGAAGGGTCCTGTAACAAAGAAGCACTAAGGATTTTGACAGCATGCACACTGTGTTCCACATGAAACGCAATAAAAGTCTCTGCTAGGACAGGCATTGTGTACATGTATGTCAACGTCAAACAGCTCATGTGTATGGTCTATTGTTCCCCCTCCATGCCAGTGAGTATGCAGACCAGCTTCACCATGCGCAGAGGCCGGCCGGCGAAGAGCTAGTAGCATCAGGGCTGGTTGGTTGGAGAAGCTCAAAGCCGTCGTGGCTAGCTTAGTGGGGTGGTTACTGCCGTGCCATGGTCGCCGTCGAACGCCACCCCTTCAAGGAGGGGGTTCGCCACAAACCCCGCGCCTCTACTCGAGGGCCTCTTGGCTGGCCGGCGTCGGCGAGTGTAGTGATCTCAGATTTTACGCAGCAGGTATGTCCTAGTTGATTTGGCGCAGCAGTCGTAGTGGTATAGCCTTATTTCCTTGAACGATTTTCTTCCTTTCTTTTTTCCAGTGAACGGATTAATGTTTTTATTTTTGTTTGGTTTTGTTGGGACATAATGATTTTTTTTACTCTGGGTTATTCATTCCAGCAGACATATTTGGATAGAATCATTATATTGTTTGTGCATGTTGGTTTTTGTTGGTTGGAATGATTTCTTTTCATACATACATGTGTGTTCAATGATCTATTGCAATGTTTAATCACTCTCTGATGTATCATATATTTTTACATATCGTTGTAATTATTTGAAGCATCTTATTCAAGTAATATCATTGTTTTTTTATTTTCAAACCTCTTAGTTTTCGGTCTCCATGCTGCGGCAGAAGACACAACCATGAGTTCAATGTGCCAGCAGTTCCGGGAAGTGGCCGGCGGCCAGTGAAGGTTAATTAGTCTGAGCTGGTTCTTTCTCCTGGGGTTCTCATCCAAAGCGGTCATGCTTCTTTTTTCGAAATAGGTAGATCTTCCACGAGAAAAAATGTTATTCATTTTAGGGATTCAAAATAATCTCTCTTTTTAAGGGATCGAAAGAAATATCAATCACCTGTGCTTGTGAAATAAATGTTGGCACACAAATATAGGTAAGAAATAATCATTTGCATGTAAATATTTGGGGGAATTTGCAAAAAATGA
>NC_041387.1:3345117-3405871 GCF_002162155.2 Triticum dicoccoides
TACAATTATTTTTTTCTCCTTCTCCTTTTTTGTGATGAAGGGACAAGAGGTTTAAGTTTATGCGGGGATATTTGGATTATTTGTTTGCAATGCTTTTGAAATTCCATCGCACAAGATTTCTCTTTCTTATAATAATATTGCGGTGATTGTTTCATTAATTCTTTTCCTCAAGCCAGATATGTATTGTTGTTGTACTTCTCGCTCATGTTATCGCCTAAAAGTCTAAATTAAATCCAGAATATTACGTGCTCCCGTGTCATGTCTAGAACTTAACCTGGGACGCACCCACTAATTATTATATTTCCTTTTTGTTTGGATTTCCCTACAGTTTTATTGTCCAAATCCTATTCTGCACCCGTTGCGCTGGTTAAAGGCGTCGGCACATACAGGCGCACCCCACCCCATGGATTGCTTCGGGGCCGGCCCAATAAATTATACGGGCGAGCCCAATCGCCGATTTTGGGAAGCTTCATGGTTAGTTTTTGTTTTCTTCGTTTTGGTTTTCCCTCGGCCGGTTTTTCTTTTTCATTATTTATATTATTTTTCCTATTCTTTTTGAGTAAAATATATTCAAATCGAGTGACATTTTCTAAACCGATGAACCTTTTTTTACAAATTTTGTGAAATTTTCTTTAAACTTTCTGTATTTTTTCAAAATATATGACCCTGTTTCCATTTTAAACTTTTTTCCAAAATTCAAGAACTTTTTAATGAAGATCAATGAACTGCTTTTCAAGCTTGATGAATTTCTTTCAAAATTGATGAAATTTTTTCAATTTTTGTGAACTCTTTTTCCAAAGTTTGATGAACTTTTGTAAAAATCGATGATTTTTTATTAAATTAGATGAAATTTTTTAAAACCAATGTTCTTTTCACAAATTTCATGAACTCTTTTCCCAAAGTCTGATGATTTTTTTTTCAAAATCGATGATTTTTTAGAAAAAATTGTTGAACTTTTTTCAAATTTTGAAAACTCAATGGTATACACAGTCAAGGTCAATGTAGTCAGCTCAATCGAACAATCAACACGGTCAACTTCACCGAACAAGCAAGTCTTTTTTGTCGAGCGATCGTTTTAGCTAAACGGGTAGGCCCAAGTGACCTTTACCAGGTAAAAGTGGCATCTCCTATTTGGTGGCATGCTGGTCGCCGGCGAGCGACCCAGCGCGCACCCCTCCAGCGCTCGATCAGCATTTGGGCTGGCCTATTTTAGGTTTATTCCTCACCGGTTTTGGGAATGTTCTTGAATCTTCCCTTAATCGGTTTCTCATTTTTATTCCAAGTTTTTATTTTGTTTGCTTAATATTTCAATCTTCCCTTCCGGTTTTGGGAATATTTATGAATTTTTATTTGAAATGCATGAATTGTTTTGAGCCGATGAAGTTTTTTTAATTTGCAAAACCATTTCTGTAATTCGTAAACAGTTGTTTGTTTCTAACACATTTTTTGACACTTCAATGAACATTATTTGAATTCATGATTTTATTCATGTTCATAAGTAGTTTTTGAATATACGAACAATTTTATAATCCTTTCAATATGCAAACATTTTTTAAAATCACGATTTTTTTATGATTTCCTGAACATTTTTTCCAAAATTCTCGTTCATCTAAAATTTCAGCACCTCTTGATATCCCAATTTATGTAAATTAGAAAGAATACGAAATAAGAAAAAAAATGGATAGTAAAAACGAAACCTAAAAACAGCGCACCCGCACATGGGCCAGTCCAAAGCATACGAGATAAGAAGCCTGACTTGGAAAAACCTATTTGACGCATCATGCGTCAAAATGTCGACAAATCACACAGGGGATAAGGCTAGCGAGCGATTTGGGACGGTGCATCTGTAGCGTACATACAGGTTCCAATTTTGGGAACCTAGCGTTCCCAGACGGTTCTTACTGGTTTTGGGAACCAGCTAAAAGGTTCCTCTGGTTTTTTATATTCCCTTTCCTTTTTCTTTTTTTACTCTTTATGTTTTTTTCTTCTTCCTTTTTCTGGTTCTTTTTTTCTTTTCTTTTTGTTACTTTTCTGTTTTCCTTCAGTTTTCCTTTTCAAGTTAATTTCTCTTTTCAACAAATTTTCTCTCTTTGTTTTTTTATTTCCATATTTGTTATTCTCATTTTTTTTCAAAATATTGTTTGTGTTTCAAAAAAAATGTTCTATTTCTAGAAAATGTTCTCAAAATTCAAAAATTGTTCTTGTTACACAAAAAAGTTCTAAACTTTCAAAATTCAGAAAATTTACCGGATTTCAATTTTCTGTACACGTATTCACAAAAAAATTCACGATTCCAAATTCGTTCAGGATTTTTCAAAATTGTTCTCCATGTCAAAATTTGTTCTCAAGATTAAAAAAATGTTCGTGCTTTGAAAAAAATGTTCATGCTTTAAAAAAAATGTTCGTGCTTTGAAATTTGTTCTCAAGATTGAAAGAATGTTCGTGTTTTAATGTTTTTTTTTCAAAATATGTTTTGGAATTTCAAAATTTGTTCGTTTTCATTATTTTGTTTGCGTTTGTGAAAAAGTTGTGCGTTCAAAAAATTACTAAAAATTTGTGGTTTAGATATCTTTAAAACTCACTCAACATTTGTGTTTTAGAAAAAATGTTCATATTTTCAAAAAATGTTCATGCTTTTAAAAAGTGTTCGTGCTTTGAAATTTGTTCTCAAGATTGAAAATGTTCGTGCTTTAATGTTTTTTTTCAGAAACTACGAAACGTTCATATTTTCAAAATATGTTTGGGAAATTCAAAATTTGTTCGTTTTCATTATTTTGTTTGTGGTTGTGAAAAAGTTGTACGTTCAAAAAATTATTAAAAGTTTGTGGTTTAGATATCTTAAAAAAATTACTCAATGTTTGTGTTTTAGAAAAAATGTTCCAGTTATAATTTTTTGTTCCTGTTTCTAGAAAAAATGTTTGAATTTCCAAAAGTAATTTAAATTTTTGTTCTCCCTTTCAAATTTGTTCCCTTTTTCAAAAAATGTTTAGGGTTTTATAAATTTCGAATTTTTAAAAATATTGTTCATAATTAGAAAATGTTTTCATTTCAAAAATATCTATTGTTTTCAGAATGAAAATCACGTTTAATATTTTAGAAATAAGTTTATCTCTTTGTGGCTTGTAGTTGACACACACTGGCTGCTATTTTAGACATCTAATCTCAGCAGTGATGGTGGCTTGTGACGTAGTTAACGAGCAAGAGCTGCTTGGTTCGATCCCCTACACGGGGCTGTGTTTTTGTTTTGCCGCAGTCGTTTAGTTCTTGAAGCGTCGCGAATCAAATTTAATACTCCCTCCGTAACTAATATAAGAACGTTTAGATAACTACTTTAGTGATTTAAACGCTCTTATATTGGTTTACAGAGGGAGTAGAAGGACTTGTCTGGTGCAGAGGTTAGCACAACGTGCAACTCATTCTGTTGTCGCGAGTTCGAATCCCAGCTGCAGCCTTCTTCTTTTTGGCGTTTTTCAGTGGCACTGCGCCTGCAAATGGGCCGGCCCACGTGAGCCATCCTGTGCGAAACGTCGACCTCTTGCCGCATTAAGCGGCATATAGGAGGTCCCGCCTAACACCTCCGTCTGAAAACGAAGCCCAACACCTGGCCCAGTCAGCCATCCACCAAGTAATGGGTATATATACAGCATATAAAAGGAAGCTGGGTTTTTAGGGTTTATTAAACAGCCGCCATGGGCAAAAAAACAGCCGCGCAGGCGGCGGAAGCTCGATCGGCCGAGTCTGAGCAGTAGCGCCGTCTGCCACGGCTCCGCTCCCGCTCCCGCTCCCCAGTCAGTAAGGTAAGCTCCGCTATCTTGGAAGGAATCACTCCGTACTCTGTTTCTCGCCGGGATCGTCTGTTTATCTTTCCTTTATCTTTTCCCACAATCGCACGGAAACGTGTTTTGTGTTCGCCTTACAAGCCTCGATGTAATACGACGGAGCACTAGAGTGACGTAATGTATCTCCTTCGTTTGCTAGGTCTCAGCCGACAGCGGCTCGCACAACAGTTCGGGAAGACGAACACAAGTGCACACCTCCAGCTCCAACCTATGCTGACGTGGTGAGAGCAAATGTCACACCGTCACCAACCGACGGGCACAACCGTACACCTACGTGCTCACTGCTGACGAATGTGGCCGGAACAAGCGCCACCAACATCACTGGCGCCCGCCGACCTTTGCTGCAATCCTTCGAAATGTAAGATTGATTATGGTACTAATGAATGACATAGTTCATGCAGTTCCATGATATTTAAGTACATTCTTTTCAAAATATAGTGTTATAAATATGTTTGCCAACATCTACAATACCAACTTTAATAGTATTTATTGATCATGAATATAATTTCATATCTTATATTTGGTTTTGTAAATATTTATATTTCTTCCTACACTACTGGTCAAACTTTACAAAGCTTGTTCTAGGACAAATCTAATATGCACTATATTTTGACATGGACGCATTATTTACCTGTAATAACAATAGTACATCTATGTTGAGCATCCTTTCATTTGTAACCTCCATTGCTTCAGAATATGTTCTGCCATATTGTTATACTAGATCGGAAACGCGCCTTGGCGCGAGGCTGCCGGTCACTAACGCTATGGCCAAGTAATGAATGCTCAATTTTGTAGGAAATCAAGTTTCGCGTACGTATTCAAATAGGATATAACAAAATAAAAAGAAGAAGAAACATTCACATGTAATTGGAGCAAAGCACCGTTAAGTTCAACATCGTCATGAAACTATAAGGCAACATACAGTTTTGGGTGTTGCAAAAATTATCATTTAGCTCACACAAATTAGAAGCATCAAGATTTCAAAGGCTTTGCTGGATTAGAAAGATTACATGCTTTCCTTTATCTGATATTTTTTCATTCAAAACAATCATCCATGATCCAAAACGTGTAAATAACATCCAGGTTCTTTGCCCGTGCACATGGTTGCATATCAAAATATTTTCTGTCAAGGGATGATCAGTGATTTTTTTTACATATTAGGAATTAATAAACAATGAACTAAACCTGCTCGAATGCTAAGATGTTTCTAACACCATCATGTTAGAGAAGGATAATGTAATCATTTTTAAACACATCATGATGGCTCCATGTCTAGGTAAATCTTTGTGGTAGCAACAATATAGTAGAGGCAACAGAAAATAAAATAAAAAGGTTGTTCCTCGGTTCATGTTCGTCATGGTGCCGAGGAACGTTTCCATCCTGAGAAAGACATCACAAATGAGCATTAGTTAGCAATGGAACATAAAAGTATTGAATACAGGATGAGGCTTAGGATGATCAGTTGACTGGAAAAAAAATCATAGTCATTGTGTCATTCATATATGGAGGAAACATTGTTCGTTTATTTTGGAAGATGCATCGACAATAAATAGAGAATGGCTCAAGAAGTCTGGGCCGTTGCCTAAAGTGTTGTGTCAAGAAAATGACTAACCGATACTGCATATGTTGAAAGCAAGAGCCAGAAGACGGTGGTCAAATATTAAATTAGATTATGATTAAGTAAATGCTACATGTTCCACATAGCAAATAGGTCCAGTTATTCAAAAAATTAACAAAGCATACATAATGTGGCGAAGAACCTGAAACAATTACAATTTTAAACTTCTATACATAATTGGAGGTGCTTAAGTAAACCTTGGCTGAAGATTTTGTGTCGAGGAAACCCTTCAAATTGTTCCAGATCAACTTGAACACACTGCCCACATACACAACAAAAATATGATACAAGGTCTGCAATTTTAAATTAAAATTATTACTGCACTACACCATAATACTTCTTTTAAACCATCATAATTTGAAACAAACTATTCAGTTTCTACAACTAAGTAAAATAACCGCCAATAATAGTCGATCTTTATCTTCTGCATATGAACATATATGTGGTATATTTGCACCAGAAACATAAGAAGAGGGACCTTACAATGCTTGCCAATGTTGGGGATAAACACTGGTCACATCCATGCCAAGGTGGGCTGCAGGTCAGAGAGAGATGCAACTGGCAACGTCCTCTACCTCTACTCCGGGGCTACCCTCCTTGTGCGTCCTCTTGCTTGATGGTATCCTTTGACTACAGATCATCCAAATCCCTCCACCTCTGGGCTTCATTTACTGCAGAGAAATGGAGTTAAGAAGGGGCTCAGTTTTAGACACCAATCTAACTATGGGATAACATCATTATGGAAGTAGGAAGGAGCCTTGGCGCATAATAGGTATGTTTGAAATAAGTAGACCAAACATGCTAATTACAAGAGGAAGAACATGTTGATCCATCTACGGCTTATAATGACATAACACCTAATGTTATAATATCATTATGAAAGTAGGCAGGCGCCTTGGTGAATAATAGATATGTTTGAAATTAAATAGACCAAACATGCTAATTAGCAGCGGAAGAATATGTTTATTCATATAAGAATCACAAGAAATAAGTGTGGCTTGAGGCACCAACCTTTCGTGCGACGGTGTCCCCTCCGATGCCCCCGTTGGATGCTCGGCATTAGGTCAGACTTGTCTTGAACTTATCCTGTCAAAAAAAAAAATGGTGCAGCTTTACATCACTGAATACACGAAAAGTACACATGACGCAGCTTTACATCACTGATTCAACATCTCACGCATTCAAACACATACTACTGAAAAACATCCTTACATACCATATTGGGAAAATGAGAATATTAAGTATGATGGCAACTAATTATAATTCAGCCACTAAACCTTTAAATGATATTAACTACACATGTGTCCCTTGGGTGTCTTGCTTCGCTCATGAAGAATACACTGAAGCATGATTTAGCCAACTACACATGTATCCCTTGATATGCATTGCCTGACCCAAGCGCAAGATCCAAAATAGTATTGTTGCTCACATCTCGACATATCAAATTTTGCAGAAAGGAATAGGCCAAAAGTCGCGCAGTTTGATAGATAAGAATTAGAGCAAGTCATTTATATAGAAAACAACATGCCCCAAAGGTCTTTCATACTAATTAGATCAAGTCATGTGTACAGATAGAGACCGGAGGCTTGAGTAATGCATTAGAGAGTAGCCAGATAGTACAAAATACATATCCCAATGGTGTGGACAGAAGTATAGAAAAGCACAGTGGCAATGATTGTGTTCTGTGATACATCCTTCGATGGTAAACGGCTCTAGGAATTCAAAGAAGGACGCTATCCACTTGACTTTCAGTCTGGGAGCTTCCCAGACCGAACGAAAGGTTCGGTGTCGAGCTTTTCCCGAACAAATGATTATGTTCTATAGGAATCACCCTGCAGCCCGAACACCTCACGCCAGAAAGTACCTTTCTAGGCCTCCTGGCCCAAAACAAAAACAAAAACAGAAAACTGACCTCCATTGCAGCTAGATCGGATATGATCCTTTAAATTCTGAAATATGATTCAAAACATTACCTCCCTCGGGTAACCTGTGCAAGAATAATTTTTGCTTCAGATGCATCTTGCTGGTGAGATCTTTAGTCATGCAAATCCCTTCCAGCTTTAACCATAGAGCGGCGGCAGTTTTCTCGCTCAAAACTTCCTGCGAAATATTATTATGCAAATGGAGTGAATTTGTGACAAAGCCTTACAATCAATTCTTTTCTTCCCAAAACTATCCAGCGCTTCATCATAGTCGGACTGTGCCTACAACGCCCGCATCTTGACTTGCCATAGGGTAAACCTTGTGTCACGATCTAGCAGCGGAAGATCGTACTTCATGGATGCCATGAGTCGATAAATCTGTGTACACAAAGTAATACAAGCCGGTAGAAAAATTCTTGACAGAATTTAATATGTGAAGCAAATAGAACAGAATAAATAACACCTAGTAATATTAGGCAATGGACGTAGCAATTGATGATCTAGTACTCAATTAGTACGCCTTCATAAAGTACTAGTGCAAGTACTACTGGATTTGATTAGTCTTCACGTGAACTCCAGCAGCAATTAGTACGTAGCCGATGTGCACCACTAGTACTTGACGCGATCTGCTTCGAGACTTGGTGCGAGCAGCAACAACTCTCTTGCGCGGCTGTCGTGGATGGGGAACAGCAGCAACGCCTCGCTAATTTTTTTTTAAATAATACATTTTATTTATTAATTTTCATAAATATTACGCTGGGTAAATTTTTTTCAAAAATAATACACCGTCGGGCCGCTGCAGGCCGACTGGGCCTACCTACAGCTGGCCGACTGGCCCCTGTCGGCCCACTGTGGGCTGATTGGGTCCTGTCGGCCCATTGTGGGCCGACTGGAGCTAATTCCCCCGCTGTGGGCTAATTGTTTTTGCAAAAAAATAGGCACAAAAAATATATATTTAAAAAAATGTTAATCATGTAATTGAAAAATGTTAAAGGTGTATAAAAAATGTTCCTGATGTATACAAAAATGTACAATATATATGCAAAAGTTGACATAAAAAGTATGTTTTAAAAAGTGTCAATCATGTATTTAAAAATTGTTAAATGTGTGTATAAAAAATGTTCCTTATTTATACAAAAAATATAGAATGTGTATGAAAAAAAGTTGACACCAAAAAATTATGTTGGTGAGTTGGTGACAAAAAATAAATCAAGGTTGTGAAAAAAATATGATTGGTTGCTCTTTTTGTATGGAACTGGAACATTTTTTTCAAACATATTTTTTTGGTGTCAACTTTTTTTCATACACATTTTATATTTTTTGTATAGATAAGGAACATTTTTTATACACACATTTAACAATTTTTAATCATGTATTTGAAAAAATGTCAACTTTTCAAACATATTTTTCAAACATAATTTTTTGGTGCCAACTTTTTTTCATACACATTCTATATTTTTTGTATAAATAAGGAACATTTTTTATACACACATTTAACAATTTTTAAATACATGCTTAACACTTTTCAAAACATATTTTTTATGTCAACATTTTTGCATATATATTGTACATTTTTTTTATACATCAAGACATTTGTTTATACACGTTTAACATTTTTTAATTACATGATTAATATTTTTTAAACATATAATTTTTATGCCTAGTTTTTTTGCAAAAACAATTAGCCCACAGCGAGCCAGTTAGCTCCAGTCGGCCCACAGTGGGTCGACAAGACCCAATCAGCCCACAGTGGGCCGACAGGGGCCAGTCGGCCAGCTGTAGGCTGACTGGAATCCAATCGGCCTGCTGTGGGCCAACTAGGCCCGGGCCGACGGTGTATTATTTTTGAATTTTTTTATCCGGCGTAATATTTATAAAAATTAATTAAAAAATGTATTATTTAAAAAAAATTAGCCAACGCCTCGGCGGCTCGATGGAACGCCTGTTGGTCTCCGCAACGCAGCGACTTTGCGGCAGGGTACGACGGCTTTGTAAAGAATCAATCTCCTGTTGGTCTCAATCTCGGATAAGAAAAGGCTGCAGCCGAAAAACAGTCGATCTCGGCGACCAGCCGCGGCGCACGGAACGCAGCCCTAATCCTCTCGCTCCCAAATCTCGTATCTAAATTTGGCTCTGTATACCACTTGTTAGATAATAACGAGAAATAAACGAGACAGAGAGACACGGATTTTTACGTGGAAACCCTTGCGGGAGAAAACCACGGACGCACGAAGGCGCAATCACTACGAGGAGGAGTATTACAAGCACGAGACGACAGACCGTCTGAGGTGCGACTACATGGGGTATATAAGAGGCCAATACATGAGAGTCCTTGGAGGACAAGTAAACAAGTAGTACTCGTACGCGTCGACGTCAACGCAAAGGCCCACACCGGTTATACTACGTCTAGTCCAACATGGTATAATTTGGATCACAATTTAACACAACCCGTGGTAAGAAAAATCAGGAAGCAACAACAACAAAGGGAGTAGAATCGATCATCCGTTGTCCTAGGCCACAAAAGCATCATATAGCAGCAACAACAATGTGCACCATAGGGGGGAAATCCCTAAATGAAAGGCAGAAGAGCAAAATTGCAACAAATGCAAGGAAGCATATATTACCAGGAGTCCAAAGTAATATTTTCATTCAACAAGGTACCATGGTTCAGTATGCTTGCACATCCTCACTCTTGAAGACAGCATGAGTCCCTGCTGAAAGGAGGTAGAAACCCATCAGGAACATGGGGAGGGAGGAAAGGCAGTCATTGATTAAGGCGACCTTGCTAGCCTGAGTGTTGTAGTGACCTCTCCACGGAAGCACCAGGTTTCCCACCTTTGAAACAACCGGGGCGAAATCTTTAGTCAACGGTTTGTGGGGGGATATCGTGAGGCCAAGGTACTTGAAAGGGAAAGAGCCTAGGAAGCAGTTTAATAGATGAGCAACTCTTTGGGCCTCAATGTCCGAGACCCCAGTAACAATTACTTCACTCTTGGCAAAGTTAATCTTGAGACCAGAAAGAGCTTCAAAGCATAAGAGAAGGAACTTCAAGTGAGCTATACTTTCGTCGTTAAGTTCAACCATTATGATGGTATTGTCCACATATTGGAGGTGGGAGATGCCATTAGGGGCAAGGTGGGAGCTGACCAGGGTGATATGGCCAGTAGCCGCGACCCGAGTCAGGATGTGGGAGAGGGAGTCAGCCACAAAGTTAAAGAGGAGGGGGGAAGCCGGGTCGCCCTGCCTTAGGCCCCTGCCATTGGGGAAGAAGTTACTGATACTCCCGTTTACCAAGACCGTAGTGTGTCCACCCGTGACCAACTGCATAAGTCTGTGAACCACAGCCCCATCAAGCTTGAGAATCACCGCTTTGGAGGCACGAACACGCAGGTCATGGACAATCTCATGGAGACAAAGCTAGCTGTCCAGGATGAACCTGCCTTATTGATGTCGGTGATTGCATGTGCTATATTGATGCAACAATATCACATGGTGATGCTTCTTTTTTCTAGGTGGTTGGAGGGTGCGTGGGATTGATATATTTTTATAGGTCGGTTGCTGCTGATGAATTGAAAAATCTTAGCACAATCAAAATAGTAAACCAAATTGAATACCTCAATTGAATGAAAGAGCTACAAAAATTGGAAACATAGTGAATTAAAAGAGTTGAATGGGAGAGCTTAAGAAATTGTTAACCCGGTCAAAATCAGATGGCCCAAATCTAAATGAATACCTCACTTAATTGTGAGGCTTAAAATTTAAGCATAGTGTATAGTATAAAAGAATTGAGTGATGGAGCTTTTAGAAATTATTGACCCAGTCAAAATCGGGTGTCCCAATTCTAATTGGAGTCCTCAATTGAATGTGGGCTCTCTAAAACTAGGGAGCCTAGTGTTATAGAGGTTGATAAAATAATTGAAGAGAGAGCCCCTTAAATCATCGACCCGGTCAAAATTGTTGACCCAATTTTAAACTGGAGACCTCAATTGAATGTAGGGCCTTAAAACTTATGGAGCATAGTGTATTATATATATGAGATGTGGGGCCGAAACAGCTTTTCTTGGCTCGAGCTCACATGAACTTGGGTGAACAGTAAAATAAAATGAAAAATGAAAAAAAAACTACTCTTTAGCCAAGGTTGTGAAATGTTTTGATTCCTTGCATCGATTTTGAGCATCAATTTTTGTTTTTTGGCCACATCTTCCATGAATCCTATTTCATGTTGAAACTTTGCAAGCATTCCAAACATTTGTCAGTGTTTGCTCTAGAAAACTTCAGAACTGTTTGAATTTATTTTCTTTATCACTGAAGCCTGATTGACGACGTGTGCTTATTTTTGCTTCAGCTCTAACTATTCTTCAGAAGAGGATGCCTTCAGTCTCGCTTTACTACATGCTGCTCGACGAATCCCAGCCGATTCTAATTTTGAAAAACTAGAAGTTCCTATAATTACAGAGATATGCCTAAATTACATTGGCCGCCCCAGGAGGTAGGACATAAATCATATGTATCTAACTCTTTTGCTGATTTTGCATCTATACCTTTTTTTTGTGTACTGTGTATGCAGTATCCAGAACCTCACATCATTTTTGAAGAATAATCCTCTGGCACAGCGTATGGATATATTTGAGGGCAAAATGACTGTTCTAACTGCAACACTTGAGGGAAGAATTCTTATGCAGACCTTCATGAATGTTGTCTCGGAGTGTCATTCAAGAAATAAAAGCTGGAATGGCACATTTGATTGGCAGGACATACGGATCATTACGACCAGGCAGTCTAAGAAGATAATGATGATACTCAAAGTGCCAGTGAAACTTGAAGGGGAGACGCTGCTTCGGGCTATGCGTAGTGACCTATGCAAAGCTGCCGCGATACTAATACCACTCTATAAGATCGGTAATGATTTGCCAGTTTGCTTTCTCGAGCTCAAGGATGACCTAGAACGAGCCACTACTGCTAACCATAGTTGGTTTCTTGAATATTTGAGATACCATCCGTCTATGATGGCATCAGCTGGCCGTAGTATGTTTGCCAAGGCGCTGAACAGCAGGCCTATATATCGTGATACAATCCTTGGGGCCATTGCAGGTCCTTTTCCCAATGATTGGAGAACTGTCGTGAAATCAGAAATGAAGAGCAACACGGCCATTGCTGTTTTCACGGTTGTGTACTATCACAAGCCCGGCACATCTTATGGACGCACGATGGGTGAGCTTGCTAGGTTTATCCGGAATGTTCTTGTGCATAGCAAGGAACATAGACGACAAGATGGCGTTGTCATCTATTATGAAGAGCACGAGTTGGAGATGTACCTTTTTAAAATATTCACTCCGTTTCTCCCAAGCGTTATGCGAACCCTTTTGGTCTCAGGAAAAATGGACATGGAACAACTGTGAGTTCATACATCCTGAATTTTCAGCTTATTTGGGAGTTCTACTTCTTTTAATTACTAGATGTTTTGTCAAAAAGCTCCTTCCCTTGATGTTGCTTGTCTTCTATGTATGCATCAACTGCTTAACTCTTTGATTTTATTTTCCCCTGCACGTTATTCGGCAATGTATGTAAATTAATTCTATGGGAAATTATTATTTGTATTTTTTTTTCTTTCTAACATTCACTTTTTTATGTATAGTTGTGGAGAGGAAGCTTGGACATCTTACAAATTATTTGTCTAAGTCGAACAAGAGGTGTCCATGGTCCGTATGTAAGAGACTAAGAGAAGCTCTCTTAATGAAGATAATTTGTAAGTGTATGAGGCCATTTATTTGCCTTCTTTCAAAGAAGGCAAAGTAAAGCATGGCGTGATAGGTTTAATTTGGATATTTTGTCTCTCCTTTCTCTTTTGGGGATTCGTTAGTATACAATTTCAAGAAGGTTGTTGGCTCAGATTTTGCTGTGGTCGAGAGAAGGTTGTCAGCCTAGTTGGCGTGCAGTAAGGTGTAAGCAGACATCGGTGTGTGGCTCGTAATACGTACATGTGTATGTGTGTATTATATGTAACTCGGTAACTATAGATGACGCGGATTGTTATAAAAATATATTGTACTGTGTTAGGTGAATTAATGAACTCCCCCGAATACTATGATTTGTATTGAGTGAACTTTTGTGCTATTGGAAGCAAAATGTTACCTGGTAAGGCGCACGTGTACCGTTTGCCTCGCTGTTACATTACAAGCTCATTTTTCATAAACAGCTACTCCCTCCGTTCGGAATTACTTGTCTCGGAAATGAATGTATCTAGAACTAAAATACATCTAGATACATCTATTTTCGAGACAAGTAATTCCGAACGGAGGGAGTACATGAGTACAAATGCCCGCTTGAAATGCATCATAGGTTTGGTCTGTTCTCTAGGTCATCTGTGTCTGGTGCTCAAGATTCTCTTCTCACTACTGCATGAATGTTCAACAGTGGTGGGTGCTAAAAGCTTAGCAGTAGTGGGCGGTGGTCCGTTATTGATCTCCCGCCACTGATAATGTTTCTATCTGTGGCGGTCTCTTGTTTACACCCGCCAGTGATATATTGTGCCAAACCAAAATAAAAGTGCAGCCATCACAGTGCTATTGGCTACCGTGGTAGGTTTTCCAGTTTAACTGTAATACTAGCATGGTAAAGTCATATATAGACAATTTAAAAACTCACATTAGTTTAACAACTCTCTAATATCTAATACTTACACGTAACATATAATAAGTGTATACAACATATATGACATAAATGTTCAATGAAGTATTAGTACGATGCAAGTATGCGTACGACATCGGGATCAAGATGGAAACTGCTATGGTGACTGGGGGACATCATACAACAGATAGATGTCCTTGGTATCCTCTCCTTCATGAAGATATAGTAAGAATGGATTCCCAGATTTCGTCTCTAGTCTGTGTCAATTGGTATTCAACTAGGACCACTGAAATACATTCGGTGTGCCTCGTTGGTGACATTCCACATCCATGTACTTAGGCTGAACAGTGCCCTCCATATCCAATGACTTAAGCTGACACTACTAGGGAAGACCCTAGTAGTAGCGCTTGAAAATCATATAGCAGTAGCGCTGGGTCAAGCGTTACTACTAACACGCTACAGCTAAGTTGTAGCAGTAGCGCTGGTCAGGCAAGCATTATGGTAACTATGGTTAGAAGTAGCGCTGCTCAGACAAGCACTGCTGCTAACTCTCTATAGCGCATGAGTTGGTGAAGCGCTGCTGCTAGTCCAGCGCTGCTAGTAGATGCTCTCAAGTGCTGCTGTCAAGTATTCCTGCTTTCACAGATTTATAACCCCTCTACGTATTTTTGATATATTTATACAGGCTCATGTTAGGAAGAAACATGGATTAGATTCATTTGGATGAATCAAAAGTTGAATTAGGACGACGATGCTACTAATTCAACTTTTGATCCATCCACATGAATCTAATCCGCGTTCCATCCACCAATGATATAATAACTAATCATCATCATAATAACAAACCATCATGATAATCTTGATCAATATCATCGTCATATTAATATAAAAACTCTTGCATCATATCATCACCAACAACACTAGCTAATAATCATCATAGTCATTACCACCAACACTATTTAATCATCAGCCATAGCTAGTGTAGCTATCTAATCACCACCAACACTAGCTAATAATAATCATTATAGTCATTACCACCATCACTAGCTATTTAATCATCATAGTCAGTGTAGCACATCATCATCTTTAAACTCATTCTAGCTAGCTAATCACTCCTACCGCTCTCTCTCAGGTAAAATAGCATAAAACAAGTGTAGCACTCCTGCTTCATCATATTGGAGAGTGTAGATGAACTTGTCTCCTAATTGTGGGCCGCGCTTCTGATTGCTGCCAACTAGTACTTCTCTGCCGCGATCCTTCACAATTTTGCTCCAGTCTTTGACTATTAAGACTTGCTCGCTTCGAGAAATCTTGAATGCACTCATGTGCAATGTAGGATGTCTTGACCGTAAGCTAACCATTGTCATGCGACCATTAGGCTCGATTCAACGAGGCACAACACTCATCGGGAGTCTTTGTTGAAGAACGTAGTAACATACTTAACAAGGAAGTTTAGCTGGAAAAATATTGTATGCAAAAGATGCACTAATGATGACAAATAGTAAAAATCTTACCATCTTTCCTAAATAGATGTGACCATAGTTCAATACGCACACTAGCGGTCGCACATTTTGAGTACTAATATCTCGAAGTCCAGGAAAATAACCTGTCTTGACAGTATCAAGATCCTCAAGCCATGAAACATAATGACGTATCTCCTCGTAGTT
Organism: Triticum dicoccoides; assembly: GCF_002162155.2. Lineage (NCBI taxonomy): Eukaryota > Viridiplantae > Streptophyta > Magnoliopsida > Poales > Poaceae > Triticum > Triticum dicoccoides. The sequence continues at coordinate 3,360,791 of NC_041387.1, forward strand.
TAATTAGTTCAGCCCCGGGACAGTAGTAGGTCCTGTCTACCAAGCGTTGAACATGTTTGCTTGAATGGAAATAGCTGTCAATAAAAATTAGTTGTTCACTATTTTTAAATAAGCAATATAAATTACTTAATAAATATGGTTGAGAAACTCACATAATGGTAGAACTGGAGGCGTCTGCACATCGATCCAAATGTTGATATTACCTTCAATTTCATCTTCCGGACGAATATCAAAGATGATAACCATATTAGGCTCAAAGGCATAAGCTTTGCATACTGCTCTCTAATTTGTGCATTCAAAATAGGAGTAGGTGTCTGCATTGTATAATTTTGCAGCAAAAGTATAACCATGCTCGGTCCTCAAGTGAACTCTCTTTACCTCCATACTTTCCATAGTACTGAAACCAATCTTATCCAAGACATAGATTCTTGCATGGAAGGGGATACGCTAGTAGAATTGTAAAAAATTACAATTATAAGTTGAAGCAAAAGAAGCAGAAGTAGGAGAAGTCATGCCTGATTAGGAAAAAAGATTTGTCGTTGTGACTTATTGTATCCACTTCGAAGTTCTCATCCAGCACGATGCTGAAGCGCCTACCATCAACTAGGTGAGGCATGTCGCACATGCCGCGCTCGTCTTCACAGTATTTTCACATACCGAATTCTCTTTCGTCATCAGACATTTCCTATATATGTTCATATTTGAAACATTGAAAATCAGTAGAAGGCAACTACCAGGAAACTCAACACACAGATCACTATTACTCAATATGCAATGGGTTGACTTTAGGTCTGTCTAGTCTTCCTTCCTAAACTCTTATCTCATGTATATGTTGGGCACTCCCTCTCTGATATTGCGGCCATCGGTGATGGTATCTACTCCTCCTTTCCCTAGTGCATTACAAATATCTAGCACAAGGAAAAGAAGGAGAAGCGACCCCCATGACAACAGTCGGCATTCTTCTTCTCTCATATATGGTGGACACTCCCTCACCGATTTTTCGACCATCGATGATGGCTGCTACTCCTTCTTCCCCTAGTGCATAACAAAGGTTTAGCACAAAGAGAAGAAGGAGAAGCGACCCCCACGACAACAGTCGGCATTCTTCTTCTCTCATATATGGTGGAGATTCTCCCTCACTGAAATTTTGACTGTCATGTATGGAGCCCTGACAGACTTAAAGTCAACTCAAAATGTCGTTTAATTCTCTTTATAGGAAATCCAGGGCACTCGATATTTCCAACATATTCTAGCACAAGTCATGCTTAAATTCACGGAAAAAACACGGCATGAACTTTGCTAAAATAGGACATACTGAGCGCCTGAAATTTGCCGGAATGGAAATGAATCGACACTCCGGCAGAACATAGGCCACTCGGATTTTCCCACATTCGCACATGAGTATAAACTGGTGCTCATTGCATTTCAATGGTTCAATATTGACAAAAACATTTCAATATATTTCCATTCTAGTTCTACTCTATTCAACGCCGAGGAGTAGAGAAGGAGGAGGTGGACTTTTATCTCACCGACTCGGGTGTAGAGGATGTAGAGGTAGCTCGGAAGATGATCACTCCAAGGGGACATGACCCTACAAAGCCTGCATATTCCACCGAGTGAAAATTTTAGATCATCAAATCTCATATAGCTTTCTTTGTTGACAAAGTGCTAATGACATAAAAATAACGATTTTTTCCAATAATTTCTATATTGAAAATAAAAATTACAAAAAATTTCTATACCTAAATTTTCTTACTAAGTTTTTTATTACTAAATTTGATACCTAAAAGTTTCTCATGTACCATTCCAATAGATTTCTATAATAGAAAATTAGAAATTTTTCTATTACTAAAACTTTTTTATATTCAAAAGACCTATTCACTAGTCTTCTATCCTATTCAAAATACCTACATTCTACCTATATTTTCTATTTTATTCTATTCAAAATACCTACATTCTGTTCATATAACTTATATGTTATATTTTACTCAAAATAATTAACATAGATGGGGGAGGGAGGAAGGGAGGGAGGCAGGAGGGAGGGAGGAAGGGAGGGATGCAGGAGGTAGGGATGAGGCCGAGATGGCGGCAGATGGAGGGGGAGGAAGGAGGGAGGAGGAGGATGAAGGAGGGGCGGTGGGTGGAGGTGGGGCGACAGGAGGGGAGAGGAGGGTGGTGAGAGGAGGAGGGCGGCGAGAAGGAGGGGAGAGGAGGGCGGAGACGGAGGAAGGGAGGCAGATACGTACCTTGGGGGCGCTGGTGGGTGACGGCAGGCGACGGCGGTGACGGTGGGCGATGGTGCACGGCAGAGCGAGTGAGAGTGTGAGCGGAGAGTGAGGCCGCGCGCGGGTGTGGATAAGGTACCGCTAGTAGTAGCATTGATATGTAACAAGCTCTACTGCTACGATCATTAGCAGTAGCGTTTTTTTTAACCAGCGCTACTACTACGGCATCAAATTAAAAAAAAAGTATTGGTCATAATTTCTCTTTTTGTGTAGAATCTAAATTTTCAGTAGGTGAAGATTCATATTGCCACATATCCTACACATAGAGTACAATGAAGACGAACTAGTTGTGATAGTTTGAGAAGCACCATATTTAAGGTGGTAAACATTCTGTTCGCGGAGCGAGGTGGGACTAAACTTTGGTTTTAAGAGGGGACTGAATTTAGCAGTAGCGCTGATTAGAGGAAAGCGCTATTGCAATGAATAATAGTAGTAGCGCTTTTTGCGCATGAGCGCTACTAGTATACCAAGCCTGCCGGAAACAGTCTGGCAATTATAGTAGTAGCGTGTTTTCCATGTACAACGCTACTGCTATGTGCATAGTAGCAGCGTTCTTCGTGCCCAAGCGCTACCGCTACTTTGTAGCAGTGCTTCCTTATAAAAAGCGCTACTACTGAGTTTCTGTGTATAAGCATTTCCCTAGTAGTGTGAACTGTGCTCTCCACATCCGTGGGCACGTTCGCCACAAGCATGAATTCGGCCCTTCCCCTACAAGGGTCGCGCTGAGCATAATTGAAAGAAAACAACAATTAGATAATTTTGGGCACAACATTATATATGTGAGCAACTCATCAAGCACCACACTAGTTGAGTTAAAACCTACCGCCCATTCCAGAATGTCCTCCTGGAGATCTACATAGATTTTATTGCAAGTGAGGTTAACCTTGTGACACACACCTAGCCTGCCATCGCCACACCATTGACATGCTTGGTCCATCGCCTACATTAATGTTCCGAAATTAAACAGAAAAAATTGGGCATGACTTTTGCTACAAAAATGTGGCAAAACAGAAATTAATGAATTTTTCACCATACTTTTGGCGATCATTTTCAAGCCCTACATAGTTTGAGCATTCCCTACTGATAAGAGACCAATAGAATAAAATGCTATCAGCTAAGTACTTATCAATTGCTCCATGTGACGCAGGGTTGCATACGGGGTTCATGTCAGCTCAGGCTGCGGTATTTTTTTTTTTTTTGGCCATCCTTCTTCCCAAGCACCTCCCCGAACAGAGCGGTCAGCTCTTCCTCAGCAGGCCCGCTCTCGATGCCAATCCAAATACAGCCAATGTCGTTAAGGCCATTGTACTTCCACGCCAGGATCCGGCTCTTGCGTAGGGGAGCCAGCCTCCAGTGGAGGAACTCAGCGACCATCATGCATGGTGGCAGTGAGGCCACAGTCTTGCAGAAATTGGATGCGGACAAGGACCGGACTCAAATATCTGTCCTGGGGGAGATGGCTTCCTAGTTGTTCCCTGTCCTGGCCGGCACCTTGGGTAGCTCCATCGAGGCATCCACATCGACTTTGATCAAGGTTTTCAATTTTGTTTTCTATTTTTGCGGACCTGAGAAATGGGCGAAATTTGTCATTTCGGAAAATTTCGGAAATTTCTGGACGAAAAGAGCAAACCAAAATTTGAAATTTGGTATGAAAAATAGTGAAATATGGATAAAAAAAATAACAGAAATTTGCTCAAAAACTGAAACTACACAGAGCAAGACTATATCACAGATATAGTGGTGACACTTGTTGCTGTTTCTCCCGCTACCAACTCAGCTGACGCCGAAGTGCCTCATGTGGTTGCGATCCATGGTATTGTTAGAATAAATCCGAGGCATACCGTCAATCATTCGAGGACCAAGCAATCACACGAGGCACGACACCGAGATTTGTTAACGAGGTTCACCGATATGGCTACATCCCCGGAGCTTGACTATGGGCACTCTTTCCCATGACACCGCTACAATACCGCACCCGGTCGCCCTAGACACCGGCACATGCCGCCGGCTTCTCCTGCGTTCCGGTACTATTATGTTGGCATAGGTTATATTGTGTGTCTATCCCCGATATATATGAGAGGCCTAGGATACAAGTGTCCTAGTAGGACACGACTCCATATCCTATGTAAACACAATACAACTACAAGTCCAACTGTAACCTACCTTGTACATTATATTCGACACAACTCTAACAAACTCCATCTTGACGAATATTCTTCATCACCTTGAGTTCGTCCATGCGTCAAACTTCCATGTACATTGGATTTGAACTTATCCCATGAGCACCGCTGCTACTCCAAAGACTCCATGTGACTCCACCTGCAACTTGTAGTCCCTTCTTTTCTTGACCACGGTCAACACTCGAGCACAATTAAGTTCCTTGTTACTCTAGTCCGTGCTCCCAACTTCCAGAGTATCCGTCAACGCCATCACACACCGATCAGTGACCCGCGTGAAAGTGAACAACTCACATATTGGGTGTCACACATAAGAGTTACCTGAACTCAACATCACCGCTCCTTTCTTGACCGCCTGTCTGAAACTTGAAAGAATTTCACCGTTGCTTGTAGTCATCCCAAGTCAAATTCGCAGTTGTCTCACCACATGTATGACCACTAGAGCCCTGGCCCGTCTCCATGTCCCGTGCATACCACACGCCTCGCCGCTATTACTGCGTCGAGCCTCCGCTGTCCTGGTCGAGTCTCAAGGGTTGTGAACCCACATCACTCAACCTCCACTGCAGAGTACTACCGATCATCACCGACCGATGACGAGTTTCACGCTTCCATTAGACCACTGGGCTCCAGTCCAAACTACGTGTCACTCGCTTTTCGCTGAATAGGCTTCGACTCTCTGTCGACTTACGCCGTAGCCCCTCAATCAGCACCGAGTGAAGTCCTCTAGACTCCAGCTCCACCTTCAACATGACTCCATGGTGGTTGTACTTGCCACCCCGCGCCTCGTCGACTTCAAGATCTCATGTGCACCATCTTGAATCAACCCCGCGCCATAGCCTTGTTGAAGCCACACAAGTCCTCGGGGCCTGCGCCACGTGTTTCCACACCCCAGAATTCGGTCACCATCAGCATCACGCTCCTATGTCGCCACCGCTGATCCCGCACATCTTCTGTACCAACTGACATCCAAGTCGATCCGCCAGACTGTCTAGTTCGACCCAGCCGAACTTGTTCGACTCTACGACACGCTCGAGGCTTCCAAATCGTCTTTCGCGAATTTGCATCCATCACATGATAATTCCATCTAAGCTGACATGACTTCCCGCAACGCCTTCAAGCATCCCTGTTGTGTCAACAAATCCGAGCTATCAACGCGATGCCCAAGTACACGAACAGCCTCCGCATACCAATAGCAATTTCCAACCGAAAAACTTTTGGTCTTCTCACGTAGCTCCCTTGACACAATTTTTAATGCTGGCTAGTTGCCTTTGCCTTGCCAACGCCTACTGCGCAAGTAGTACTCCTGATGGATACGTATCGATGGATATTTCCTTCGCCCAATCGATCTGCTGCTGCCTCTTTCCGTGTCAACAAGGACCCGGTCCTCTTTTTTTACAAAACAAATCTCGTTTGCTGAGCGATACCCTACCTTCCTTTTTTTTTGAGAAATTCGCTACCCTACCTTCCAATCGAACACAACGCACCTCCAGCTTTCACGCTTGCCTGGCCCATCCAGCACACAGCCTCCACACGGCCCAGCATGCAACGCGTTGCCGCTGTTCAGCCTTGGCCCGAGCGCCTCGCCGTCACGCTGCTGTGTGCTGCCAAATCACGTGCGGACTCGATCTGATCGATCGACCAGCCGCCGCTGCCTCACGATAGATCTTCCGCTGGCTGCTGTCGTGCATCACCAATTCGATCTCGCCGAGTGCTTCGTCTGCCGCCGCCTGCCAGCAATCACAACATGTACCCGTGACGCCTGACGCTCGCCCGATGGATCGCCTAATCGACCGCCGCACGTCTCATCTCGTCTTTCCTCTAGATCAACAATTTACAGCCTCCGAACAACCTAGCTCATGATACCACTTGTTAGAATAAATCCAAGGCATACCGTCGATCATCCGAGGACCAAGCAATCACACGAGGCACGACACCGAGATTTGTTAACGAGGTTCACCGATATGGCTACATCCCGGGGCTTGACTATGGGCGTTCCTTCCCATGACACCGCTACAATACCGCACCCGGTCGTCCTGAACACCGGCACATGCCGCCGGCTTCCCCTACGTTCCGGTGCTATTATGTTGGCATAGGTTACATTGTGTGTCTACCCCCGATATATATGAGAGGCCTAGGATACAAGTGTCCTACTAGGACACGGCTCCATATCCTATGTAAACACAATACAACTACAAGTCCAACTGTAACCTACCTTGTACACTATATTCGACACAACTCTAACAGGTATTGCTGCCATCGGTCTGGTATTGGATTTGTTAGGCAACGGGAAAGTAGTGGCTGCACCTACTTTCGGTGCACCCACGCAAGAAAATATAGCAACATTTTTTAAAAAAATCTGAAACTTTATGAAAATGACCATCCACGAATGTTATGGGGGCTTGCAAAGTTTGGTGGTCAAATAACATTCAAGAAGCGCTCCACAAAAAAGACAAAATTACAAAATGTGCTCAAACAGTGCACGTACATTTTGACTAATTTTCAGTGAATTTGTCTTTTTGTAGAGACCTCCTTGAATGCAATTTGATCACCAAATTTTGCAACCCTCTCTAACATTTGTTGATGATCATCTTCACAAAGTTTCAAATTTTTTCAAATTGTTTTGATATGTTTTTTTGTGTGGGTGCACTGTGGATGCACCGAGTCCCACCGAGAGTGGGTGTAGAAGAACCACTCTCTTCCCCAAGGCACAACGGAGGCTGAAGTTGCAACCTCCAGCCATGTGCGTGGGCTCTTGTGCACACAGTACATAGAAATGGCACCACAATGCCATAGATGGGTAGACGTTGATGAACATTTCACACAGAAGTAAGAAAATAGATAGCATCATGATTGAGGGTTATAGCCCCTGGCCGAATTTAAATATAAGGTATCTTTGATCGCTGATGTCTTGGTTTTACACTCTAAAAGTATATATACCACTTTTTAAATGGTAGAAACTATTTTTAGTATATTGTTTATATGTACAGATATGAACGTATTTTTAAAATACAATAAAAATAATGTAAAAAATAAATGTGTTTTCATTTAGCTTGCTTACATAAACATACTTCGAATGATAAAAGAGTATGTGTGCGTGCTTTGCTGCCCCGTTTGTGTTGTTGGGTTACTTAAAAAAACACGCTCTTTCAAAATATAAGATGTATTACTTTTTTAAAAAGTCAAACCTTTTAAGTTTGATCAAACATGTAGATAAATATATCAAAATAAATAATATCAAATCTGTATTTTTAGATTCATCACGGAATGAATTTCCATATTATTTTTGTTTAATATTGTGAATGTTGATATTTTTGTTGTGAACTTGGTCAAAGTTAAAGAAATTTAATTTTCTAAAAATCTCACGCCCTTTATATCTTATAACTGATGAAATATTTAGTTTGGCGGGTGGGGGAGATGATAGAGTGTTTTATTTTTATTTATAATGCGGTTATTTGGTGAGCTTTTCCTGTCGTGATTATGTGTTATCTGCTAACGAACCTATATTTATGTCAGGAAATTTCTGTGTCGATGGTTGCATGGACGTACTATACCATGGTGGTGCTTCTTTTTTCTAGAGGGTGCGCGAGATTGATATGATTTTAAAGGGCGGTTGTTGCTGATTGATTTGATATATCGTTGGCCTAGTCAAAATCGTAAACCAAATCAAAATGAATACCTCAATTGAATGAAAGAGTTTCAAATTTAGGGAACATAGTGAATTAATAGAATTGGATGGGAAAGCTTGAGAAATTGTTGATCCGATCAAAATTGGATGACCCTATTCTAAATTGAATACCTCAATTAATTTCGAGGCCTTAAAAATTAGGAAGTATAGTGTATAATATAAAAGAATTGAATGATGGAGCTTTGAGAAATTGTTGACCCAGTCAAAATCGAAGGACCCAATTCTAATTGAAGACCTCAATTGATTGTGGGATTTTTAAAATTAGGGAGCTTAGTATTATAGAGTATGACAAAATAATTGAAGAGAGAGCCCCTTAAATCATTGGCCCGGTCAAAATCAATGTCCCAATTTTAAATTAGAGACCTCAATTGCATGAATCATTGACCGGTCAAAATCGATAACTCAATTTCAAATTGGAGACCTCAATTGAATGTGTAACACCTCAATTGAATATGAGGGCTCTAAAATTAGGGAGCATGGTATTAGACTAGAAGGGTTGTGCGTAGTTTGCTGCACCTTTCGGGTTGTTGGGTTTCTTAAAATAATAATCACTGTATTTCAAAATATAATGTGTAATACCTTTTCAAAAGTCAAACCTTTTAACTTTTATCAAATTTGTAAAGAAATATATCAAAATTCATAATACCAAATCCGTTTTTTAGGTTCATCACGAACTGAATTTCCATACATTTTTGTTTTATATTGTGAATATTGATTTTTTTTCAGAACTTGGTCAAAGTTAAAGAAATTTGACTTTCTAAAAACCTAATACCCCTTATATTTTGTAAATGATGTAATATTTAGTTTGGCTGGTGGGGGAGATGATAGTGTATTTTATTTTTATTTATAATGTGGAGATTTGGTGGGCCTTTCATCATGTGATTCTGTGTTACTCGCTAACCAATATATATTTGTGTGGGGAAATTTCTGTGTCGGTGATTGCATGTGCTATATTGTTGCGACAATATCACATGGTGATGCTTCTTTTTTCTAGGTGGTTGGTGGGTGTGTGGGATTGATATATTTTTATAGGTTGGTTGCTGCTGATGAATTGAAAAATCTTAGCACAATCAAAATAGTAAACCAAATTGAATACCTCAATTGAATGAAAGAGCTTCAAAATTTGGAAACATAGTGAATTAAAAGAGTTGAATGGGAGAGCTCGAGAAACTGTTGACTCGGTCAAAATTAGATGACCCAAATCTAAATGAATACTTCACTTAATTGTGGGGCTTAAAAATTAAGCATAGTGTTTAGTATAAAAGAAATGAGTGATGGAGCTTTCAGAAATTATTGACCCAATCATAATCGGGTGTCCCAATTCTAATTGGAGACCTCAATTGAATGTGGGCTCTCTAAAACTAGGGAGCTTATTATTATGTGTCAGGACCCCGATCCTAAGTCACATCATCTAGCATGTAACACCTCATATTACTTTGCGGCCTCACGCATGGTATTCCCACGGTTGTCGCCTTACCTGGCCCGGGACTGTTTGCGCCTTTTGGCTCACGGATATTATAGTGTCGCTAGCATCCATATGACAGAGAACCCGTGCTGACATGGCTAGTCGTGAACCCAATGTGGCACTAACTTACAGGGACAGGCATACATGACCCGGCAACAAACCTGTTGATCAACAGCAAATGAACCCAAGTCATAGCAAGCTAGAAGGACTTAAAGGAACACTGCTACCTCTTGAGCACTGCGTTGGTTTCCCTTGAAGAGGAAAGAGTGATGCAGGAAAGTAGCGTTAGTATTTCCCTCAGTTTTTGAGAACCAAGGTATTAATCCAGTAGGAGGCTCCTCAAAAGTCCCACACACCAACATAAACAAACAAGAACCTCACAACCAACGCGATAAAGGGGTTGTCAATCCCTTCACGGTAACTTGCGAAAGTGAGATCTGATAGAGATAATAAGATAAGATAAATATTTTTGGTATTTTTATGATATAGATTGGCAAGTAAAAGATGCAAATAAAAGTAGATGGGAAACTTGTATGATAAAAGATAGACCCGGGGGCCATAGGTTTCACTAGTGGCTTCTCTCAAGATAGCATAAGTATTACGGTGGGTGAACAAGTTACTGTCGAGCAATTGATAATAAAGTGCATAGTTATGAGATTATCTAGGCATGATCATGTATATAGGCATCACGTCCGCAACAAGTAGATCGAAACAATTCTACATCTACTACTATTACTCCACACATCGACCGACTCCTGCCCGCATCTAGAGTATTAAGTTCATAAGAACAGAGTAACACATTAAGAAAGATGACATGATCTAGAGGGATAAACTCATGCAATATGACATAACCCCATCTTTTTATCCTCGATGGCAACAATACAATACGTGCCTTGCTGCCCTTGCTGTCACTACGAAAGGACACCGCAAGATTGAACGCAAAGTTAAGCACTTCTCCCATTGCAAGAAAGATCAATCTAGTAGGCCAAACCAAACTGATAATTCGAAGAGACTTGCAAAGATAACCAATCACACATAAAAGAATTCAGAGGAGATTCAAATATTTCTCATAGATAAACTTGATCATAAACCCACAATTCATCGGATCTCGACAAACACACTGCAAAAAGAGTTACATCGAATAGATCTCCAAGAAGATCGAGGAGAACTTTGTATTGAGATTCAAAGAGAGAGATGAAGCCATCTAGCTAATAACTATGGACCCGAAGGTCTGTGGTAAACTAATCACAACTCATCGGAGAGGCCTTGGAGATGATGTAGAGGCCCTCGGTTGTCGATTCCCCCTCCGGCGGAGCGCAGACGAAGGCTCCAAGATGGGATCTCGGGGATACAGAAGGTTGCGGCGGTGGAAATAGTTTTTTGTGGTGCTCCTGGATTTTTTCGGAGTACGTAGATATATATAGGCGAAGGAGGTAGGTCAGGGGAGCCACGAGGGGCCCACGAGGGTGGGGGTGCACCTGCCCCCCTAGGGGCACCGGGCACCCTCGTGGCTGCCTCGTTTACTTCTTGACGTCCACTCCAAGTCTCCTGGATTGCGTTTGTTCCAAAAAGATCGCTCCCGAAGGTTTCATTCCGTTTGGACTCCGTTTGATATTCCTTTTCTTCGAAACACTGAAATAGGCAAAAAAAACAACAATTCGGGCTGGGCCTCCGGTTAGTAGGTTAATCCCAAAAATGATATAAAAGTGTAGAGTAAAGCCCATAAACATCCAAAACGGGTAATATAATAGCATGGAATAATAAAAAATTATAGATACGTTGGAGACGTATCAAACACCGCGTGACATTTCCCTGAAGGAACAGACACATGAACGAAGAAGGACACATGCCGGCCAACCTAAGTGTTTCGGAGCAATAGCAAGCTACCATGGCTCAGTGGAAGCACTAGGAGACATTTCCTGGTAAGAGAGGCTACCAAGGATAAATAACTAGGTAGTCAGATCCCACACATACCAAGCATTTCAAACATACACACAATATGCTCGATATGTGCAAATACAACATGGCATCACAACAAAATTCTACAACTCAAGTACTTTATTTAAAAGGCTCCAGAGAGCCATACATATCATTCATACAGATAGGGGTCTCACGACCCGACATTTAAGTCATACAAACATACAAGCCACAAGCGGAAGCAACATGTCTGGGTACAGACATCTAGAAAGTAAAAAGGCTTGAGGAAGCCTATCTATTGCTTTCCTACCGAGTGGGCCCAGAGAAAAGCCTTTGATCACATTGTGCATATTATGATGATGTCCTACCAAGTGGGCCCAGAGATACCTCTCCGTTTACACGGAGTGACAAATCCCAGTCTCGATTCGTGCCAACCCAATAGACACTTTCGGAGATACCTGTAGTGCACCTTTATAGCCACCCAGTTACGTTGTGACGTTTGGTACACCCAAAGCATTCCTACGGTATCCGGGAGTTGCACAATCTCATGGTCTAAGGAAAAGATACTTGACATTAGAAAAGCTTTAGCATACGAACTACGATCTTTGTGCTAGGCTTAGGATTAGGTCTTGTCCATCACATCATTCTCCTAATGATGTGATCCTGTTATCAATGACATCCAATGTCCATGGTCAGGAAATCGTAACCATCTATTTATCAACGAGCTAGTCAATCAGAGGCTTACTAGGGACATGCTGTTGTCTATTTATCCACACATGTATCTGAGTTTCCTATCAATACAATTATAGCATGGATAATAAACGATTATCATGAACAAGGAAATATAATAATAACTAATTTATTATTGCCTCTAGGGCATATTTCCAACAGGTCCACCATGTGCTCAGGATCACCACCTGGGCCTCGGGCTACTCGTCGATGTCAAGGTCTATGTAAAACCCATCTGAAGGAGCGACAGTCTCTTTTGCAATTTTAATTAAGAAAACATGAGTACAAAGGTACTCAGCAAGACTTACATCAGATCCTACATACATGCACATTATCAAGAAAGGGATAGTGGAGTTTATTGCAGCAAGGAAGCTTTGACTTTTGGCTAAACTATCTTATGAGACTCTATCTTATAATTGTTTTGTGCACACGAGTCCACTACTCACCACAATAACACACTACGGAAGGGCCATCCACGGCACTCACACTTGTCTTGAGGCTTTTAGTAGTTTCCATTTACTTGTCTATGAACTGTATAGGCAACCAAGTAGTCCTTTACCGCGGACGCGGCTATTTGAATAGATGATGTTAACCCTGCAGGGGTGTACTTCCTCATACATGTTTCCACCACTTAGCGTCTGCACACGAGATGTGCTCGGCATACTTCAAGCGAAAGCCGACATGGGTGTAGACCACGACCTGACTAACCACACAAGTCTCTAGTCCAGGTTTATCGCCTATTCAGGTTCCATCCGCAGGGAGTCCGGGCGAGGTTTCCGCATACGGCCTGAACGATGTGTACAGGGTTCAGACACCAAACGGGCTCCCTGCATACCCGGCCACGTACCTACCGCATCACAGCCCACCACGAGGGTTAGTGCTGCGCACGGCCTCCAGTATACTACAAACACCAGAAACTACTTGCAACTCCTGGACAGAGTACAAGGGCGGCTAATAAGTCGAGCGGGGTCATATTTTAGGGCCCAATGCATGGTAGTAGTTGAATCTTAAATCACACATACAGATCTCAGTGCTTAAGGACGGTTCCAATGAAACAACCCACCATGTACTCCTACATGGCCTCTCATTGATAAGTTTACCAAATCCTGTTCAACACATCACTCTCATTACCGACATGATCATTTCACTCTAGCCCATCACCTAGATGAACCAGACCTAACACGACTCTAAGAATAGAAGGCATAGCAAGGTAGAAAACACAAACATGGCTCAATCAACTCCTACACATGCTAGTGGGTTTCATCTAGTTATTGTGGCAATGACAGGTCATGCAGAGGAAATGGGTTCAACTACCGCATCACACAGCAGTTTGAAATGCGGTTGTCTTAAATGTAGTAAATGAGAGCAGGAGCGAGAACATGGGATTTTATCAATATGATCAAATGGGTGGTTGCTTGCCTGGCAGGTCGGTAGTCTGGTACTGTCCTTCAATCGGGTACTCACGGTAATCCTCCGGGACAGAACCTACCGTAGAGAGCATTGGTAACACAATCAATACACAACAATATGCAACAATATGATGCATGCATGTGACATGGCAAAATGAGTGTGTTGGGCAAATGCAACTATAACCAGATGGGTTTGAGCTATTTTGAACCAAAGATTCAAACCCAAAGTCATTTTTGATCTTAAATAGTGTCTTATCATGTTTTGCACTAAACAGAAAGGTTAACTTGTTTAAACATGCATGAAGTCAGTATAGATAAATATATTTGATTTTTCTGATCATTTTTCATATATAACACTTTGCATTTGGAGTTACAGATTAATTTCTATGAATTTTTGAAGTTAGCACTATTTTCTGGAATTTCCTGAATAAGATTAAATCCAAAAAATGCATTACTGCGTCAGCATGGCGTCAACAGGTCAACTGGGTGGTCCAGGTCAAACCTGACCAGTGGGACCCTATTGGTGTACAAATGTAGGGGCTCTGCTTTTGACCCCTTTACTTGTGCACGGGCAGTCAGAGCCACCCGCCACGGCCACGCATAACAGGGCAGGAAAGGGAAGCCGGAGAGAAGCCGAAGGCACAAGCCAGACAAAGCAACGACAAGGACCAAGGCCATAATGACCGAGTGGGCGAAGCAGGTTTCCCCGGCAAGGACCCTTGCCAGGGTAGCCTCAGCAGCCCCAGCAAGACCCTTGCCGGGGCAGCTCGCCCACACCAGCTGAGTGAGCCACCCTTGAGCCCACCAAATGCCAGACAAACGCGTTGAGGCAGCGCTCGGGAGGCACCTCCATGGTGGCATGCAGATCTTTGTGAAGACATAAGATGAACAAGATCAAATGAGGATAGGGAAGCAACCATCCTCACCGAAGAAACCCACAAGACCCCCGGCAAGATCCTTGCCGGGGAAGCCAGCGCGCCACAGCAAGACCCTTGCCAGGCCACCCGGCAAGACCCTCGCTAAGCGCACCGGCAGGGCCACTGTCGGTGTCAAAACCGGCGGATCTCGGGTAGGGGGTCCCGAACTGTGCGTCTATGCGGATGGTAACAGGAGACAAAGGACACAATATTTTTACCCAGGTTCGGGCCCTCTCGATGGAGGTAAACCCCTACTCCTGCTTGATTAATATTGATGATATGGGTAGTACAAGAGTAGATCTACCACGAGATCGGAGTGGCTAAACCCTAGAAGCTAGCCTATGGTATGATTGTTGTTCGTCCTACGGACTAAAACTCTCCGGTTTATATAGACAGCGGAGAGGGCTAGGGTTACACAGAGTCGGTTACAATGGGAGGAGATCTTCATATCGTATCGCCAAGCTTGCCTTCCACGCCAAGGAAAGTCCCATCCGGACACGGGATGGAGTCTTCAATCTTGTATCTTCATAGTCCAGGAGTCCGCCCAAAGGTCTTAGTCCGGCCATCCGGACACCCCCTAATCTAGGACTCCCTCAGTAGCCCCCCGAACCAGGCTTCAATGACGACGAGTCCGGCGCGCAAGTTGTCTTCGGCATTGCAAGGCGGGTTCTCCTTCAAATTCTCTGTATCCGTCGAATAGTGTCCGGCTTCTAGTGTGTGCTGTCCTCCTCGGCTTCTGTGCCCCATAATGACCATCTTCCACGCGTCAAACGAATGCAAAAAGCCAGGGGATTTTCTTTTCACTTACCCGCCCCGGCTGCGTTAATGAGCCTCCCATAAAATAGACGGGGATTTAGATCCAATTCGCACCATCTTACCTCCGCGAGTCTTCATCAGAGCGCCTCTGACAGAGATCCATTCCATCATGGCCAGTCGGTGCCGCTCCTCCTCCCGCCCCTCCAGCCCTCGGCCCGGAGATTGGGGGTGGTTTTCCGTCCCGCATAGCAAGTTAGTAGTGCTTCAGTCCAAGGGGCTTCTCCCCCCAGCATATATGGTCCCAGTTCGAGCCGGGATTGCCGCCTATAACGGTGGAGAGCAGGCGGAGGGCGTCCCCAATCCCTCTTAAGGAGAGTGGGTATGCTTAGTCCCTTATTTGATGAGAGGACTAGGATTTCCAATTCATCCGTTTCTCCGAGGGTTGCTGGAGTTCTACGGCCTCCAGCTACATAACCTCATGCCCGCCTCCATTTTGCACATCGCGGGCTTCGTGGCCCTCTGCGAGCTGTTCTTGGGTGTCGAGGCCCATTTCACGCTGTGGAAGAGGTTGTTTTGCCTTGTGCCCCGTTCTCAGGAGGGGTCTATTTATCAGGTGGGCGGAGCCGAACTATGGCGCATCGCCGGGACCGGATATCTATCCAGTACCCCAAAGAGGGCGTCCGAAGATTGGCCCTCGGAGTGGTTTTATATAGATGACGTCCCCCTGCCGGACCCTGTACGGATCGGCCTCCCCGAGATCAATAATGCCCCGTTGAAGAAGCGCCTGAATTGGCGACCCTCAGAGGGAAGCTGACATGGACGTCCTGTACCTGATGAGCCGGATAAGGTTGTTGGCTCATTCCGGTCTGACCATGATTAAGGTCATGGCCATATGCATTACGTGAGGGGTGCAGCCGCTTCAATACAGAGGCCACCCCATGTGGGATTTCAACGGGGAGGATGACGCTACCCGGTGCGGTCGCAAGGGGCCAGATTCGGCCGCCACTTTAACGAGAATCTTATCTGCCTTGTACAAGGGGGAAGAGGAAGAATTCCTCCGTGTCAACCCGGAAGGCGGATTCTCCATGTACAATCCACCTAGTTGGGTGAGCGGACACTTTCACTTGCCTATCCGCTTTTGAAATTCCCGTAGTTGAGTACTTAGTCTAGTAATGCTTAAACGCAGGAGCTGCGCCAGGCTGTGAAGGAAATAAACAGCCCTGCTCCACAATCCGAGGACCCAGAATGGTCCCTCGATCCGGACTCCCAAGAAGATCCGGACTTATGCGTGGAGTTGATTGATGGAGTATTTCATCAATTGAGCAAGGATAACTCCTTGGTGGCCATCACGGCCGACTATCCCGGACTACTTCCAGCCTCCAAGGTAACTAAGACCGAAGTCCCAGTATTCTCATGCTTTATCTTGCATGCCGTGAACTAATAGCGTTTCGCAGGGTAAATCCTTGAGGCGGAAGGCCGAGCCCACGGTGGGCAGCCAACAAGAGCCGCTGAAGCCAAGCGGGCCAAAAAGAAGTGCGGACCAGATTGAGATTCCGGCGCAATGGTATGGCGTGCGAATTTAACGCCTAGGGTTTATGCCCTTGAGTCTTACTAATGCTCATGATTTTCTTAGAAAGAAGAGAGCCCGCCGGACTATGTCCGCCGGCCAAGATTCGAGGTCGGGTCTGGAAGCGGAGGCGGACATGGGGCGCGCCTCGGGCGCTCCTCCGACAGAGGATGCCGACGGGCTATCTGCCACCAATTTAGAGGTGGAGAGTGCCCTGAACCACAGGCGTCACCGGACTATTCTTCGTGACGCGTGTTTTCCCCCAAAGGCGTTGGACGCCTTTAATACAGGAGATGCGTATCTCCATGCTGCTCAAAATGGTCTAGCCAGAGCCACGGAGTAGTATGTGAAAGACATACAGGTGAGTATAATTGAAGGTTATATATGTCTGTAGCCCCAGAGACTTGAAACAGTGAAGTTAACTGTTTGAAGGATCATGTGCTATGCAGTGTCTTACAAATAAGAATACGCAATTGTCCCAGGAACTCGAAGAGTGCAAGGCCCAGCTCGAGGCCGCATTGGCCACTTTAGAAAATCTCAAGGGGACGCCCGCAGGTAATATATACTTCGAAAGATAATTCCGTTTTGAAACGCGGCAGGTGTGCAACACTGACGATAATAATGCAGATGAGGCCGGAGTAAATCCGGACAAGCAACAACTCTTACGCCAACTAAAGGCTGGTGAGAGCGTGGTGACGAGGGTGAGGCAAGAGAAGAACAAGCTTCAAGACGCCAATACCGAGCTGGGCGAGGAACTGAAAGATGTTCGTATTCAGCTGTCTTCTGCCGTGAAGGAGAATCGGCGACTTCGACGCGGCATTTTTAGTAAGTGCTTGAACGAATCTTCAAAAAAAAAGAATTCGGCGAGGAAGTCGATTGACAGAGCTATGTCTGTAGGTCTGCTGACGGGTCGTCCTGCGTAGGAAATGCCCGGTTCAACGGGAGACCTTCTTCCCGAGCTGTTGCAACTACACGAACGAGTTCGGCAGGCAATGCAAAGCGTCATCCAGGCTATGTGGCCATCCCTCTCCGTGCCTGAAGGCCTTGAGGAGCTTACAAAGAAGCTGGAGGGAGTGCGGCAGCGCTTCCGGTTGTGGAAGATATCGGCTTGCCGTCAATGTGCCAGGGAGGCCTGGGCCATGGTGAAGACTTGGTACACAAAGGCTGACCCAAACCACATGGCCGAGGTCGGCCCTATAGGTCCAGACGGAAAGGAGATCCCGGTCAGCTTAGCATATGGCCAGGTGAAGCTGGCTGCAAAGTATTCCCAACAGGACTGTAAATTAGACCGCCTGTTGGATGGTATTGAAGAAGAATATGCCGAGTCGGATTGACTCTGTAATTTAAAATGACATAAAAAATGCCTTCTAGCCGGATTGTAGATCGTTTGTCATTGCGGACCTTTTCGCTTCGACCTCTGGACCCTATAGTCCGGAGTGTGTCCGAATACCCTCTCGGTTATGTAAGAACCGGGGCATGCATGGAAACAAGGCGTAGGGGTCATAAGTGCTTTAGCAGACAAGTGCCCAACTAGTTATGTTATATTACATGGTTAGTAAGAAACATCTTCCAGGGAGAATAGTTCCGTTAGGGGTTCCTTTCCCTGGGAGGCATGCCCTAAAGTGCATGTCCGAACTGCCAAAAAGAGCAGAAAAGCATCTGGGGGCAAATGAATAAATACGAAAGATCATCTTTTAGTTCACCGACCGAATATTCCCTTAAGAATGCTAGCTTGCGGCTTCACCCAGTCTGAGGTACACATCCGGCTGACCCGGCAGTAACAATTGCAGAGGTGCTCCCTTTACCACCTAGCCGAACGAACGAGAACGTAGGGGTAAGCACAGGAGCCAGGCAACCTAGCTTGGCCAAAACTTAAGTCATATCGATGCATATAATGGTGTATAAAAGGTTCATGCGGAAGCATCACACATGTTTTGGGCATGAGGCCCATTTTATATAAACTTCCTGGTAAAGAAGCCCCCAGGTATTATGAGTGCGGGTAGCGCGTCGGGCATGTGCGAACAATGCACAGGCAAGACCCTTAGGGCTTGGGAGACAAAAAGGGTAGGGAGAAGGAACAAAATCCCGGACTACCAATAAAAAAAATAAAAAAAATAAAACAAAGGGGCAGAGGAAGGAAACGAACACGGAGTCCGGCGCTAGGCGTAGAATCTTCGTAGGCGTGCTGCGTTCCATGGGTTCGGCTCGAGTTGGTTATCCGATGCGTTTCGCAGATGGTACGCTCCGCCGGTCAGTACTTGGTCGATTATGAAGGGGCCCTCCCATTTGGGCTTTAATTTATCCTTTTTTTGTCCGGCAGGCGTAGAACTAGTTCGCCAACGTTATAGGTTTTGGCCCGTACTTCTCTGCTTTGGTATCTTCGAGCCTGCTGTTGATAGAATGCGGAACGAGCTTTTGCCATGTCGCGCTCCTCTTCCAATGTGTCCAAGCTGTCCTGCCGATCGAGCTCGGCTTCTCTTTCTTCGTACATGTGCACTCGAGGTGAGTCATGGATTATGTCGCATGGCAGTACTGCCTCTGCGCCGTATACCATAAAAAATGGTTTGAATCCGGTAGTGCGATTCGGCGTGGTCCATAGCCCCCAGAGTACGGAGTTAAGCTCCTCTACCCAGTGCGTGTTAGATTCCTTGAGGGATCTCACTAGTCTGGGTTTGATGCCGCTCATAATGAGACCGTTGGCCCGTTCGACTTGACCGTTAGTTTGAGGGTGATAGACTGAAGCATAATCGAGCTTGATGCCCATGTTTTTGCACTAAAGTTTGACTTCATCGGCCGTGAAGTTTGTACCGTTGTCGGTTATGATGCTGTGGGGAACGCCGTAACGGTGTACGACCCCGGATATGAAGTCTATCACTGGTCCGGATTCAGCCGTCTTTACAGGCTTGGCTTCTATCCATTTGGTGAATTTGTCCACCATGACCAGTAGATATTTTTGCTTGTGGGTTCCTCCTTTGAGGGGTCTGACCATGTCAAGCCCCCAGACCGCGAAAGGCCAGGTAATTGGTATAGTTTGTAGGGCGGTAGGCGGCATGTGGCTTTGGTTGGCGAATAACTGGCAACCAACACATCGTTGCACTAAGTCCTGAGCGTCTGCCCGGGCCGTTGGCCAATAAAATCCGGTACGGAAGGCCTTGCTTACAAGGGCCCGGGCCGCGGCGTGGTGCCCGCCGAGTCCTGCATGAATTTCAGCCAAAACGTCTCGCCCTTCCTCTTCGGAGATCCACCTTTGAAGGACTCCGGTTGTGCTTTTCTTGTAAAGCTCTCCATCGTGGACTTTGTAGGCTTTAGATCGCCGCACTATGCAGCGGGCCTCGTTTTGGTCCTCGGGAAGTTCCTTCCTAGTTAGGTAGGCTAGGAATGGTTCTGTCCAAGGGGCAATGACTGCCATTATTGCGTGGGCTGACGACGTTGTTTCGTTGGCGGAGCCCCCAACTGTGTCAGAATGTTCGATGAGGGGCAGTGTAGTTGTGTCCGGGCTATTGTTTCCGGATTCTCCTTCCCATGATATGGATGGCTTGAACAACCTTTCTAGGAAGATGTTGGGAGGGATGACCTCGCGTTTGGCGCCAATGCGTGCCAATACGTCTGCTGCTTGGTTATTCTCCCGGACTATGTGATAAAATTCAAGCCCCTCAAACCGAGCTGACATCCTTAAGATGGCGTTGCGGTAAGCTGCCATTTTCGGATCCTTGGCGTCGAAGTCTCCATTTATTTGGGATATTGCGAGGTTTGAATCCCCACGGACCTCTAGGCGCTGAATGCCCATGGAGACTGCCATCCGGAGGCCATGTAAAAGGGCCTCGTATTCGGCTGCATTGTTGGAATCTGTGTACATTATCTGAAGTATGTATTGGACCGTGTCTCCGGTTGGGGACGTCAGAACGACGCCAGCCCCTAGGCCAGCCAACATTTTGGAGCCGTCGAAGTGCATGATCCAGTTGGAGTATGCGCCGTACTCTTTAGGGAGTTTGGCTTCAGTCCATTCGGCGATGAAGTCGGCTAAAACCTGCGACTTAATAGCTCACCTTGGCTTGTAAGTTATGTCGAACGGGAGGAGCTCGATGTCCCATTTGGCAATCCGGCCCGTTGCGTCGCGGTTGTTTATAATATCATTAAGGGGTACTTCGGATGCCACTGTTATGGAGCACTCTTGAAAGTAGTGTCACAGCTTCCGGGATGCCATGAGCACCGCGTACGCTATCTTTTGATAATGCGGGTACCGTGACTTGCATGGAGTTAGTACAGTGGACACGTAGTACACTGGTTTTTGGAGGGGGAACTTGTGTCCGTCTATTTCTCGTTCGACGACGAGCACCGCTCTTACAACTTGATGGGTTGCCCCGATGTATAATAGCATTGGTTCGCCCGTGTTGGGCGCGGCCAGGATCGGATTTGTTGCCAGTACGGCTTTTATTTCTTCGAGTCCGGCTGTGGCGGCATCCGACCACTCGAAGTGGTCGGTGCGCTGCAGGAGGCGATAGAGGGGTAATGCCTTTTCTCCTAAGCGGGAGAAAAAGCGGCTTAGAGCCGCCACGCATCCTGTCAATTTTTGTATTTGTTTGAGGTCCTTTGGGGTATCCAATTGTGACAGAGCTCGGATCTTGGCTGGGTTTGCTTCAATTCCTCTACCGGATACGATGAAGCCCAAGAGCTTTCCGGCTGGTACGCCGAAAATGCATTTTTCTGGGTTGAGCTTAATGTCATATGTTCGGAGATTGTCGAACGTGAGCCTCAAGTCGTCTACTAGAGTATCGATGTGTTTTGTTTTGACAACCACGTCATCTACGTATGCTTCAACTATTTTTCCGATCTGGTTGGCCAGACATGTCTGAATCATGCGCTGATATGTTGCGCCAGCATTTTTGAGCCCGAAGGGCATCGTGTTGAAGCAGAATGGGCCGTATGGGGTGATGAATGCCGTTGTGGCTTGGTTTGACTCTGCCATCTTGACTTGGTGGTAGCCAGAGTATGCATCAAGGAAACACAATGAGTCGTGTCCTGCGGTGGCATCGATGATTTGATCAATTCGGGGGAGTGGGAAAGGGTCCTTTGGACAGGCCTTGTTAAGGTCTTTGAAATCGACACATAGGCGCCAAGATTTGTCCTTCTTTGGTACCATCACCAGGTTTGCTAGCCAGTCCGGATGTTTTATGTCTCTGATGAATCTGGCTTCCAGCAGTTCTGCTAGCTCCTCTCCCATGGCTTGTCTCTTGGGTTCGGAAAAACGCCGTAGAGTCTGCTTGACGGGTTTAAACCCTTTTAGGATGTCCAGGCTGTGCTCAGCCAGCCTGCGTGGGATTCCTGGCATATCTGAGGGGTGCCAGGAGAAAATGTCCCAAATTTCTCGCAGGAAGTCTCTGAGTGCGGCGTCTACATCGGGTTTTAGTTGTGCCCCGATGGAGGCCGTTTTTGTAGGGTCCGTTGGATGGACTTGGAATTTGACTATTTCGTCTGCTGGTTTGAAAGAGGTGGACTTGGATCTCTTGTCTAGTATCACATCGTCCCTGTTCACCGTAGAGCGCAACGCAGTTAGTTCCTCGGCCGCTAGGGCCTTGGATAATGCCTCCAGGGCCAGTGCGGCTGTCTTGTTTTCAGCGCGGAGCACTATGTCCGGATCATTTGCGAGAGTGATGATTCCGTTGTGTCCGGGCATTTTGATCTTCATGTACCCGTAATGGGGTATGGCTTGGAAAATTGTAAATGCTTCTCGCCCTAGCAGAGCGTGGTATTCGCTGCTGAACGGGGCCACTTGAAATGTGACCTCCTCGGATCTGTAATTATCCAGCGTGCCGAACACCACATCCAGTGTGATTTTTCCTGAACAGCGCGCTTCCCGGCTTGGAATTATTCCTCTAAAAGTTGTGTTACTTCGCTCAATGCGGCTCCAGTCAATTTGCATTTTTCGCAGGGTTTCCTCGTAGATGAGGTTGAGTCCGCTGCCGCCGTCCATGAGTACCTTTGTAAGTCGGAAGCCGTCCACTATCAGACTGAGGACCAATGCGGCTGGTGCTCGGGATATCCGGAATTTAGGTTCGTCACTGGCATTAAATGTGATAGCCGTGTCACTCCATGGGTTTATTGTTGTTACTTGGTAGACTTCGGCAAGGTTGCGGAGTGTTCGTTTCCTTGCATTGTTTGATGTGAAGGTCTCAAAGACTGTCGACACCGTACTGGGGAGGTATTCTTTGGGTGCTGGAGTTAAAAGCTCCTCGCCACTTTGGGCCACCTGCCGTAGTATCCAACATGCTCTAAGGCTGTGCGTTGGTGTGTCTTCCCTTGAATTATGAATTTTACAGGGTCCATTGAGCCATCCTTCCAGTACGGTCCCGTACCCTGTAGAGGGTTTTTGTTTTTTGATGCTTGGCTCAGATGCCTGGCGATAATGCACCCATTTGTTTTGCACTGGTGTTGTATTCGGGGCCGGATTGTCCCAGAATTTATCTTCAATTTTCCGAACGCTTTCAGTCGCACAGTACTTTCGTACTATGGATGTCAAGTCGGCGAATCGTGTAATTTCACGGCGACTTATGGCGTTGAGGATTCCGATGTCCGTGCAGTTGTTACAGAAGAGTGAAATGGCTTCTTTCTCGCGGCAGTCCTTTATCCTGTTCATAACCAGGAGGAATCTGGCCCAGTAGTGGTGTACTGTTTCTCCGGGCTCTTGCCGTATTAGGGATAAATCCCGCATAGTTGGGTGGGTGGCTGGAATTAAATCCGGAACCCTGCCTGATGTAAGATTCAGGGGCGAAGCGGTTTCCAAATTCGGAAGCTTGCTTTCTTGGACATTATTCAATGAATCGGTCCTGCTGCCTGACTTTAGGTTCAGGGTTTGGGCGACATCCTCCCCTCCGTGGGTGTCCGGCTTGGAGGGATCGGGAATCCGGACACATCTGGTCCATAGGGCGGGCGAAGACTCGCCGCATGGTTCTTCCACCACTTCGACGTGATGGGTGACCTGGGGAGAGTCAATCTCTCTCTGATCGGGTTTAAGCCCAATCTGGTCGTAATCAGTAGCGACTCCCAGGGCGGCGATGCGATCCAAGAGCTCGTTCAGGGAGAGGAGCTCCATCGGATCTAACTGCTCGGCAAGCTCCAAGCTGATGTGAAGATTTCTTTGATGGCCCAAGAGGTCATCGTCGGCGCGGCGGCCGGATAGGCGGTCATCAAAAACCTGCCTAGCCAGAGAGTTTGGCCGACATCCAAAGCTCCTTTAGCAACGACACCGTCTTTAAAGACGGGATGCGGGATCCTTCCTGATGGTGACGACACCGCGGAACTCTCAATGAAAGCACCAATGTCGGTGTCAAAACCGGCAGATCTCGGGTAGGGGGTCCCGAACTGTGCGTCTAGGCGGATGGTAACAGGAGACAAGGGACACGATGTTTTTACCCAGGTTCGGGCCCTCTCGATGGAGGTAAAACCCTACTCCTGCTTGATTAATATTGATGATATGGGTAGTACAAGAGTAGATCTACCACAAGATCGGAGTGGCTAAACCCTAGAAGCTAGCCTATGGTATGATTGTTGTTCGTCCTACAGACTAAAACTCTCCGGTTTATATAGACACTGGAGAGGGCTAGAGTTACACAGAGTCGGTTACAATGGGAGGAGATCTTCATATCGTATCGCCAAGCTTGCCTTCCACGCCAAGGAAAGTCCCATCCGGACACGGGACAGAGTCTTCAATCTTGTATCTTCATAATACAGGAGTTCGGCCAAAGGTCTTAGTCCGGCCATCCGGACACCCCCTAATCCAGGACTCCCTCAGCCACCGTCAGGCCCGCGCCAGCCAAGTCTTCACCACCGTTCGCATGCAGCTGCTGACCCAACCAGCTGGGCAGGCACCTGCGTGGCAACATGCAACCCTTTGTGGAGGCTCCACCACCGCGCCACCTCAGCTACCTGCCTGCCTACATGGCACCGCATGCATCGCTTGCTAGGGCGCGTGTCAAAGCGAGGAGGAGCGGCGACGGACGGGACGGGCCTCGCCCCCGTCCCCGATAAAGCAAACGGACACCTAAGCCTCGCATTAAATGTGCTTTGTCCTGTAATACCAGCGATAAGCTCGCAACGCTGTAGCACTTTCCACCTCCTGTGTGCCACTGTGGCAACCCCTTTCGCCTATAAAAGGAGGCCCATGGCACACGGGAGAGGGATTCGGCTTTTTCAAACCCGGCGGCACCTAGAGCTAGTTCGAGAACTCAAGAACACTAAATACATCCACCAAAGTAGGATCGTAGGGTTTTACGCATCTTTGCGGACCGAACCTGGGTAAATCCCGCCTTGTGTTGTCTACTAGTCCCGCTCTTCTCACGATCCCCGCACCCCGCAAGGGATTCCAGTGATCCCATAGGTGTCATTTCCCACTGACATCTTTGGCGAGCCAGGTAGGGGGCGCAATTGTGAGAATCTGGCCTAGCAGTCGACCTAGCTGTTCTTCGTTGCCATGGCTCCTAAGAAGAAGACGACCACGGTGATCGGTTCGTCCGGGATCGGGTTGGTACCGGCGCGGACCGGTAGCGGGCCAGTCGCGAAGAGAACCCGTGGCGCGGCCCGCGAACATCTACATCACCCTGATGGTCCAGGCCTGGCAAGTGGCGTCGTTCGCATGCCAGGCGGTGAGCCACCAGTCGCGGGCTCCGGAGGTGGAGTCAGGCCCCCCGGAGGCGGCGCGGGGCCCTCCAGGGGCGCCGCCGTCCCGTCAGGCGGCGGCACGGTGACCTCCAAGACGCCAACACCGGTGCCCACGGCGCGCTTCTCTCAAGTTGTGCGTGATGAGCAGCGTCACCCTGCCGATGACCCTGCGCGCCGCCTTGAGAAGAGTCCCGTGCGCCCATCATATGATGAGGAAGGCCGGCATGCGCGCCGAGGTGCTGACGGAGGTGGCGAACGGCTGCTGGGCCGTGACACAGCTCCTTCTAACGTGGTTAGAAGTCAAGGCGCATCACGGTCCACCCAGCTCTCGCCGCCACCCACGCCAGCGGAAGCCCTAGCGCGCGCAGCTGCTCCACGATTTTCCTCCCGCCACGGAGAGGCTCGACGAGTGGAGGGCCACTGTCCGGAGCCTCGTCGGCATCGCCAACAACGATGAGTTGCGGCCGGCGGGACCCTAGGCCGTCGCTCCACCAGGCCATCGCATGCCAGCGGAGACCGTGCTGGAGGCGATGCAGCCACGGTGCACTCCCCTCTTCCGTCTCGGCCACCCTGGGCGTCGGTTCATCACGACAATGCTAGAGATGATATCTCCATCGCGTCGTCCGACCCGCGAACCAACTGCGATTAGCGTCAAGTCCTTTGGGAGTCGGCTCATGGGGACGCTTGAACTATGATCGAGCGTCGACGTGACGCGCGCCACCAGTTGGACAGGAGGGCGGGCCCCGCTGTGGACCGCCCAGCACAGGGAGGCTACGATGGCCTACCTTACAAGGTGGGTTGTCCGGCCTTCACCCGTGAGCTGCGGAAGTTCCAGTGGCCCTCCCACCGTACGTTCAAGCCCGGCGTTGGTGAGAAGTACAACGGCAAGACTCACCCGTCGGAGTTCCTCAGCATCTACACCATCGCGATGCAAGCTGCTGGGGCCCGTGACGATAAGGTGCTTGCCAACTACTTCCCGTTGGCACTCAAGCCTAATGTTATGTCATGGTTGATGCACTTGCCGGTGGATTCCATCTCTTCTTGGGCAGATCTGTGCCACGAGTTTGTTGGCGCCTTTACCGGAGGTCACCAGGCTCATGGCCAGGCGAGTGATTTACACATCATCCCCCAGAAGGAAGGGGAGAACTTGCGCAAGTACATCCAAAGGTTCAGCCGAGTGCAGTACAACATCCCAGACGTTCATCCCGCCGCTGTGATCAGTGCATTCCATCAGAATGTGCGCAATCGTAAGATGCGTGAAGAGCTGGCGATGAACAAGGTCAGAGATGTGGCCGAACTTTATGTTCTGGACGATCGATGCGCTCGTGCTGAAGAGGGAAGGAAGTACCCCGGCGAAGACATCGGTGCGGAAACCGACTCCATGGATGACACCGTCACCCCAGCAAAGAAGGCCCGACGCTGTAACAGGAAACGCAAGGGCATGGCCATGCTTGCCGTCGAGGGATCCGACGACACCGGCGCCACCAAGAAGACCAAGGCAAGCGACCTCGGCAAGGAGGTTGCCGGGTGTGACGCTTGCCGGGCCTTGGCGGCTACCGACAAGCGAGGAGGCTCTGACAAGCAGTACTGCAAGATCCATCGCACTAAGGGCCATGATCTCCAAAACTGCCGGTAGGTAGAGCTGCTCGCCGAGAAGTAGAAAGCCGAATATGAGCGGCAAGACAAGGAGAAATGCCCAGATGGTGCCGAGGGGTCCGGCAAGAAATGTGGCGGCCGAGGAGGACGCCGCGGCAAGGATAATCAGCAAGAGAGGCCGCCCGGGGCTGCGACAAGAAGCAGGAATACGGTGATCATGACGAGGACGATGAGTCCGGCGACCACGAGTTTCAGAAGGCCACATAGGCCATGTGCGTCGATGGTGGCGCCTCGCTGCATACGTCCCACCGCCAACTCAAGCAGTGGGCGCATGAGATCACGGCAGTGGAGCCATCGGTCGATGCACGGAAGCCACTGAAATGGTCCAGCACGCCCATCATCTTCGACACCGAGGACCACCCTGACCACCCCACTATGGTCGGGTACTTGCCGTTGTTGGTTTCACCAACAATCCGCAACCTCAAGGTTACAAAGATGTTGGTTGACGGCAAGGCCGGCCTGAACTTTATCTCGCCTGTTGTGGTCAGAAGGCTGCAGATCCCCGATGAGGACCTCGAGGAGACGGGCACGTTCCAAGGGGTTAACCCGGGGAGGAGCCAGCCAAAGGGAAAGGTCACACTGCCCGTGACAGTCGGAGGTGAGCTGAACCACAGGACGGAAAGGATTGTTTTCGATGTAGCCGAGATCCCCTTGCCTTACAACGGGATCCTCGGCCGCCCGGCACTAGCGAAGTTCATAGCGGCTTCACAGTACGCCTACAACATGCTGAAGATGCCTGGGCCAATGAACATCATCACTGTCCCCTCCGACAAGAAAGATGCACTGATCTGCACTGACCAACTCTACCGGGAAGCAGTTGCAGCAGCTACCGCTAAGGCACCTACTCCTGCCGACGGAGCCCTGGGGGAGAAGAAGACTGACAAGACCCCTCGCACCCACTCTGGCAAGCGCACCTCTTCTGGGTGTTGTGCTCCCGTTGAGAACGTGCCATAGAGCTCCTCCGGCAAGAGCAAGAAGTCGAGAGCTACACCACCAGAGACCAAGAAGGTGCCCGTCAAGGAGGATGGCACGGGGGGAGCTTTCACCATAAGCTCCACCCTCGACGGCAAATAGGAAAGCGAGCTCGTCACCTTCCTACGGGCGAATGTCGATGTGTTTGCATGGCAAGCCTCCGACATCCCCGGCGTTCCCAGGGAGGTGATTGAGCACCACCTTGCTGTCTGTCCTCATGCGCGGCCCGTCAAGCAGAAGGTCAGGAAGCAAGCTCTGGAGAGGCAGGAGTTCATCACAGAGGAAATCAGAAAGCTAGAGGCGGCAGGCTTGGTGAGAGGAGTACTCCATCCGACATGGTTGGCCAATCCGGTAGTGGTGCGCAAAGCAAATGGGAAGTGGAGGCTGTATATTGACTACACAGACATCAATAAGGCCTGTCCAAAGGATCCCTTCCCGTTACCGCGCATCAACCAGATTGTTGACTCCATGGCTGGATGTGACCTGTTATCATTCCTTGATGCCTACTCGGGATACCACCAGATCTTCATGACGAAAGAGGATGAGGAGAAGACAACATTCATCACCCCATGTGGTACGTATTGCTTTTTACGGATGCCTTTCGGGTTGAAGAGTGCTCGCTCAACCTTTGCCAGAGCAGCCCAAATTGGTTTTGTGCCCCAGCTACATAGAAATATGGAAGCTTATATGGATGACATAGTGGTCAAAACCAAGGACAATGCAACACTTGTGCAAGATCTGGAGGAAACATTTGGGAACCTGTGCAAGATCAACCTCAAATTGAACCCTGAGAAGTGTGTCTTCGATGTCCCGTCTGACAAGCTTCTCGGGTTCTTTGTGTCCCAGCGCGGGATTGAAGCAAACCCAGATAAGATCAAGGCCATCGAGCAGATTGAGGCGCCCAAACAGATCAAGGACGTGCGTCGGCTCACTAGTTGTGTTGCCTCCATGAGTCGGTTCATCTCCAAGTCCGCGGAGCGTGCCCTTCCTTTTTTCAAGATCTTGAAGAAGGCAGGGCCAGTGGAGTGGACCCCAAAGGCCAAGGAAGCGCTGCAAGATTTGAAGAAATACCTCTCCTCTAACCTAGTGCTGGTTGCGCCCAAACCACAAGAATCGTTGTTGCTTTACCTAGCGGCAACAAATCAAGTGGTTAGCGCCGCACTAGTGGCGCAGAGAGAGATCAATGAGGAGACAGCAGCAGCGGCAGAGCCAACAGATGGCAAGCCGAAACTTTCTCCGGCAGGGCTCGATCCCGGCAAGATTGAGTCCCCGGCAGGGGCTGACGCCAGCGTGACAGGACCCACGCGACCGGGTGAAGAGGCGCAGAAGAAGAAAATGGTACATCACCCAGTTTACTTCGTCAGCTCCCTCTTGCAGGGGGCTAGGTCGAGGTACTCAGGTGTGCAAAAGCTGCTCTTCGGCCTCCTTATGGCTTCGAGGAAGCTGTGCCATTACTTCCAAGCGCACGAGATCACGGTGGTCACCCGCCTCCCATTGCAACGGATACTGCATAACCCAGATGCGATGGGGAGGATGGTGGAATGGGCCCTAGAGCTGTCAAGTTTTGGTTTGAAGTTCGAAAGTACCTCGACGATTCACAGCAGAGTCTTGGCGGAGTTTGTTGCAGAACGGACCGCGACGCCCGACGAAGAGGTACAGGAGACCACTCTCCCCGGCAAGGAAATGAGCCGCAACTTGATCATGTACTTTGATGGTGCTTTCTCCCTGCAAGGCGCCAGTGCTGGTGTGCTGCTTGTCGCACCCACCGGAGAGCACCTCAAGTATGTCATCCAGATGCACTTCCCCCGGGAGATGTCAACCAACAACACCGCCGAGAATGAGGGTTTGCTTGCCGGTCTCAGGATCGCGGCAGACCTCGGAGTTAAGAAGCTCATCGTCAGGGGCGACTCACAGCTTGTCGTTAGGCAGATCAATTAAGATTATCAAAGCCCGTTGATGGAAGCTTACGTAGATGAGGTGAGGAAACTGGAGGAGCGCTTTGACGGTATACAAGCGGAACATCTCCCTCGGGCGGAGAACGACATCGCCGACTACCTGCCAAAGCGCGCTGCCCTTAAGCTACCTATGGAACCAGGTACTTTTGTGCTTCAGTTAACCCAGCCATCCGTTGAGCCGTCGATCGGGCAGAACAAGCTGAGGAAGCTAGGCCCCGGCAAGTACTTCCCCACCAAGCTCCTCGGAGCCGCCGGCGAAGATGTTGCCGTGGATGCCGATCCTGCCGCAGGGCAACCGACTCCGGCAGGACCTCAGGTCATGGCCGTGGAGGCGGCCACTCTCGTGGCAGAAGAGATGCCTTTGGTCCTTGTCGTTGATCCACGGGCTCCGGCATGGGCGCAGCACACCGTCCAATTCCTTCAAAAAGGAGAGCTTCCTGAGGAGTAGGAAGAGGCAGAAAGAATAGACCACCGGTCTGCTCTGTACCAATTTGTTGATAACGTATTGTACAAAAGAAGACCGAATGGGGTGAAATTGATGCGCATCTCCCGGGAGGAAGGACTAAAGCTGTTGGCAGAGATACATGGGGGTATATGTGGCTCCCACATAGGGTCGGGAGCCCTTGCCGGCAAGGCTTTCTGGCAAGGTTTATTTTGGCCCACCACCCTCCAGGATGCGACAGCACTAGTAACCAAGTGTGAAGCGTGCCAGTTCCATTCAAAGAAGCTCCATCAACCAGCTCAAGCCCTTCAAACTATCCCTCTCTCCTGGCCTTTCTCGGTCTAGGGGCTTGACATATTGGGCACTTTCCCCCGCGCTGTCGGGGGCTTTGAGTACTTGTATGTCGCAATCGACAAGTTCACAAAGTGGCCAGAGGTGGAAGCAGTGAGGAAGGTGACAGCGCAGTCGGCCATCAAGTTCTTCAAGGGACTAGTGTGCCGTTTTGGGGTGCCCAACAGGATCATCACCAACAACGACACACAGTTCACAAACCATGTCTTCATGCAATACATTGAGGATCTCGGCAGCAGAGTCTGTTTTGCTTCCGTGGCACATCCACGGAGCAACGGCCAAGCGGAGAGAGAAAATGCTGAAGTCCTGCGAGGCTTAAGGACGAAGACTTTTGACAGGCTGCGCAAAAGCAGGAGGCGCTGGATTGATGAGTTGCCGGCGGTTCTTTGGTCGATCAGAACGACGAGAAATCGAGCCACCGGCCAGATGCCCTTTGCCCTGGTTTACGGGGCAGAAGCAGTTCTCCCCATGGAACTCATATATAGGTTACCTCGAGTGCTCGCTTATGATGAGCTTGAGCAAGAGCGGTTGCGGCAAGATGATGCGACACTCCTTGAGGAAGATTGTCTCCGGGCGGCTGTGAGAGCAACACGCTACCAGCAAGCCTTGCACCGCTACCATAGCCGGAAGGTTCATGTCTGGAGCTTTGAGGAAGGCGACCTTGTTATTTGGCACGTTCAGTCGGCCAAGAATTCCATCAAATTGACGCCGAAGTGGGAAGGCCCTTATCGGGTAACACGAGTCACCAGGCCCGGCGCAGTCCGGCTGGAGACCGAAGATGCCATTCTAGTGAGCAACTCCTGGAACATTGAGCATCTTCGCAAGTTTTACCCATAAGGCGCGGCTATCGGGCCTCCCGGCAAGCCACCCTTTTGTACAAGCCTTGCCGGCAAGGCATGTAACCCTTTGTACAAAGCCAGGCGCAGACCCTGAGCATAAATAAATGAAGCGCTGGCGCCCTAAGTTATAGCATGCATGCTAGGTTGAGTCTCTTCCTTGGTTAGGGTTGATAGTGCTTAGCGGCGGCTAACCCCTAGCTTAGAGGTCGAGTGCGCGTCTTTCTGTTCTTGTTCGTCTTCTTTGGTTCGCAGGACACATAAATATCCTTGCGGAGCTACTTTGGAGAAAAGGGGATGGACCAGCATCCAAGCCCCGGCAATCCAAAGTTGTCGGGGGCTACAAGAGCAAGGATCCATCCGCGGCAAGCCAAGATTGCCGGGGGCTGCAGACCCATATAAGTCTTCTATCCTCTATCATGCGTTTCGTTATGGACTGAGGTATGTGAAACCTTGTTTTATCCTTAGGCTACCGTGCTCCCTCCATTCCGGACAATAGGACTCATCTCCTGGGACTGAGTTTGGTCGTAGTTGCGGCAGCAAGGAAAGGAAATGAGGGGCCTAAGCCCACCGCATCCCTGCCTCCGCCAAGAGCGTGAGGAAGGTCAAGCGAAGTGGGGGGAGGCAAGGCCTGTTGCCGGGAGAAAAAACGTTTATCATAAAGGTGACAAGGATTCACTCCTTGTCGTGGGTTCTACCCACGAACGAAAAACCCGATAAACATCCCTTTTTCATTAAAAAACATCCTGCACAGGTACAGTCCATACGAAATGAAAAACATGAACAAAGGGATTATAAGTTCTAAAGTTAAAAAAGGCCCGAAGCCTTACAAGACTAAAAAGATATAAGGTGCCCATAATCCCTTTCTTGCCCCTCTCCTCAGGAAATGGAACAAGAAAGCAGAAGGGCAAAAGGGATGCCTAGGCGAGCTACGAGTGGCAGAAGACACCAAGAGAACATCTCGGTGGCTGTCCAAGGGCTGGATGGTGATGGCAGCGCCAGAGGCAGAGCTCGAAGACGAGGCGGCGGGACGTCAATACGTGACGAAGGCGTCGGTGCCCGCGTACTCCGACTTGACGGCCTTGCCGCCCGCCCTGTTCCTCTTCCGCAGCCTCCCAACGCCAGCCGCCCAAGGAGATGACCCCGAGAAGTTCAAGGAGTCGGTGACACGGACAATGGGGTTGTCGGTGCCGCTCGGAGCGGCGCCCGACACCTAGTCGGACCCGTCATCCTGCCGCCCGCTGCCCTCATCATCGCTGCTGTTGTCTTCCTCGCCACCCTCGCTTGAGGAGGAATCTTCATCATCGGAGGAGCTCTCCACGCAGCACCTCACGCAAGTCCCGAAGTGCCCGAAGATCTTGACGGAGAGGAGGCCACCCTCCATTAGTTTGAAATGGAGAGTGAGCCCATCCGTCAAGCTGTGGAGGCGAGCGAAGTTCTTCCACCCTCGGTTAAGATACATGACGTGAGGGGCGGGGAACTCGACGTCGGCCCATGTGCCGCTGTTCCTGCAACCCCTCATATGCATCCGTAATGCCTGCGGCGGATCCAGCTCCATCTCCCACGCGAATGGAGTCGGGAGGTGAAGGCAACGGCGCGGGGGTTGGCACAGCCTGACGAAGAACTCACAGGGACTGTCGCCGGCGTGGACCTCCATCGGAGGAGGGGCTGCCGGCGGAGGCGAGGCTGATCTGCCGCCCCGTCCTCCTCTCCCTCGAGCACCATGATGGCCTCGACCTCGCCCCCTCCCCCTTCCTCTAGCGGTCGGCTCCACCACTACAAGCTCTTGGGGAGGAGCGATGCGCTGCCTGGCCGAAACCCTCGCCACCACTGATGATGCGTCGCCACGCCCCCTCGCCATGGCAGAAGAAGAAAGGAAGCTGGAATGGAGAGTGGCAGATGGCGAAGATTTGGGAGGCACCATTCCTCCCGCTCCCCTCTTTATAAAGGGGCGGGGGAAAGGCTCGGCCACCCCCTCTCGGGCAATCCGGCTCGTTGAAGTCACAGCAAGCGGGGCCATCGACCGCCCTCCCCGCTCCATTGAAGGCGCGTGGGAATCGACCTGCGCGCGCACGACTTACCACGTCCCACGCACTTGTCATTCGCTCTGTGTTATGCATGCCGTGAACATGGCGCAAGGGGCGGGCGCAGTGGGACGCGTGGAACGACGGTTCCCAAGCGAGGGCAGTAAATGGGAGGCGGCCCTGCGGTCTTGAAGAGACACGCAAGCCGCCTCTTTACTGTCCACCACAAGGTGACGCCAGCATGCTTCCGTCATGCGCGCGCGCACGACCCCCATGTCGCGTGTTCAATGTGGGTCGTCGGTAAGCGCAGCGGACGAAACAGTGGCCGCGGTAAAAATCCGCCCCAACTGCCTGCGCACCGTTCTGGGCCTGGCCCAACAATGTGCTACGCTTATGTATGGCCCAGGCCCGGGGGCTCCTGTCGATGTACAAAAGTAGGGGCTCTGCTTTTGACCCCTTTACTTGTGCACGGGCTGTCAGAGCCACCCGCCACAACCACGCATAATAGGGCAGGAAAGTGAAACCGGAGAGAAGCCGAAGGCACAAAGCAGACAAAGCAACGACAAGGACCAAGGCCACAAAGATCGAGTGGGCGAAGCAGGTTTCCACGGCAAGGACCCTTGCCGGGGCAGCTCGCCCACACCAGCTGAGTGAGCCACCCTTCAGCCCACCAAACACCAGACATACGCGTTGAGGCAGGGCTCGGGAGGCACCTCCGTGGTGGCATCCAGATCTTTGTGAAGACATAAGATGAACAAGATCAAATGAGGATAGATTGGCAACCATCCTCACCTAAGAAACCCACAAGACCCCCGGCAAGATCCTTGCCGGGGAAGCCAGCGCGCCACGGCAAGACCCTTGCCGGGCCACCCGGCAAGACCCTCGCCAAGCGCACTGGCAGGGCCACCGCCAGGCCCACGCCAACCAAGTCTTCGCTGCCGTTCGCATGCAGCTGCTGACCCAACCAGCTGGACAGGCACCTGCCTGGCAACATGCAGCCCTTCGTGGAGGCTCCACCACCGCGCCACCTCAGCTGCCTGCCTGCCTACATGGAACCGCATACATCGCTGGCCAGTGCGCGTGTCGAAACGAGGAGGAGCGGCGACGGACGGGACGGGCCTCGCCCCCGTCCCCGATAAAGCAAAGGGACACCTAAGCCTCACATTAAATGCGCTTTGTCCTGTAATACTAGCAATAAGCTTGCAACATCCTCCATATCCTCAATTGATCTTGTTCATCTTATGTCTTCACAAAGATCTGCATGCCACCACGGATGTGCCTCCCGAGCCCTGCCTTAACGCGTTTGTCTGGCGTTTGGTGGGCTCAAGAGTGGCTCACTCAGCTGATGTGGGCGAGCTGCCTAGGCAAGGGTCTTGCCGGGGCTGCTGTGGCTGCCCCGGCAAGGGTCCTTGCCGGGGAAACCTGCTTCGCCCACTCGATCTTTGTGGCCTTGGTCCTTGTCGTTGCTTTGTCTGCCTTGTGCCTTTGGCTTCTCTCCGGCTTCCCTTTCCTGCCCTGTTATGCGTGGCCGTGGTGGGTGGCTCTGACTGCCCGTGCACAAGTAAAGGGGTCAAAAGCAGAGCTCCTACTTTTGTACACTGACAGGAGCCCCCGGGCCTGAGCCATACATAAGCGCAGCACGTTGTTGGGCCAGGACCAGAATGGTGCGCGGGCAGTTGGGGCGGAAGCGCGGCGGCGATGGGCCAAGGCAGAGAGGCTCGAGAAGAAGGAGGAAAGGGGGGCGGCGGTTCTGAGATTGGAGGAAGGCGCAGGGGAGGGGTAAAGTGAGCAGCGCGCCCGCGGTTATTCCTTTTTATGGGGAAGGCGCGGGCCGCCTCCTTTCCCATTAACTGCGATACAACGCATGCGGAGGAAAACCAGTGAAGTTAGTGTCTGTACTTACATGTCTGCTCTAGAAGTCGGGTATTTGCTAGTACCATGTTAACGTTTCTTAACTTTTTCAGGAAAGACTCTAGGAAGGGCGGTAAAGAACAGGCCAAAGGGGTGATGAAGACAAAAAGGCCTGCTAGGAATGTACCAAAGGCTGAGCGAATAAGAGCTGTCAAGTTAGCTTCTGCAGCTATGAAGAGAAAATCAGTGAAGTTAGTATTTTTTGTGTTATAGTGTATTGTACATGCTCAAATTTTCTTTGCTATCCTATTAACAAATGTTGTTTCATGCAGGAAAGCAAAAGTGAAGTCGAGACAGGATGTTTAGATGCACAGGGTCAAGCAGAGAAAACAAAAGGATTTCTAGGGTCGAAAAATTGAGAACAAACTAAAGTAGACAGTTTTCCACGCCGTGATCCACTTTGTTTTTGATGTATTAGACCTATTTGATGGACTCCCACTATTTTTCTGAATTCCTCGTTTGATTGGTACACCCTCATTTTATGATGGACGGGTCGACATGGTAGGCTAGTTATGATTTATCAACATCGATGAAACAATGCAGTTTTAGTGAAGTTGGTTTTTTGTATTTTTTTCATTTTTTTACATAATATATTGTTGAAATTTGTTCAAAGTGTAGTGAAATTTCATATTTGAAATATAAAATAGAAACCAAAAATTTATATATATAAGAAAATAGAACGTTAGAAAACTACTTGAAATCAAAATAGAAACCTCGTTTTCAAATAACCTTGAAAAACGTTTATTTTCAAATAGAAAATAAGCATACTGATATTTTAAAAATAGCATGCTCATTTGAAAATAGCATGTTCAATTGAAAATAAAATATAATGAATATACAGATTTAAAAATAGCATGCTGCTTTGAATATGCTGTTTTTAAAATACCATGCTATTTTAAAAATAGCATGGTGATTTTAAAAATAGCATGCTGATTTTAAAAATATGATTTCAAAATTAGCATGCTACTTTTAAAATTATAATGCTCTTTTCAATATGCTACTTTTAAAATAGCATGTTGATTTCAAAAATATCATGTTAATTTTAAAAATAGCATGCTACTTTTAAAAATATAATGCTCTTTTCAATATGCTACTTTTAAAATACCATGCTTATTTTAAAAATAGCATGCTTATTTTAAAAATAGCATGCTTATTTTAAAAATATAATGCTCTTTTCAATATGCTACTTTTAAAATAGCATGCTGATTTCAAAAATAGCATGCTAATTTAAAAAAAAATCATGTTGTTCTGAATATGTTGTTTTTAAAAATAGCATATTGATTTAACTGAAGACATTCCTATGGTGTACTGCTGCAACCTGCCAAGGACATGCGATCAAAACGAAGAGCATAATCCTCTAGAATCAGCTGTCATAACAAAGGGAATTAATCTGACCAAGCAAGAGGAGCGTAACCTACATGACCTTTTGGCGATGAAGAAAGGTTATATAGGTGTATTCTTTGCCCACCGCTTCACCAAGTCGAACATAGCAGGAAAGACGATGGTATGTTTTTGGTGTACTAGTATTTTTATTTTGTATGCAATTTTGTTTGTTTTTTCATGGAGAGAAAGATTAGTGATATGCTATTGTAGCTGAAACCAGTGAATACAGTGATGTGTGTTTTTGCATATCCTTTTGTTTCCCATAACTGAAGATCCTTATGTAATATATGTAGATGTAGCTGAAGATCCTTTTGTTTACTGCTCCTTCACATATTTGATAATTTTTCTTCCTATGATGGTGCATACAGAGATTACCGGCGAAAGTTGTCGACGCCCTGAAGACCCAAGGAGATGGGGAGATATCGGGAGATGGGCTTGCTGGCATTCGGCTGTGCAAGGACAGTTTCATGCCGGTCAAGTACCACAAGTGTGATGATGGCCGCATCATCTTCGGCAAGGGATGGAGTGATTTTGTTGACAGTGAAGAGCTCAAGGTTCATAAAGCCGTTCTTTTCGGTTTCAAGACCACCACCTGTGAAGATCTTCAGATCGAGGTGGTTATGAACATGCTGACCGAAGATCCACAAAAGTAGCACGATAACACAAGTGTGTCCTTTACACTAGGTATGGTGCAAAAACTATGTTGATAGCAATTATGCACCTATGGGGTTACGTCTTCATTATGTCTTGGGTGATGATGACTATGAGAGGAGGACATGTTGCAGTTAGAGTAAATGCTAGGATTGGGTCCTATTCAGGACTCAAACTAGGGCTTACACAGGTGGTTGCTTTATTGGCTACTGTTTCCCTGGCTATAATCATGAACAA
This sequence comes from Triticum dicoccoides, assembly GCF_002162155.2. NCBI lineage: Eukaryota > Viridiplantae > Streptophyta > Magnoliopsida > Poales > Poaceae > Triticum > Triticum dicoccoides. The sequence goes on from NC_041387.1 coordinate 3,398,771, forward strand.
TGGTAATGCAAATGGAATCTTTAAGGGGGTTTTATTAATAATTTAAATCATGGAGTTAAGATGGTCGAACTACCTATGAGTGTTTGCGTTGGACATGCGGGAAGGGCATCATTTTGTGTTCTTCACTCTTTGGTAATGCAGGAATAATGTGAGATTACAAAATAAATGGTATAGTGATCTTATGATCCTTGTTTAGCTAATTTGCTTGTGGATCATGGGATGGTCTATATTGTAGATGAAGGTGATAAACAAAGAGGTGCTGATGTTGGAAGCAAAGAGGTGCTGATGGTCTATATGCGCAGGCTAGAGCATGTAGCAGGTGAATTGTACAGTTCATCGCAAGTGTGGAGTCATTGGGCACTGCGGTGTCGCCTGCACATCTCTTAGCTATATTTTCTGTCCTTTGCCATAGTCTTATTTTTTGGACCTTCATGTTAAGTCTGGCTGGGCTTGCTACCATGTATGATTTGTGCTGCTAGTTGACTACTTTAGTTTCTAGCTGTAGTTTGTATCAGGGGCTTGAAAGACCATGTGGTTTCTATTAATGGAAAATCAGGGGGTTCACCCTTCTTTTAATTAAAAAAAATATGAACTTTCTCTATGCAATTAAAAAATAAATTTTCTCTATTCAAACCCAGTTAAGAACAGTATTCATTATAAATCTGAAATAATCTTTTGGTAAAAATGGCTATCACATTTTGTATCATAGCTAGCGAAACCGAAACAAAATAAATGTCTTAAGCATAATATCTCTTGAACGCGGATCGAATTAGGCAAGACAGCTAAAATAAAGGATGATTCAACTTGCAGAAAATTTGAATTTATGACTTACTAGCAGTATAATAAAGTTTATAGACTATCAGCTAGATAAATAGAAGAAACATTTTAGTTTGATTCATTCTTCCTTCCGGACTTCCTCGATCGCCTAGATGGTTTGGCGAGATGCTGGCACTGACTCTCGAACCCCTTTTGGAAGTTCACCAATCCCCTGTATACATCATAGGTGGCATACGCGTCCCTGGAAGCATAATAGATGTTCTTCAAGAGCAAGGGCGCTTCTGCCCATATATGGTGGTCATCTTCTGTGATAGCATCCTGCATCTTTGTTGTAGCTGTGGTGGATGATGGAACCAGCGTAGTCAGCTAAGCCATACTTTGGCTTAATCGTCACTGGATCATGCACTCTCCACATATTCTGGATACCCACAAAGTTTCGTACCACCAGACCAACACGCTTGAGTTTTTTTTCTCGTCATTGTTGATGTCCACCCCAACAAAGGTGTACTCCTCGTCGAGCAGGAGGCGGCAAGCAGGCCGTAGTGCTCATCAGCAATGCTTATGTGGTATACGAGGACGTAGATGCGAACGCATAACTGGACCACGGCAGCCATCTGTGTTGGACCACGAGGCCAGGTGAACTCCACATCCAGTGCAACTATCTTCTGGTCGTCGTTCCGCAGCCAGTATTTGAATCTGCCAATGCAGTACTCAACACAGCTAGCCCTGTTCGTGTACTTCACAAAAATTTCGGTATTTCAGACATTACGGCCAGTATTTGACCTCTAACATGAACATAAGAACCAGATATCAAAAAAAAAATCATGTCTCTAATATGTCAGACATTACTTACGGATTTTAGAATCCTTGTAATAGAATATGACAAGGGTACAACAATTTTCTTCTTTTTGCCTTATCACTCCCGAGAAGCAAGATTATATGGTAAGAAATCGCAAGATGATAACAATCAAACTAATCAAGCCTTAATTATCTCAATCTGGTTTTTCAGAAGTTAGGCCAAAGGAAAAGTCAACATGGAAAGCAAGCTGGCCCTATTAGGAGGCTGTGCGCTCCTGGAATGAAAGACACAGTCTGCAGCAAAGCTATGAATTAGCCGATGTAAAGAGTGTAAATATGTCATTATTTATTGGAATAAGATGTCAATGTCCAGACTCATAGAATGTTCATGCAAATCCCATCTGACCTTTCTTATTTCAAAGAAAAAAATGATGATAATCTTGCTAAAAATGTTCTCCATATATACCTAGTACCTATACAATCACGAGCAGATGAGCCAGAACACACTGTAGGTCAAGGTGGAGTGGCTGCCCTTCCTTGACTTTGTGAGAAACATGACATGCCAGCCACTGCCGGTTGCATGATGTTTGGTTGTGTTCGCTGGAAAAATTTACAATGGTAGACTGGTGGCACCGTGGCAACTGGTAGGAAGGGCACCTAGGTTAGCGGTGGGCCGTGTTATTTGGACCGTGGATACCAGAGTATCGCTGGATTCCTAGCCTGGAACAAGTCCTCGAGCTTGCCATCAATAGTGAGCACGGACGGTGTGTGTGGACCGACCCATTTAATCCTTTTTTTCCTGCTAAGCTCTGAAAAATTATGCACCCGGCCTGATTCAAACTCCAAACCTCCAGCTGTTTTAATACACCACGCAGTAACCAAGCAGGATACCTTACCTCTTGTGTCTAAATTCCTTTTTTCTTCATCTTGTAGACAATGACTTGGCATGCTTGGGCCGGCCGTGGCTGCCGCATTTTTCTTTCTTATCTATTTTATATCCTCCTTTCCTTTTTTCATTATTTCATTTTTCCCTTTCTTGAGTTTATTTACTTTTCTGCAGCTGTTGGGAATTTGTTAACTATTTTCCTAAAATCGTTAATGTTTTTAAAATTTCATAAATAAATCATTGATAAATTAAAAAATGGTGAAACCATCAAAATATGTTCATGTTGATTCAAAATATGTTCATGTTGATTCATAATTATGGAAATTTCATATCTCAAATGACATAAGCATTGAATTTAAGAAAACTACGTGCTCACGGAAGAAGCCATCTGGGCTAGTCCGGCACCCCACTCTTAACTAGTGTTTTTTCTTGCACTATGGATAAATGACCCCAACTTTTTGTAGTGGCTTGGGATGAAAATAATAGGCACCCATGCCTGATTTGAAGGACTTATGACACCTTCGCATCTTAAGGACAGGTGCGGCCATTATATAGGCCGTTATTCTCCAAATAATTGAAAAATATCAAAAACTTGTCCTATGGGATTATCAGTTGGCATGGTCATATGAAATGGTGATACAATGTGACAGAAAAAAACAATGCATTTGACGGTTGTCGAAAAACGAGGTGTTCACAAAAGGACCCTTCTGGCCTACCCGGACACCCTAAGTCTAACATATATTTTTGGACATGTGACCCAATTTTTGCCACCAAGGATGCATCCCCATGGTAGGCATCCATGTCTGGTTTGAGTGAATTCGGGTAACTTTTGCAAGTTGGGACATGTCCGGCCATTTATCTGCCTTTTTCACCAAGAAAACTATAGTAAATTCATAATTGTTGAAAACAGAAACAACTTGGCATGACGGCATCAATTGGTGATACAAGGTGAAGGAAAAATTGAGGCTATTTGACAATGTAAAATACCAGGTGTTCATAAACGGACCCTTCTGCCTACCTTAAAGCCCTCTATCTAAGATGGTCTTTTGTTGTGCATGCAAGAAATAATCCGTCTAACATGGTCTATATTGGTGTTCAAATATAATTCCACTTAATCCTGTGGTCATAGGATGATGCATTCTCGTTCGCTAGCCCGTGTTGTACTTCGTCCTTGAATTGGTCTAGCATAGGTTCGCACCGATCAACAGTTTGACAAAGTGTGCATAAGTTTGTTGCCCCACTCAAATGGATTCCTGTCACCTCCCAATCCAACTACACCCTTGACGTTATGTAAAGGTACGATGAATAATTGAACATCTCGCACTCTACTATCAGGTAAACTATGCGCATGCAGCTAAGCTAAGCCTTCCCGACCAAACCGAATACTGACCACTGAAACCAATCGAAGATTTATAAAGGCCCTCCAGGTCCAGAGACCAATATATGTGATATGTCTAGGTAGGACCACTATGGGACAATAATAGCCACAATAAAGGATTCTTATCTGCACAATCGGAGTATCACGTGCTAGAAAATCCAGTCCAGTCTCTCTTCCTATTTGGACGGATGGTAGCTATATAATTGGTCCGTAGTCCTCAAATAATGGTTGTATCTCTGAACAATATGCAACAGTGCAGATATTTATGGATTTTTTTTCTATCATACATAAAAGAATTCAGAGAAGAATCAAATATTTTCCATAGATAATACTGGATCATAAACCCACAATTCATCGGTCTCAACAAACACATCGCAAAAAGAAGATTACATCGAATAGATCTCCACAAGAGAGGGGGAGAACATTGTATTGAGATCCAAAAAGAGAAAAGAAGCCATCTAGCTATTAGTTATGGACCCGAAGGTCTGAAGTAAAGTACTCACACTTCATCGGAGGGGCCATGGTGATGATGTAGAAGCCCTCCGTGGTGGATGCCGCCTCCGGCGGAGCTCCGGAACAGGCCCCAAGATGGGATCTCGTGGATACAAAAGGTTGCGGCGGTGGAATTAGGTTTTTGGCTCTCCTCGGATCATACGGGGATACGTAGGTATATATAGAAGGAAGGAGTGCGTCGGTGGAGTTCCGAGGGGCCCACGAGGTAGGGGGCGCGCCCAGGGGGGAGGGGCGCGCCCTCCACCCTCGTGACCGCCTCGTGGCTTTCTTGACGGAGGGTCCAAGTCTCCTGGATCTTATCTGATGAGAAAATCATGTTCCTGAAGGTTTCGTTCCGTTTGGACTTCGTTTGATATTCTGTTTCTTCGAAACACTGAAAAAGGCAAAAAACAGCAATTCTGGGTCGGGCCTCCGGTTAATAGGTTAGTCCCAAAAATAATATAAAAGTGGAAAATAAAGCACAATATAGTCCAAAACAGTAGATAAAGTAGCATGGAGCAATCAAAAATTATAGATACGTTGGAGACGTATCACTCGTTAATGACATGCCCGAGGTAGGATATCTGGCGCTGGGCAAAGGAACATTTTGATTGCTTCACTTGCCAGTGATCTTTACGCAGCAGTTGCAGCACGAGGGTGAGGTGCTGGAGATGGTCAGAGAAGGTCTTACTGAAGACGAGGATGTCGTCGAAGAATGAGATGACGCAGACACGATTGGCTGGCTTGAGAGTTGTGGTAAGGGCGCCATTGAAGGTTGAAGGGCCACCAGCAACTCCAAAAGGCATGACGCGGAACTCCCAGTGGCCTGGATGAGTCTGAAATGCCGTCTTGTACTCTTCCCCTTCAGCCATCCTGATTTGGTGAAACCCAGCGCGAAGATCGAGCTTCAAGAACCACTTGGCACCGGAAAGTTTATCGAGCAGTTCATCGATAATTGGTATAGGAAACTTGCCCACAACAGTCATGGAGTTGAGGCGACGGTACTCGACACACAAACGCCAAGTTCCGTCCTTCTTCTTGACCAACAGGGTTGGGGATGAAAAGGGGCTGGAGCTTTTCTGAATTATTCCGGCATCTAGCAGTTCCTGGACTTGTCGCTCTATCTCTGTTTTCAATTCTGGCTTGTACCGATAGGGCCTGGATGTGACAGGTTGCGCACTGGCCATCAAGGGTATGCGATGGTCGCAGTCACGGCGCGGCGGGAGGCCACGTGGGTCTTCGAACACGTCAGTAAACTGCTCCAGTAGGCGCAGGACCTCGACCGGCATCTGTTCCTCATGCTTGCTGCTGCCATCGAGGGAGTTGAGGTGACTAATGTGAGCAACCGACCCCTTCTTGCAGGCCTTGATCAATTCTGGGGCAGAAATAACGGAGCACTGAGTTTGATCCGAAGATGTTGCAGACAGGTGGAGACGGCCAGCGGGGGTGGTGACATTTAACTGTTGCGCCACCCAGTCGATGTTCATCGGGCTGTGCTGGCGCAGCCAATCCATCCCAAGTATGGCGTCGTAGGAGCCTAGCTTCAGAATTTTGAAATCCGTTGAGAATTCGTGCCCTTGCGTGATCCACGCACAAGCTGGGATGAAACGGTTGCAGGGTATGGTGCTGCCATTGGCGACACGCACCTTGCATGGTCGTGGTAACGGCATCACTCCTTCAAGCTTGGTGGCCAGGGTACTGTCGACGAAGGATGTAGAGCTGCCTGAATCAACGAGTAGCAGAATCTCGTGCCCTTGGAGCCATGCTTGAAGTTGAAGAACCCCCGGATCAAAGGAACCATCCTCTGCCTGGTGAGAGAGTGTGCACATGTTTTCTTCTTCAGAGCTTGGCGATGGAGGGGGCGATTCAATGGCGAGGTCGTCTTGGGTGAACATGGCGAGGAGTTCGTCGACGACGTGCATCTGTACGGTGGGTTGGCACACATGATCCTTGCCCCACCGTTCTCCGCACTTGAAACAGAGGCCCATCGCGCGGCGAAACTGTCGGAGCGCCGCGACCTTGCTGTTCTCAGAGTTGGCGCGTGCGGCATCGGTACCGCGTCGATCCTCGGAGACCAGAGTTGGTGTAGCAGGTCGACCAAAGAACGAGGGTGTCGTCGTGCGTGGATGGTTCCCCTGGCTGCGGTTGGCGATGGCGCGGCCGATTGGAAGTTAGCTGTCGGCCACTTCCTCCTGAAGTAGGGCCAACGAACAAGCCGTATCCAGGTCCAGTGGCCGTTGCACGAGTACCACCGCACGAATGTCCGGTCACAGGCCCTCAACAAAATGAGTCAAAAAGAAATACGGATGAGTTAACTCTGAATATGATATTAGATGATTCATCAGGGACTCGAAGCGCTCGATGAATTCAGCTACGGATGTGGTCTGTTTGATGGCATAGAATTGGCGGATGAGCATTTGGTGTTTGTCTCGGCCGAAACGTGTACAAAGCAGAGATGTGAATGAGTCCCAGTCCAGCCCGATGAGCTTCTTCTGGACTGATTGGAGCGAAATGCTCGCCGGACCCGAGAAATTGAGAATGGCCATAGGAACGCGGTAAGAATCGTGGATGGGGAACATCTGGAAATACTGCTCGCATAGTGTTTTCCAGAGCTGCGGGTTGTCGCCGGAGAAAACAGGAAAACTCATGGGTGGAGGAGGTTGGCCCAGCGTGGTGAGAACTGATGAAGAAAATGGGGTTGTGGCGGCTGGGACGAGCGGGAGCTAAACAGTACCTATGAACGGAGGTGCCGCCAGCGACACAGAGGTCG
>NC_041387.1:3405983-3412490 GCF_002162155.2 Triticum dicoccoides
GCCCGATAGGTGGTCCGCGCACTTGGAGCAGCGGTAGGAGAGCGCTGGGATGCGCCGACCTGTTGATCGCGGAAGCCGTCGCGGCTTGCAGTGTCTCCACGGTGGTCTCCAACTTCGCGAATCTTGCCTCCAGATCGGGTTTCCAGCGGAGAAGATCCTCGATCTGCGACGACTGGGTCTGTAGTTGCTTGAGAACGTGGGCGGAGTCGGCCTTGGCGTCTTGGTGCAGCTTGTCCAAGTACTCCTTGAGGGCCGGATCCATGGCGGCAAGGAAAACTTGCCGCGCTTGAACGCGGTGGCGAGTCTCTAGGGTTGGTGCGGCGGAGAGGAGTGGTGGAGTGGTCTCTGATACTAGGATGTTAGGGGCACAATCGGTCTATCACTCGATCTCAGATACAAGCTTGAATTCAGATACAATCGACCAATCTGTTCTTGGGAAGAAGGGGGAGGAGGAAGAGAGAGCCTCCGCCGTCCTGATCCTACTGGATGGCCTCCTCGACTCGCTGGTGTGTAAGTAGGTGGCGCCAGCGGGCCAACCCTAGCGAGTCCAGTCTGGCCCAACGAACCTTCTGTTGGGCTGCGTGATGCGGGCCAGCCTGCTTGCGATGCGCCTTGGAGTGTAGCCCTGTGTATCGCTCGGGCCGATCGTCGTGGCAGGTTGTTGACCTAGCGCTGCCACGGTGCCTTGCTCTTGTGCAGTTGGGGCACTAACATCCCCCCTCCTTGAGAGCCGGATCGCCCTCGAGCTAGTGTGGGGAATCGGTCGAAGAGGTACTTGGCGTCTTCCGAGGTGGCGTCGAGGACCGAAGGATCAGACCAGCGCACCAGCATTTGTTCGCGCCGGCCTTGAGGCGTCTGTCGCCAGTGCGTGTCCATGATCTCGACGGGTTGGAGGGGCTCGTCCATGAACGCTGGCAGCTCCGGCTCGACCGATGTGGTAGCTGGAATGGCTCGGCGCAGTTGAGAGACGTGGAAGACCGGGTGCACCTTGGCGCCTTCTGGGAGCTGCAGTTTCGTACGCCACCGGATTGACCACACGGATGATCTTGAAGGGTCCGAAGTAGCGGAAGGTGAGCTTGTGGTTGGTGCGTCGAGCCACTGTCATCTGGACATAGGGTTGGAGCTTGACGAAGACCGTGTCGCCGACAACGAATGTGCATTCGGAGCGCTTCTTGTCAGCTTGCTTCTTCATGATGTCGCGGGCGCGATGAAGATGCTCGGAGAGGACTTGTTGCACGTTCTTGCGCTCCTCAAGCCATTCCTTGAGCGGGGGAAGCTTGCAAGTGGACGCGGCCTCGATCCCCCAGTGTCGTGGCTCGTGGCCGTACAGCGCTGCAAAAGGAGATGTGTTGAGGGCAGAATGATAGCTAGAGTTGTACCAGAATTCTGCGAGGGCCAAGTACTGGTGCCATTTGTGTGGGTAGGCGTGGATGAAGCAGCGCAGGTAGATCTCCAAACACTGATTGAAGCGCTCGGTCTGTCCATCAGTTTGGGGGTGGTAGGGTGTGCTCAAGTTTAGTTCAGTCCCGATGGTCTTGAACAGTTCGCGCCAAAAGGTGCTTGTGAAGACTGGATCCCTGTCGGAGACGATAGCAGCTGGCAACCCATGGAGTTTGTAGACATTCTCCAGGTACGAGTGAGCCACCTTGGCTGCAGTAAAGGGGTGGCTTAGAGGTAGAAAGTGTGCATAGTGCGTGAACTTGTCGACCACCACAAGGATGCAGTTGAATTTGCCAGAGGTGGGAAGCCCGTCGATGAAGTCCATGGTGACTACTTTCCAAGCACCATCTGGGATAGGTAGGGGCTCGAGGAGTCCGGGGTAACGGACACGCTCTGGCTTCGCTTTCTGGCACACAGTGCATGATTGCACGTACTGGCGCATCTGCTCCTTCATTTTAGGCCAGGCGAACAGGCGACAGAGGCGTCGATAAGTTGCTGGCGCACCAGAGTGACCGCCAACTGTGCTGTCATGGAAGGCACGGAGCACGCGCTGCTGCATGGACAGCGATCCTCCTAGCTAGAGCCTGTTGCGGAAGTAGAGCAGCCCATTTCGCATGGTGAAGCGTTGCTTGGGGTCTGGCCGGTGCTCGATGTCCGCAATGATCGTCTGAGCTTGAGGGTTTGATGCATAACTGGCTTGAATCTCGGTTAGCTAGGTGGGAGTACAGACTGAAATGGCTGCCAGCGATGCATCGGGGTGCGTCGAGAGAGAGCGTCGGCTGCGGTGTTGGAAGCACCGGTTCGGTAGCAGATCTTGTATCTCATACCTAGCAGTTTGGTGAAGGCTTTTTGCTACCAGGGTGTTGATAGGTGTTGGTCGTCTAGATGTGTCAGGCAGCGTTGGTCGGTGCGGATGACGAACTCGTCCGTGTGCAGGTAGGGACGCCACTAATTGACGGCCATAAGGATCGCCATGCACTCCTTCTCGTATGTGGATAAGCCTCTGTTCTTGGGGCCGAGCGCTTTGCTTAAGTAGGCGATCGGGTGCCCATCTTGCTGGAGAACAACTCCGACCCCGTAGGCACAGGCATCAGTGTCGATCACAAACTGCTTACTAAAGTCGGGCAGCTGCAAAACTGGGGCAGAGATCAGCTTTTCCTTGAGTGTGTCAAATGCTTGTTGTGTGTCGCTTGTCCAAATGAACAGCTGGTTCTTCTTCAGTAACGTGAAAAGAGGACGGGCAATGATTCCAAAGTGCTTGATGAACTTGCGGTAATAGCCCGCTAGTCCGAGGAAGCTACGCACGTCCTTTGCACACTCAGGAACATGTCAGTTCTGAATTGTCTGGATCTTGGTTGGGTCTGTAGAGACGCCTTGCTCGTTGCTACGTCTCGAGCTTGCGTTGGTTTTCCCCGAAGAGGAGAGGATGATGCAACACAGTAGCGTAAGTATTTCCCTCAGTTTTTGAGAACCAAGGTATCAATCCAGTAGGAGGTCACGCGCGAGTCCCTCGTACCTGCATAACACGATAGCAACTCGCAACCAGCGCTTAGGGGTTGTCAATCCCTTCAGGGTCACTTACGAGAGTGAGATCTGATAGAGATAATATTTTTGGTATTTTTTATAGATAGATGCAAAGTAAAAAGTAAAGGTAAAGTAAAAACAAAGCAAGTAAATAAAGTGATATAGATTGATATGATGAGAATAGACCAGGGGGCCATAGGTTTCACTAGTGGCTTCTCTCGAGAGCATAAGTATTCTACGGTGGGTGAACAAATTACTGTTGAGCAATTGACAGAATTGAGTATAGTTATGAGTATATCTAGGCAATGATCATGTATATAGGCATCACGTCCAAAACAAGTAGATCGAAACGATTCTGCATCTACTACTATTACTCCACTCATCGACCGCTATCCAGCATGCATCTAGAGTATTAAGTAAAAACAGAGTAACGCCTTAAGCAAGATGACATGATGTAGAGGAATAAATTCATTTAATATGATAAAAACCCCATCTTGTTATCCTCGATGGCAACAATACAATATGTGCCTTGCAACTCTTTCTGTGACTAAGTAAGGACACCACAAGATTGAACCCAAAGCCATGCACTTCTCCCATTGCAAGAACTACCAATCTAGTTGGCCAAACCAAACGGATAATTCGAAGAGACTTGCAAAGATAACTCAATCATACATAAAAGAATTCAGAGAAGAATCAAATATTTTCCATAGATAATACTGGATCAGAAACCCACAATTCATTGGTCTCAACAAACACCCGCAAAAAGAAGATTACATCGAATAGATCTCCACAAGAGAGGGGGAGAACATTGTATTGAGATCCAAAAAGAGAGAAGAAGCCATCTAGCTACTAGCTATGGACCCGAAGGTCTGAAGTAAACTACTCACACTTCATCAGAGGGGCCATGGTGATGATGTAGAAGCCTTCCGTGGTGGATGCCCCCTCCGGCGGAGCTCCAGAACAGGCCCCAAGATGGGATCTCATGGATACAGAAGGTTGCGGCAGTGGAATTAGGTTTTTGGCTCTCCTCGGATCATACGGGGATACATAGGTATATATAGGAGGAAGGAGTACGTCGGTGGAGCTCTGAGGGGACCACGAGGTAGGGGGCGCGCCCTGGGGGAGGGGCGCGCCCTCCACCCTCGTGACTGCCTCGTGGCTTTCTTGACGGAGGGTCCAAGTCTCCTGGATCTTATCTGATGAGAAAATCACGTTCCCGAAGGTTTCATTCTGTTTGGACTTCGTTTGATATTTTGTTTCTTCGAAACACTGAAAAAGGCAAAAAAACAGCAATTCTGGGCTGGGCCTCCGGTTAATAGTTTAGTCCCAAAAATAATATAAAAGTTGAAAATAAAGCCCAATATAGTCCAAAACAGTAGATAAAGTAGCATGGAGCAATAAAAAATTATAGATACGTTGGAGATGTATCACTCGTTAATGACATGCCCGAGGTAGGATATCTGGCGCTGGGCAAAGGAACATTTTGATTGCTTCACTTGCCAGTGATCTTTATGCAGCAGTTGCAGCACGAGGGTGAGGTGCTGGAGATGGTCAGAGAAGGTCTTACTGAAGACGAGGATGTCGTCGAAGAACGAGATGATGCAGACACGGTTGGCTGGCTTGAGAGTTGTGGTATGGGCACCATTAAAGGTTGAAGGGCCACCAGCAACTCCAAAAGGCATGACACGGAACTCCCAGTGGGCTGAATGAGTCTGAAATGCCGTCTTGAACTCTTCCACTTCAGCCATCCTGATATGGTGAAACCCAGCGCGAAGATCGAGCTTCGAGAACCACTTGGCACCGGAAAGTTCATCGAGCAGTTCATCGATAATTGGTATAGGAAACTTGCCCACAACAGTCATGGAGTTGAGGCGACGGTAGTCGACACACAAACGCCAAGTTCCGTCCTTCTTCTTGACCAACAGAGCTGGGGATGAAAAGGGGCTTGACCTTTTCTGAATTGTTCCGGCATCTAGCAGTTCCTGGACTTGTTGCTCTATCTCTGTTTTCAATTCTGGCTTGTACCGATAGGGCCTGGATGTGACAGGTTGCGCACCGGCCATCAAGGGTATGCGATGGTCGCAGTCACGGCGCGGCGGGAGGCCACGCAGGTCTTCGAACACGTCAGTAAAGTGCTCCAGTAGGCGCAGGACCTCGACCGGCATCTGTTTGTCATGCTTGCTGCTGCCATCGAGGGAGTTGAGGTGAATAATGTGAGCCACTGACCCCTGCTTGCAGGCCTTGATCACTTCTGGGGCAGAAATAACGGAGCACTGAGTTTGATCCGAAGATGTTGCAGACAGGTGGAGACGGCCAGCGGGGGTGGTGACATTTAACTGTTGCGCCACACAGTCGATGTTCATCGGGCTGTGCTGGCGCAACCAATCCATCCCAAGTATGGCGTCGTAGGAGCCTAGCTTCAGGATTTTGAAATCCGTTGAGAATTCGTGCCCTTGCGTGATCCACGAACAAGCTGGGATGAAACGGTCGCAGGGTATGGTGCTGCCATTGGCGACACGCACCTTGCATGGTCGTGGTAACGTCATCACTCCTTCAAGCTTGGTGGCCAGGGTACTGTCGACGAAGGATGTAGAGTTGCCTGAATCAACGAGCAGCAGAATCTCGTGCCCTTGGAGCCATGGCGATTCAACGGCGAGCTCGTCTTGGGTGAACATGGCGAGGAGTTCGTCGACGACGTGCATCTGTACGGTGGGTGGGCACGCGTGATCCTTGCCCCACCGTTCTCCGCAGTTGAAACAGAGGCCCTTCGCGCGGCAAAACTATCGGAGCGCCGCGACCTTGCTGTTCTCAGAGTTGGCGCGTGCGGCATCGGTACCGCGACGATCCTTGGAGAGCAGAGTTGGTGTAGCAGGTCGACCGAAGAACGAGGGTGTCGTCGTGCATGGATGGTTCCCCTGGCCGCGGTTGGTGATGGCGCGGCCGATCGGAAGTTCGCCGTCGGCCACTTCCTCCTGAAGTAGGGCCAGCGAACAAGCCGTATCCAGGTCCGGTGGCCGTTGCACGAGTACCACCGCACGAATGTCCGGTCGTAGGCCCTCAACAAAACGAGTCAAAAAGAAATACGGGTGAGTTAACTCTGAATATGATATCAGATGATTCATCAGGGACTCGAAGCGCTCGATGAATTCAGCCACGGATGTGGTCTGTTTGATGGCATAGAATTGGCGGATGAGCATTTGGTGTCTGTCTCGGCCGAAACATGTACAAAGCAGAGATGTGAATGAGTCCCAGTCCAGCCCGATGAGCTTCTTCTCGACTGATTGGAGCCAAATGCTCGCCGGACCCGAGAAATTGAGAATGACCATAGGAACGCGGTAAGAATCGTGGACGGGGAACATCTGGAAATACTGCTCGCACAGTGTTTTCCAGAGCTGCGGGTTGTCGCCAGAGAAAACAGGAAAACTCATGGGTGGAGGAGGTTGGCCCAGCGTGGTGAGAACTGGTCAGGAAAACGGGGCTATGGCGGCAGGGACGAGCGGGAGCTGAACCGTACCTATGACCGGAGGTGCCGCCGGCGACACA
>NC_041387.1:3412750-3429814 GCF_002162155.2 Triticum dicoccoides
GGCACGATAGGTGGTCCGCGCACTTGGAGCAGCGGTGGGAGAGCGCTGGGATGCGCCGACCCGTTGATCGCGGAAGGCACCGCGGCTTGCAGTGTCGCCACGGTGGTCTCCAACTTCGCGAATCTTGCCTCCAGATCGGGTTTCCAGCGGAGAAGATCCTCGATCTGCGACGACTGGGTCTGTAGTTGCTTGAGGACGTGGGCGGAGTCGGCCTTGGCGTCTTGGTGCAGCTTGTCCAAGTACTCCTTGAGGGCCGGATCCATGGTGGCAAGGAAAACTTGCCGCGCTTGAACGCGGTGGCGAGTCTCCAGGGTTGGCGCGGCGGAGAGGGGTGGTGGAGTGGTCTCTGATACTAGAATGTTAGGGGCACAATCGATCTATCGCTCGATCTCAGATACAAGCTTGAATTCAGGTACAATCGACCAATCTGTTCTTGGGAAGAAGGGGGAGGAGGAAGAGAGAGCCGCCGCCGTCCTGATCCTACTGGATGGCCTCCTCGACTCGCTGGTGAGTGTAAGTAGGTGGCGCCAGCGGGCCAACCCTAGCGAGTCCAGTCTGGCCCAACGAACCTTCTGTTGGGCTGCGCGATGCGGGCCGGCCTGCTTGCGATGCGCCTTGGAGTGTAGCCCTGCGTATCGCTCGGGCCGATCGTCGTGGCAGGCTGTTGACCTGGCGCTGCCACGGTGCCTTACTCCTGTGCAGTTGGGGCGCTGACAGTGCGAGTGGAGCACATTTTATGGTGACTAAAAATCTGGGTTCGAATGATGCACTCTCATATATCTTCGAATTAATACGGACAACACTTCAATAGTAGATTGCCTACCCTTACAGCCTGTTTGGTTGATGGGAGTTACTGCTAGGAATGGGAATTTGAGGGGGTACAATACATATAATATATTGTTTGGTTGGAGGGCATGGGAGTTGGGAACTTGGGATTGGAGGGGAAAAGAAATTTAGAATGTCCTTTCCCACGTATCTCTTCCCTTGTGTCCTCTTTTAATTCACACGGGAGGTTAGTTTCTATCGAATAAATCTTACTCATTTCCACCACACATCAAACATGGATTTGGGACCAAAAGTCAACTTCCCAAGCCTGACCCCCCAGTAAACTCACTTGTAAACTCCCATCGTATTTCCCCATTGTAGCCAAATACCTTGTTAAGGAATGAGACTATAATTAGGGGTGGGTATATTAACCTCTTTTGGCGAAGGCAACGCCTAGGAGGTGATTAGGCATAGTTAGGTGCTAGGCTATGACCACGCTTCTTGCCTAAAGCATAAATGGATGTCTAATTGTCTATGCAGCGTAAGCAGGAAATCTTCGATTCAAGGAAGAAATCAGGCCGTGCTGCACTTGTGTGCAAAACTAGATATATTCCAACGGCCGTAAATAGTCGTTTACTCATCAAAACTAATATCAATACATATATAATACCCCAAATAGATCCATGATATTTTAAGCTATAGAACCGCCTAAGGCTGTTAAGGACCACTTATGCGCTAGGCAAAGGCTAGCCGCCTCACTTACACCTAACATTTTTTCCATCCTTGATACTAGACGAGAATTGACTTACCGAAGCAAAATGACCGGATAGAATACCGAAACTGGAAAATGTGGTCCTCAAATCTTAGCATACTACCCTCGCTTCTCTCCTTCTCCTCATCCTCCTCCTGTTTGCTTAATTTCACTAGCATACTACTCTCGCTTTGATGCTTAGCTATTCTTTTCCTCTCAAACAGATGGCCTCCTCCTCGATTTTAGTTGTTTCTTTTGCGAGCAACCTCTTTTTGGTTCCTTCATAGCGTTTGCTAATCTCTAGTGTGTGTGAATTAATGAATATAGAGGACTAATTTTTTGTGTGTGCATGTTTTCAGGTGCAGCTCAAGCCAGGAATGGAACCCAACATGGGGGTTCTGGTTGCTATGGCATCCTAACATGCTTGCCAAGATGGCCAAAGATGAGGGGGCCTTGCTGACTAGGGTCTCCTGCGTGATCGATGCTAATAGGAGGTACATCACCAACGAGAGCATGCGGCGGTTGGTGGAGGAACTGAAGCATGAAAAGTACGACGACGTCACCGACATCGTCGACCAGTGTTGGCTCAAGGTCAAACTTGATCAAACTTAATGAAGTTTGTCTAAGGACAAATCTAGAACTTCATTCGTTTGGAACGGAAGAAATACTTGGTGCTTTCGGTCACGTGGGTGTTACTTCTCACACGCAGGGATAAGTACTGCAGTCACATGAGGCCACGAACAATACATTTTATATCTCCTTTGATGGTTGTTGTCGGTTGTTCTATTCTGTTCTGTTGGCCATGCACATGCTGTGCGTTGGTCCTGTGTATGGCTGTGCTCTGGCTTCCCCTCCAATGTAGAGAGATTTTTTTTTTCTTTTTCGGTGTGGCTTTTGTTAGGGTACTCTACACATATCTTTGGTTTTAAATCAGGGAGAAAATTGTTCTACTTTGATTAGAAAATAAATCAAGAAGCCCTTAATTTGCAGCACAAGGACCTGCTGTAGTAGGGATTCAGAACTCACCTTTCCTTAATTTGTTGGTTCCTTGCTACTGTGTGTAAGGCATTGTAAGGTACTGTCAAGAAGGAATCGATCTATAGTCACTCAGTGGCGATTAGTTTGGATACAGACTCGATTACACGAATGGAGATCGAAGGTATCTAGGGTTCTTGCCGCCGCCGCCGTTCGTGATCCACTGGATGAGGGGAACGGAGAGGCAGGGCAGCTTAAGTAGTGGAGGTAGATGGATCGGGCCGGCTGACCCACTCCGGGCCACAGTAGTGTGGATTGCAGCGTCTGTTGCGGCTGGGCCAAGTTGTCGCCCCGTTGGTGGATGGGGCCGGGTCATCAGGTGGAGCCGGGCCGTCAGGGAGGTTAACATCCCCTCCTCCTTGAGATGAGGCTTGCCCCCAAGCCTCCGCATGGGGGAAGCGAGCTTGAAGCGCCTGCTTGTCCTCCCAGGTGGTGTTGAGCGTCGCGCCTGCCGACCGTTGGACTTGGACTTGCTCGATCATGGTCTCGTTCTTCTTGCGCCATCTTGTCTGGAGGATCTTGATTGGGATCGCCGTGTCACCTGCTTCTGATGGTAGAGCGGTGGATGCTATGGTGCCCGGTAGCAGAGCTTGCCGGAGCTGTGAAACATGGAAGACTGGGTGGACTGTTGCATGAGGAGGGAGTTGCAGCTTGTAGGCCACGTCATTGACCATGCCGATGATCTTGAACAGACCGTAGTACTTGTAGCTGAGCTTGTGGTTTGCCCGAGGAGCCACTGAGGTTTGGATGTAAGGCTGCAACTTGAGGAAGCTTGATCACCAACCTGGAACTGGCGAAAGGATCGCTTCTTGTTCGCCTGGTCCTGCATGATCTGGCGCGCGCGGTGGAGTTGCTGTTGGATGAGATCTTGCATAACCTCTCGTTCTTCAAGCCAGGTTTGCAGCGCTGGCACTGGCGATGATGTAGATGCAGTGATCCCCCAGTGCCTTGGTTCTCTCCCAAACATGGCCTTGAATGGCGTCTTTCCGATGGCTGAGTGGTGGGATGAGTTGTACCAGAACTGCGCCAGAGGTACCCAAAAGCTCCAGCGCTTCGGGCACGCTTGAACGAAGCAGCGGAGATACGTCTCAATGCATTGGTTGACCCGCTCCGTTTGGCCGTCAGTTTGCGGGTGGTTCGCTGTGCTCATGCGCAATTCTGTACCTGCATACTTAAACAGCTCCTGCCAAAAGTGGCTGGTGAAAACTAGATCACGGTCAGATACATAGCTCTAGGAAAACCGTGCAGCTTGTATAGTTGTTGCATGTAGATGTTGGCCACTTTTGATGCTGTATAAGGATGCGCCAGGGGAAGGAAATGAGCAAACCGAGTCCTTTTGTCGACCACCACAAGCAAGCAGTTGTATTGACCTGATTGCGGCAATCCGTCCATGAAGTCCATGGTGATAAGATCCCACGATTCTTTGGGAATTGGCAATGGCATTAACAGTCCAGGCGACGCGGCGCGGTCTGGCTTGGCCTGCTGACACACCTGGCAACACCGCACATACTGCTGCACATGCGTCTTCATCTTGGGCCAGGCGAATAGCCTGCGGATGCGGCGGTAGGTCACTGGGAATCCGGAGTGGCCCCCCATTGGGCTGTCATGGAAAGCTGAGATGATGCGCTGCTGCATTGCTGTGGTTCCTCCCAGCCAGATGCGTCCACGAAAGCGGAGTAGCCCGTTCTGCAACTGAAATCGCCCTTTGGGGTCCTCCCGTACAGCTAGTTGCTCCAGGAGGCGTTGCGCTTGCGGGTTGGTATTGTAGCTGTTGACAATGTCCTCTAGCCAAGCCGGTTGACACACACTGATGGTGTGCAGTACTTCTTCAGTGTTGGACCTTGACAGGGCATCGGCTGCTGTGTTCTCTGTCCCTTTCTTGTATTTGATGGTATACTGGAGCCCCAACAGCTTCGTGAAGGCTTGTTGCTGCCATGGTGTTGTGAGCCGTTGTTCTATCAAGTGTAGAAAGCTCCGCTGGTCGGTGAGGATAGTGAACTCTGCATGCTGAAGGTAAGGGCGCCATTGGTCCACAGCTACGATGACTGCTAGGTACTCCTTCTCATATGTCGAGAGGCCTTGGTAGCGTGGGCTCAACGCTTTGCTCATGTATGCGATCGGATGGCCACCCTGCTGGAGAATTACGCCTATTCCCTTGTCGCAGGCATCAGTCTCGATCACAAACGGGTTGGTGAAGTTGGGCAGAGCGAGCACAGGAGCTTCGATCAGGTGTCTCTTCAGTAGTTGGAAAGCAGTATCCGTTGCAGGAGTCCACATGAAAGGTGCTCCTTTCTTCAGCAGATTGCACAGGGGCCGTGCTATGATGCCAAAATTCTTGACGAATCGCCGATAGTACCCTGCAAGCCCCAAGAAACTGCGTACTGCCTTGACATCCGTTGGTGTTTCCCAGTTTGCCACCGCGCGTATCTTGGTTGGGTCAGTTGACACTCCTTCGCTACTGATGACATGACCCAAGTATGATAGACTGTGCTGAGCGAATTCACACTTGGACCTCTTCACGTGCCATTGATCACGGCGCAGCAGTTGCAGAACCTGGCGGAGATGGGTGATGTGATCTTTAAGAGTCTTGCTGAAGACCAGTATGTCATCGAAGAAAAGGAGTGCACACTTGCGGTCGACTGGCTTGAGTGTGGTGGTCAGGGCGCCGTTGAATGTGGCTGGTCCGCCTGCTAGTCCAAAAGAGACCACGAGGAACTCGTAATGCCCTGAATGCGTTTGAAACGCAGTCTTGTACTCCTCGCCCTCCGCCAGGCGAATCTGATGGTACCCGGAGCGGAGGTCTAGTTTGGAGAACCAGGCTGCACCATGCAGTTCATCCAGTAGTTCTTCGATGATCGGCACCGGGTACTTGGCGACATAGGTGAGGGCGTTGAGGTGTTTGTAGTCGTTGCAGAGTCGCCATGTTCCGTCCTTATTTTTGACCAGGATTACAGGGGAGCAGAATGAACTATTGCTTTTCTGAATGACACCCTTGCAGAGCAGCTCCTCAACTTGAGCATCTATCTCCTTCTTATGCTCGGGCTTGTGTCTGTAAGGCCTGATGTTCACAGGTTGCGCCCCTGGAATAAGCGGGATCTTGTGATCGCAGTCACGGCGAGGCGGCAATCCCTTAGGCTCCTTGAACACATCGTCGAATTCTTCCAAAACTGCTTGGATATCTGGCGGAATGGCCGCATTGTCGTTGTCCTCGCTAGTTGTTGCGTAGATCAGCGCCATATGGGTGATAGCCCCTGTGTTGCACAGCTGCTGAAGTTGAAGAGCGTTGATAACAGTGCAAGTTGAAGAAGTTGCCTCATGCCCGCGGAGATGGATCGGGCCCTCGGGCGATGGAATCTCGATGAGCTTCGCGCGCCAGTCGACGGTCATGGGACTGTGCTCCTCGAGCCAGTCCATGCCCAGTATCGCGTCGTAAGTGCCGAGAGCCAGCACCTTCATGTATGTGGTGAATTGGTGGCCTTGGGAGCACCATTGACACTGGGGTACGCTGGCAGAGCAGGTGAGGGCTCCGCCGTCCGCCACCCCACACTTGGTACGCGCGTGGAAGAGGCTGGACGCCTTGGATCGTTGCTGCGAGCCGCTCGTTGACGAATGACGTGGTGCTGCCGGAGTCCACCAGCATCAACACCTCGCGCCCTTGGATCCACGCCCGCAGCTGGAACGCCTTGCTTGAGACGTCCCCCGTCAGGGCTGGTTTGGAAATGGCCATGACCACTTCATCTTGGACTGCCTCCTGTGGCGGTGGTGTTGTAGTTGCGTCGATGCCGAACAGCTCCAGGAGTTCCTCGATGACGTTGAGTTGGACGGCCGTCGGACAGACATGGTCGGGTCCCCAGCGTTCGCCGCACTTGAAACACAGGCCGCGCGCTCGTTGATAGTCGCGCAGGGCCTTGAGTTTGGAGACGTCCGCCCGTGCGGCTTCTGTGCCGCGGCGATCCGCAGCTGGAGCAGGCGGTGCCGTGCGCGCCGGTGGAGGAGGCAGGGGAAGCGGCACGCTGGGCCGCGGCGACACGTCTGGTGGACGTGTGGGCGCGGGACGCTGCATCTCCGCATGCGCGTTGTCGGCCACCTCCTCCTGGAGTAACGCCAGTGCACAAGCTGTGTCCAAATCGGGTGGCCGTTGGACCATGACCACCGCTCGGATATCCGCTCGCAATCCTTCCACAAAACGTGTGAGAAAATAAAATGGGTGAATGGAGTCTGAATAAGAACTTAAATGGTTAATAATCAATTCAAAGCGCTCAATGTAATCCGCTACAGTAGATGTTTGTTTGATAGTGTAGAATTGGCGGATGAGTAACTGGTGGCGATCACGGCCGAATCGCGTAGTCAACAGGGCCGAAAAGGATTCCCAATCGAAGCTACCGAGCCTTTTTTGGACAGATTGTAACCAAATGGCCGCAGCCCCTGAGAAGTTGAGGGCGGCCATGGGAACCCAGAATGTTTTGTGGATGCCAAACATGAAAAAATACTGCTCACACATCGTCTTCCACATGTTCGGGCTCTCACCCGAAAATTGAGGAAACGAAATGGATGGATGGGCTTGTCCCAACCCAGCAAGCATCTGACTAGCGTGTGCAAAAGGAGAAGATAGGAGTTCGATCTGACCGTTGGCCGGGAGGGGCGGCGTCGTCTGGAATGACACCGCCGGCCTCCCCAGTTGCAGGTTGAAGTCGCCGTGGTCCTTAGACCCTTGAGGGGTGTCCTCATCGCCTTCCGCCAGGCCCTCAGAGGGCAGCTCGGGCGGTGGCGCCGTGGTGCGGGGTGGCGGCGCGCCCCCGCTGGTGTCGGTGGAGGGGGTTGGGCGCGCCTGCAGCAGGGCGGCGACCGCGTCGCCCAGATCGGAGACGCGGCGCTCCAGATCCGGCCGCCATGCGACGAGATCGTCGAGGCAGATGGTGACCGCGGTGAGGGCCGCGGTGTTGGCCTCCATCGTTGCCGTGAGCTTGTCGAGGTAGGCTTTGGCGGATGGATTCATGGTTTCGATGATCTGGCGACCGTGGCGAATCCCTCGAGTTTCGATGAGATGAGCCAGATCGAGAGGGTGGGAGGATTTCTGGCGACTGATACCAGATGTAAGGTACTGGCAAGAGGGAATCGATCTATAGTCACTCAGTGGCGATTAGTTTGGATACAGACTCAATTACACGAATGGAGATCGAAGGTATCTGGGGTTCTTGCCGCCGCCGCCGTTCGTGATCCACTGGATGAGGGGAACGGAGAGGCAGGGCAGCTTAAGTAGTGGAGGTAGATGGACCGGGCCGGCTGACCCACTCTGGGCCACAGTAGCGTGGATTGCAGCGTCTGTTGCGGCTGGGCCGAGTCGTCGCCCCGTTGGTGGATGGGGCCGGGTCATCAGGTGGAGCCGGGCCGTTAGGGAGGTTAACAGGCATCACCTTCCCTTTTGGCAGGTTCAAGCACCAGATTGGATGGTGAATAAACCAACTCTTTAGTGGCGCTACTTCGTCAGTAATTTGAAATGTGATCTTAATCTGTTGTCAAGGTAGAAAATGTCAAGAGATGTCAGAGAGAGATACATGTACCCGAAGTAACTTTCAGACCCCACATCTCTTGATTTTTTCGTAATTGCGTAGTAGTAGTATCACATAAATTCCAAGAGGGTTACTGAAATGAGATGACACGATGGTGAAATTCTAGAGATAATACTTTCTCTCTGGATTGCTGTCCCGAAGGAAACCAACAAATGAAGTTTAGGTTGTTGTCGCTCTTAATTCATGGAAACAAACAAGCCACCTATTCAGGTTCAACAACTGTAGTGTGTTTGGTCGCGCTAGCTCTATCTGGTAATAGGCTTTCGCCCTGATTTACAAATAAAGCCACCATAAGTCCGTAGAAAAGGTTCAGGTACAGTAGAGAAAATTAGACTGTTGGGCATCAGCACAAACACACCCAAAGAGAGAAGAGGAGGGATGGAAGCTAGCTAGAGATAATAAAATTCGTGGCTTGTCACAGAGAAGAGGAGGGATGGAAGTTGATGTTCAGTTGAGATCAGTGCAAAACAAGTCGCAACCACTTAGCAAAAACGATACTGTCGTTTTGACTGTACATCTGAATCAAGTTTGCAATGCAACCCCAGTGACGATGTGACCTACTCCCTCTGTAAAGAAATATATGAGCGTTTAGATCACTATTTAGTGATCTAAGTGCTCTTATATTTGCTTACGAAGTGAGTACATATGTAACAGCGCTTCTTCGGCTGCATCTCGTGAGTAGAAAGCAGGCAGCGAATCTTGTGCAGTGCAATGGTCAGCGATATTTGCTTGGTGAGAACTGCATGCTCTGTTCCTTAGTTTTTTTACTCTATGAACTGTTCTTCAGTTGATATCACGTGGAGTGACAGAGCAGAGCATGCTGAATCGGCGGCAGTTCGTTTAACTCTGGAGCTGTGGCTCCTCTTAATTTCTCAGACTATTATTGTGAAACAGCAAGCCAGTCAGCCTGCCTGCTGGGTTTCAGGTTCTCAAATTTCTTCCAGCTGTTCAGTTTCGCTCGGCAGAATCAATCATAGGAGAAATATGAATAGGACGAAGGGAATGCCTATGAAGTGGAGTAGGCCATGAGTCGATGAGTGGAAGGACAACTAATTAACGGGGGCAAGATGTCAGTATATGTATGTGATGCTGTTATGACCAGCATAACTTATAGCCGGAGGAAGCCCAATAGGCATGTTTAGTTAGGGGCTTAGTCCAAGTTATCTTATTTTTATTAGCATCGAGATTATATAAATAGTTGTAAGACACCCTTTTGGAATTAAGCAATAAGACATATTCTATTGCCCGGCTCCCCGATGAGCCGGAACCCTAAACCATAGCCGCCTCCCTCTCATCGCCGCCGCCTCCTCTCCGTGTGTGATGGCGCTCTCACGCCGGCCGCCGCGCTCACGCCCTCGCCCGCCTCCCTCCTTCCCGTACAACCTCCAACCAAGACCCGATAGGACCCTAGATCCTACCAACTTGGCATCAGGTAGCTTAGGTCCGGTCATGTCTTCACCGCCGCCCACCCCAACCCTTCCGCTGCCGACCGCCACCACCTCCTCGATGACCACCACGGCCGGCGCCCCTACCCTGCCGGTGCCAGTCACCTCCGCCGCGCCGGTTCCCACCATCTTCACCCTAGACGAGGTCACCGGGACACTCCGCGATCTCGCCACCATGGTCCAGGGGATCCGCCTCTACTTGGTCGGCCCCTAAGGGCCGCCGCCAGCCTCGCCACTAGCCGTCGCCACCGGGTCGCGGCTGCTGCCGCGGCAGCCGCCGCACCCTCCGGCATCCTCCGCGCTCGCCTGCTGCAGCCGCAGTTGCAGCTCCCGCCGCCACCCACCACCACCCCGCCCTGGCTGCCGTGGCGGTCGCAGCCCCTGGCGACCGCCGCCGCTCCCGTCGACCCGCTGCAGCCACCGGTGCCACCGCTGATCAGCTCAGGGCCGCCTCAGACCGCGCCGGCGGGAGTCCCAATCCACCAGGTCCAGTTCCCACCCTCGCCGTCACCGCTATTGGCCTGGCTGGCCGGGTCGTGGCCGCAGCCGGTCTGCACGATGGCCTCGGAACCACCGCACGTCCACTCGCAGCCGGCGCCCACCCTGCAGTACGGCGGGTCCTCCAGCTCCACGGGTCCCTATGCTGGCCTTGTCGGGCCGCCGTTCCACGGGGGCCCCCCATGATCACCGACCGGGCGCTGACCCTTCATCGCTCCGCGCCAACGAGCCGTACCACCACGGAGGCCATACCCACAGGCCGCCGCGCTTCGCCAAGCTGGACTTCGCCACCTACGACATCACGGAGGACCCCCTCAACTGGCTCAATCAGTGTGAGCTGTTCTTTCGGGGGCAACGCATGCTCGTGTCTAACCGCAACTGGCTTGCCTCATATCACCTCCGAGGTGCCGCACAGACGTGGTACTACGCCCTTGTGCAGGACAAGGGCGGCATGCCCCCATGGGAGCGTTTTAGCGAGCTCTGTCCCCTTCGCTTCGAGCCGCCGATACGCGGGAGCCGGCTGGCAGAGCTAGGCCGCCTTCCCTTCACCTCCACGGTGCAGGACTTTGCCGACCGCTTCCAGGCCCTAGCGTGCCACGCGCCCGACGTGACGGCTCGCCATCGGGCCGAGCTCTTCGTTGGCGGTCTGTCTGGTCATATCCGCTTGGACGTGGAGCTTCAGGGACCCCAGGACCTCCAGACGGCCATATACTACGCCCGCGCCTTCAAGCATCGCGTGCAGGCCTTGCAGCAGGCGTCACCATTTCGGGGCGCCCGACAGCCAGCCAGGCCGCCCCCGACAGCACCTATGCCTGTCCGTCCGCCTCCGGCAGCTGCGGTGACCACCACTCTGGCTGACACGCGACCCTTTCGCCGGCTCACCACGGCCGTGCAGCTCGAGCGCTGTCGTCAGGGGATCTGGTATAACTGCGATGAGCCCTACGTGTCGGGCCACGTCTTCTAGTGACTCTTCTAATTGGAGGCGGCCTACTACATCGAGGAGGATACCACTGCTGACACCACTTGCTGCGGAGGTTGCACCGGCGGTCGCTCCGGCGACGGCTCTCGTGCTCTCACTCCACGTGCTCACGGGCATCCGTGACGAGCGGACTATGCTCTTGTCGGTGCTGATCCACGGCGAGCGCCTGGTGGCCCTCCTGGATACAATCTCAATGCGTAACTTCATGCCCGAGTCGACCATGCACCGCTTAGCACTCCAGCCAATGGGTGGGGAGCAACTCCAGGTGACCGTGGCTAAGGGTGACCGCCTCCGGTTGCACGGGCTTGTGCGGAATGTGCCCCTCACCATCGGCGACCAGCACTTCACCATCACGTGCGCCGGTGATGTCGCTTGAAGCTACGTCGGTATTTCCCCAAAGAGGAAGGGATGATGCGGCACAGCGGCGGTAGGTATTTCCCTCAGATATGAAACCAAGGTTATCGAACCAGTAGGAGAACCAAGCAATACAACATAAATAGCCCCTGCACACAAAGAACAACACCTTGCAACCTGACGTGTTAAAGGGGTTGTCAATCCCTTTCGGGCTATGGCGCCTCAAGATAGGCAAAGGACGTGAGGTAAATTTGTAGATAGGATAAATAGATCGCGGAAGAAATAAATTGCAGCAAGGTATTTTTGTATTTTTGGTTTAATAGATCTGAAAATAAATGCAAGAGAAAATAGATCGCAAAGGCAAATATGATGAAAAGAGACCCTGGGGCCGTAGGTTTCACTAGTGGCTTCTCTCGAGAAAAATAGCAACCGGTGGGAAAACAATTATTGTTGGGCAATTGATACAACTTCAAATAATCATGACGATATCTAGGCAATGATCATTATATAGGCATCATGTCCAAAATTAGTAGACCGACTCCTGCCTGCATCTACTACTATTACTGCACACATCGACCGCTATCCAACATGCATCTAGTGTATTAAGTTCATGAGAAAACAGAGTAATGCATTAAGAATGATGACATGATGTAGACGTGATCCGTTTATCTATTGCGGAAGATATAGATCTCATCTTGTTATCCTTAGTACCAACGATACATACGTGTCGGTTCCCATTCTTTCACTGGGATCAAGAACCGTAAGATCGAACCCACTACAAAGCACCTATCCCAAACAAAACCCAAATATCAGAGAATAAATACAAGGCTATAAGCAATCATGCATATAAGGGATCAAAAAAGACTCAAATAACTTTCATGGATAAAAATATAGATCTGATCATAAACTCAAAGTTCATCGGATCCCAACAAACACACCGCCAACTTACATCATATGGATCTCCAAGAGACCATTTTATTGATAATCAAGAGAGAGAGAGAGAGAGAGAGAGAGATAGAGAGAGAGAGGAAGCCATCTAGTTACTAACTACGGACCCTTAGGTCTACAAAGAACTACTCACGCATCATAGGAGAGGCCCCAATGGAAGTTGTGAACCCCTCCATGATGGTGTCTAGATTGGATCTGCTGGTTCTGGACTCTACGGCGGTTGGATGAATATTTCGTCGCCTCCCCTAGGGTTTCTGGAATAATGGGATATTTATAGAACAAAGAGGCGGTCCGAGGGGCACCCGAGGTGGGCACAACGCACCAGGGCGCGCCTGGGCCTCCTGGCGTGCCCTGGTGGGTTGTCCCCTCCTCGGGACTCCCCCAGGTGCCACTAGGGCTCAGCTTCTTCCTTTTGGTCCATAAAAAAACATAGTAAAGTTGTGTGGCATTTGGACTCCGTCTGATATTGATTTCCTGCGATGTAAAAAAGATGTAGAAAACAACAACTGTCACTTGGCACTATGTCAATAGGTTAGTACAAAAAATGATATAAAATGACTATAAAATGATTGTAAAACATCCAAGAATGATAATTTAACAGCATGAAACAATCAAAAATTATAGATACGTTGGAGACGTATCAGCATCCCAAGCTTAATTCCTGCTCGTCCTCGGGTAGGTAAATGATAAAAATAGAATTTTTTATGTGGAATGATGCCTAACATGTTCATCACATTCTTTTCTTGATAGCATGGACATATGGACTTTTATATGATTCAAAGCAATAGTCTAGTTTTGACATGAAGACTTTAATACTCAAGCATACAACAAGCAACCATGTCTTTCAAAATATCAACACTAAAGCAAGTTATCCTAGCCCATCACGCTCAATCATTGATCCATTCATGAAACACACTCGAATATTAGCTACACCCAATGCTCAAATACGATCATAGTGCCACTTAGTTGGTGCTTTATAAGAGAAGATGGATACTCAAACTCAAAATAAAAATTGCATAATTAAAAGAAAAGGCACTTTGCGGGGGAAGTAGTGATTTGTAGAGGTGCGAGAGCTCAAAGCTTAAATTGAGAGATAAAATTATTTTTGAGAGGCATACTTTTCCTACCAACGAAAATGACTTGGAGCATCCCAACACTTTCCATGCTAGATACATCATAGGCGGTTCCCAAACAGAAAATAAAGTTTATTCCTTTTTTCCACCATAACTTTCACTTTCCATGGCTAGCCGTATCCACGGGTGCCTTTCATACCAACACTTTACAAGGAATTTATTATTTAACAACATAAAGTAAATTCATTTTTCATTTTGGGATTAGGCATCCCTAATACCTTTGTCGTACTCTCATGCAATCACAAGTAAATAAACACTCATCGTGAGAATAACAACATGGAAAATATTGGCTACCCTTTACCGCTTCGCGAGTAGTAGAGCACACAAAAGAGAAATTTATTTTGAACATTAGAGATGGCACATGCAAATTTGCTTAGAATGGCGTAGAAATACCACATATAGGTAGGTATAGTGGACTCATATGGGAAAACTGGTTTAAAGGGTTTTGGATGCACAGGTAGTGATCATACTTAGTGCAAAATGAAGGCTAGCTAGTAAAAAGATTGAGAAGCGACCAACCAAAAAGCGAAAAATCTCGTACCCAAGCATTAAGCATAAGTGACACCGAATAATTAATGCACCATAAGTAGGATATAAATTTCATTGCATAATATTGACTTTTGTGCTTGCATAGGGAATCACAAACCTTAACATCAATATTCTTACTAAAGCACAATTGCTCATCAACATGACTAACATATCATATCGTCATATCTCAAAACCATTACTAACTATCAAGTTTATTTTGTCCAATGATCTTCATGAAAGTTTTTGTTATATCCTCCTTGGATATCTATCACTTTGGAACTATTTTCATATGTTGCTTTTGGTAAGCTCAAACAAATATAAGTGAAGATTATGAGCATAATTTTTTTCCTTTCTCTCAAATTAATCTAAGTGAAGCAAGAGAGAATTTATTCAAAATTTACTAACTCACAAATAAATTTAAGTGAAGCATGAGAGAATTTATTCAAAATTAACAAAGCACACCGTGCTCAAAAAGATATAATTGAAGCACTAGAGCAAGTCCATGGCTATAAAAATTTAAGTGAAGCACAGGAGCAAGCATAGCATAATTTTTGGCTCTCTAAAAAGGGTGTGTCCAGCAAGGATTCAACACATAAAACACAAAGAAAAACAAGCAAAGACGCATATCATACAAGACGCTCCAAGCAAAACTCATATCATGTGACGAATAAAAATATAGTTTCAAGTAAAAAATCGATGGTCATTAGAAGAAAGCGGGGATGCCAGTCGGGGGCATCCCCAAGCTTAGTTGCTTGCTACCGCTTTGAATATTATCTTGGGGTGCCTCGGGTATCCCTAAGCTTAGGCTTTTTCTTATCTTATTCCTTCATCCTTCATAAGATAACCCAAAACTTGAAAACTTCAATCACACAAAACTCAAACAAAACCTTTGTGAGATCCGTTAGTATAAGAAACCAAACCAGTACTATATGTACTGTAGCAAACCTATTCTTATTTTGTTTTTGCATTATATCTACTGTATATCAACTTTTCTATGGCAAAAAATCATTAAACAAAACCATATAAACATCAAAACAAGCACACAACGCAAAGAAAAACAGAATCTGTCAAAAACAGAACAATCTGTAGCAATCTGAAAATTTTGAATACTTCTTTAACTCCAAAAATTATTAAATAAATTAGTGGACGTGGAGAATTTGTCTATTAATGCTCTTCAAAAAGAATCAACCTAAAAGCACTCTTCTGTTAAAAATGACAACGAATATCGTGAGCGCAAAAGTTTCAGTTTTTCAGCAAGATCAAATAAATTCACCCAAGTCTTCCCAAAGGCATTGCTTGGCACAAACACAAATTAAAACACAAAAAACACAATCATAAAATTAGCATAATTGTGCTACACCCAAGAACAGAAAGCAAAAAAGCAAAAACAAATTTTATTCATTGGGTTTCCTCCCAACAAGCGCTATCATTTTACGCCCCTAGGTAGGCATAACGCGTAGGATCTAAGTTTTGTCATCTTTGGTTCTAGATCCATAAGATGCCCTCATGATTGATTCATATGGTGGCCTAATTCTTGTTCTAGGGAAGTGTTCCATTCGCTTCCTTAGTGGAAATTGAAATTTAATATTGCCCTCTTTCATATCAATCACAACACCAATAGTGCGCAAAAACGGTCTACAAAGAATAATTGGACAAGACAGATTGCAATCAAAATCAAGAAAAATAAAATCTATGGGCACATAATTCCTATTTGCAAGAATAATAACATCATTAATCCTTCCCATAGGTTTTTTTAATAGTAGAATCCACTAAGTGCAAATTTAAATAACATTCTTCAATATCAATTTTGGTCTTGACTTTGATAGTAGGTTCCCATTCATCATGCAATTTTCTAGGAATTGAAACTTCTAATTCCAATTTTTCTTCAAAAACTTTCATCATGGCATCAATAATATGTTTAGTAAAAGCTTTATTTTGTTCATAGGCATGGGGTGAATTTATCATGGATTGCAACAAAGAAATAAAATCAACCAAAGAGCAACTATCATGATTAAAGTCTTTGTAATCAAAAATAGTGGGCACATCACTAGTTAAAGTTTTGACCTCTTCAAACCCACTTTTATCAATTTTCTCAATAAGATTTTCACTCTCCGAAATATTGGGACGACTTCTACCTAAAGTTGACTCTTCTCCAGTCCCCTTCTCATCAATCTTAATTTTACTAAAACAAGGAATCAATAGAAGAAACACCAATCACTTTAATTTCTTCATCACTTTTGCGAAGGAAATCACTAGTAAACGCTTTTTCAAAAAAATCATCTTGAGATTTTCCACATCATGAGCAATTCTATCAACACTTCTAGACAAATCATCAATCTTATTCAACTTTTCTTCTATGGAAGTGTTGAAGTCATTTTTTTGTGTTGATAAATTCTTTAATAGTATTCTCAAAATCAGAGGTATTCCTATTATTATTGTAAGATTAATTTCAATAGGAATTACCATAATTATTAGAGGAATTACTAGGAAAAGGCCTAGGATTAAAATTACCTCTATAAGCATCATTGTTGAAATTATTGCGAGAAATAAAATTCACATCTAAGGCATCACTATTTTGCTCAATCAAAGTAGACAAACGTGTTGGGGAACGTTGCAGAAAATAAAAAATTTCCTATGGTTTCACCAAGATCCATCTATGAGTTCATCTAAGCAACGAGTGATAGGAGTGCATCTACATACCTTTGTAGATCGCGAGCGGAAGCTTTCAAGAGAAAGGGGATGATGGAGTCGTACTCGCCGTGATCCAAATCACCGATGACCAAGTGCCGAACGGACAGCACCTCCGCGTTCAACACACGTACGGAGCGGATAACGTCTCCTCCTTGTTGATCCAGCAAGGGGGAAGGAGAGGTTGAGCAAGAAGACTCCAGCAGCAGCACGACGGCGTGGTGGTGGTGGAGAGGCAATACTCTGAGAGGGCTTCGCCAAGCACTTAACGGAGGAGGAGAGGTGTTGGGGAGGGGAGGGGCTGCGCCTTGGATCAGGTGTGCAGCCCTCCCCTCGCCCCTCTATTTATAGGGAAAGTGGGAAGGGGGCC
>NC_041387.1:3430211-3437977 GCF_002162155.2 Triticum dicoccoides
GGGCCAGCCCTCCAGGGGCTGGTTCCCTGCCCCCTACGGCCAATGAGGCCCTCCGAGAGAGGTGGCCCCTCCCAGTGGACCCCCGGAACCCCTCCGGTGGCCCCAGTACAATACCGACATGCCCCCGAAACTTTCCGGTGACCGTATAACAACTTCCCATATATAAATCTTCACCTCCGGACCATTCCAGAACTCCTCGTGACGTCCGGGATCTCATCCGGGACTCCGAACAACATTCGGTAATCACATACAAGTCTTCCTAATAACCCTAGCGTCACCGAACCTTAAGTGTGTAGACCCTACGGGTTCGGGAGACACGCAGACATGACCGAGACGGCTCTCCGGTCAATAACCAACAGCAGGATCTGGATACCCATGTTGGCTCCCACATGCTCCTCGATCATCTCATCGGATGAACCACAATGCCGAGGATTCAATCAACCCCATATACAATTCCCTTTGTCAGACGGTATGTTACTTGCCCGAGATTCGATCGTCGATATCCCAATACCTCGTTCAATCTCGTTGCTGGCAAGTCACTTTACTCGTACCGTAATGCATGATCCCGTGACCAGACACTTGGTCACTTTGAGCTCATTATGATGATGCACTACCGAGTGGGCCCAGTGATACCTCTCCGTAATACGGAGTGACAAATCCCAGTCTCGATCCGTGTCAACCCAACAGACACTTTCGGAGATACCTGTAGTGCACCTTTATAGTCACCCAGTTACGTTGTGACGTTTGGTACACCCAAAGCACTCCTACGGTATCCGTGAGTTACACGATCTCATGGTCTAAGGAAAAGATACTTGACATTGGAAAAGCTCTAGCAAAACGAACTACACGATCTTGTGCTATGCTTAGGATTGGGTCTTGTCCATCACATCATTCTCCTAATGATGTGATCCCGTTATCAACGAAATCTAATGTCCATAGTCAGGAAACCATGACTATCTGTTGATCAACGAGCTAGTCAACTAGAGGCTTACTAGGGACATATTATGGTCTATGTATTCACACGTGTATTACGATTTCCGGATAATACAATTATAGCATGAATAAAGACAATTATCATGAACAAGGAAATATAATAATAATCATTTTATTATTGCCTCTAGGGCATATTTCCAACAGTCTCCCACTTGCACTAGAGTCAACAATCTAGTTACATTGTGATGAATCGAACACCCACAGAGTTCTGGTGTTGATCATGTTTTGCTCGCGAGAGAGGTTTAGTCAAGGATCTGCGACATTCAGATCCGTATGTACTTTGCAAATATCTATGTCTCCATCTTGAACATTTTCATAGATGGAGTTGAAACGACGCTAGATGTGCCTGGTCTTCTTGTGAAACCTGGGCTCCTTGGCAAGGGCAATAGCTCCAGTGTTGTCATAGAAGAGTTTGATCGGCCCCGACGCATTGGGTATGACTCCTAGGTCGGTGATGAACTCCTTCACCCAAATTGCTTCATGCGCTGCCTCCGAGGCTGCCATGTACTCCGCTTCACATGTAGATCCCGCCACGACGCTCTGCTTGCAGCTGCACCAGCTTACTGCTCCACCATTCAACATATACACGTATCCGGCTTGTTACTTAGAGTCATCTAGATCTGTGTCGAAGCTAGCGTCGACGTAACCCTTTACGGCGAGCTCTTCGTCACCTCCATAAACGAGAAACATGTCCTTTGTCCTTTTCAGGTACTTCAGGATATTCTTGACCGCTGTCCAGTGTTCCTTGCCGGGATTACTTTGGTACCTTCCTACCAAACTTACGGCAAGGTTTACATCAGGTCTGGTACACAACATGGCATACATAATAGATCCTATGGCTGAAGCATAGGGGATGACACTCATCTCTTCTTTATCTTTTGCCGTGGTCGGGCATTGAGCTGAGCTCAATCTCACACCTTGCAATACAGGCAAGAACCCTTTCTTAGACTGATCCATTTTGAACTTCTTCAAAATCATATCAAGGTATGTGCTTTGTGAAAGACCTATGAGGCGTCTCGATCTATCCCTATAGATCTTGATGCCTAATATGTAAGCAGCTTCTCCAAGGTCCATTGAAAAACACTTATTCAAGTAGGCCTTAATGTTGTCCAAAAGTTCTATATCATTTCCCATCAAGAGTATGTCATCTACATACAATATGAGAAATGCTACAGAGCTCCCACTCACTTTCTTGTAAACGCAGGCTTCTCCATAAGTCTGCATAAACCCAAACGCTTTGATCATCTCATCAAAGCGAATGTTCCAACTCTGAGATGCTTGCACCAACCCATAAATGGATTGCTGGAGCTTGCATACTTTGCTAGCATTCTTAGGATCGACAAAACCCTCCGGCTGCATCATATACAATTCTTCCTTAAGATGCCCGTTAAGGAATGACGTTTTGACGTCCATCTGCCATATCTCATAATCATAGTATGCGGCAATTGCTAACATGATTCAGACGGACTTCAGCTTCGCTACGGGAGAGAATGTCTCATCGTAGTCAACCCCTTGAACTTCTCGATAACCCTTAGCGACAAGTCAAGCTTTATAGATGGTAATATTACCATCCGCGTCCGTCTTCTTCTTAAAGATCCATTTGTTTTCTATCGCTCACCGATCATCGGGCAGGTCTATCAAAGTCCATACTTTGTTTTCATACATGGATTCTATCTCGGATTGCATGGCTTCAAGCCATTTGTTGGAATCTGGGCCCGCCATCGCTTCCTCATAGTTCGAAGGTTCACCATTGTCTAACAACATGATTTCTAGGACAGGGTTGCCATACCACTCTGGTGTGGAACGTGTCCTTGTGGACCTACGAGGTTCAGTAGCGACTTGATCCAAAGTACCTTGATCATAATCATTAATTTCCTCTCCAGTTGGTGTAGGCACCACAGGAACATTTTCCTGAGCTGCACTACTTTCCGGTTCAAGAGGTAGTACTTCATCGAGTTCTACTTTCCTCCCACTTACTTCTTTCGAGAGAAACTCTTTTTCCAGAAAGGATCCGTTCTTGGCAACAAAGATCTTGCCCTCGGATCTTAAGTAGAAAGTATACCCAATGGTTTCCTTAGGGTATCCTATGAAGATGCATTTTTCCGACTTGGGTTCGAGCTTTTCAGGTTGTAATTTCTTGACATAAGAATCGCATCCCCAAACTTTTAGAAATGACAGGTTAGGTTTCTTCCCAAACCATAATTCATACGGTGTCGTCTCAACGGATTTAGACGGTGCCCTATTTAAAGTGAATGTAGCTGTCTCTAGAGCGTATCCCCAAAATGATAGCGGTAAATTGGTAAGAGACATCATAGATCGCACCATATCCAATAGAGTGCGATTACGACGTTCGGACACACCGTTACGCTGAGGTGTTCCAGGTGGCGTGAGTTGTGAAACGATTCCACATTTCCTTAAGTGTGTACCAAATTCGTGACTTAAGTATTCTCCTCCATGATCTGATCGTAGGAACTTTATCTTTCGGTCACGTTGATTCTCTACCTCATTCTGAAATTCCTTGAACTTTTCAAAGGTCTCAGACTTGTGTTTCATCAAGTAGACATACCCATATCTACTCAAGTCATCAGTGAGAGTGAGAACATAATGATATCCTCCGTGAGCCTCAACGCTCATTGGACCGCACACATCGGTATGTATGATTTCCAGTAAGTTGGTTGCTCGATCCATTGTTCCGGAGAACGGAGTCTTGGTCATTTTGCCCATGAGGCATGGTTCGCATGTGTCAAATGATTCATAATCTAGAGACTCTAAAAGTCTATTAGCATGGAGCTTCTTCATGCGCTTGACACCAATGTGACCAAGGCGGCAGTGCCACAAGTATGTGGGACTATCGTTATCAACTTTACATCTTTTGGTATTCACGCTATGAATATGTGTAACATTACGTTCGAGATTCATTAAGAATAAACCATTGACCATCGGGGCATGACCATAAAACATATCTCTCATATAAATAGAACAACCATTATTCTCAGATTTAAATGAGTAGCCATCTCGTATTAAACGAGATCCAGATACAATGTTCATGCTCAAACTTGGCACTAAATAACAATTATTGAGGTTCATAACTAACCCCATGGGTAAATGTAGAGGTAGCGTGCCGACGGCGATCACATCGACCTTGGAACCATTCCCGACGCGCATCGTCACCTCGTCCTTCGCCAGTCTCCGCTTATTCCGCAGCTCCTGCTGTGAGTTACAAATATTAGCAACGGCACCGGTATCAAATACCCAGGAGTTACTACGAGTACTGGTAAGGTACACATCAATTACATGTATATCAAATATACCTTTAGTGTTGCCGGCCTTCTTGTACGCTAAGTATTTGGGGCAGTTCCGCTTCCGGTGACCCTTCCCCTTGCAATAAAAGCACTCAGTCTCAGGCTTGGGTCCATTCTTTGACTTCTTCCCGGCAACTGGCTTACCGGGCGCGGCAACATCTTTGCCGTCTTTCTTGAAGTTCTTCTTACCCTTGCCCTTCTTGAACTTAGTGGTCTTATTGACCATCAACACTTGATGTTCTTTCTTGATTTCAACCTCTGCTGACTTCAGCATTGAAAATACTTCAGGAATGGTCTTCACCATCCCCTGCATATTGTAGTTCAACACAAAGCTCTTGTAGCTCGGTGGGAGCGACTGAAGGATTCTGTCAATGACCGCCTTTTGAGTATGTGTAACCCAGACATTTTGAGTATGTGTTCACTGACAGGCGGTTGATCTCCAGCTGGGACAGGCGGTTGTGCAACCCAGACATTTTGAGTATGTGTTCACTGACAGAACTATTTTCCTCCGTCTTACAACTATAGAACTTGTCGGAGACTTCATATCTCTCGACCCGGGCATGAGCTTGAAAAACCATTTTCATCTCCTCGAACATCTTATATGCTCCGTGTTTCTCAAAATGCTTTTGGAGCCCCGGTTCTAAGCTGTAAAGCATGCCGCACTGAACGAGGGAGTAATCATCAGCACGTGACTGCCAAGTGTTCATAACGTCTTGGTTCTCTGGGATGGGTGCTTCACCTAGCGGTTCATCTAGGACATATGCTTTCTTGGCTGCTATGAGGATGATCCTCAGGTTCCGGACCCAGTCCGAATAGTTGCTGCCATCATCTTTCAGCTTGGTTTTCTCTAGGAACGCGTTGGAGTTCATGTTGACATGAGCGTTGGCGATTTGATCTACAAGACATTTTTGCAAAGATTTTAAACTAAGTTCATGATAATTAAGTTCATCTAATCAAATTATTTAATGAACTCCCACTCAAATTGACATCCCTCTAGTCATCTAAGTGTTACACGATCCGAGTCGACTATGCCATGTTCGATCATCACATGAGATGGACTAGTCATCATCGATGAACATCTCCATGTTGATCGTATCTTCCATATGACTCATTTTCGACCTTTCGATCTCTTGTGTTCCGAGGCCATGTCTGTACAGGCTAGGCTCGTCAAGTTAACCCTAAGTGTTCTGCATGTGTAAAACTGTCTTACACCCGTTGTATGTGAACGTAAGGATCTATCACACCCGATCATCACGTGGTGCTTCGAAACGACGAACTTTAGCAATGGTGCACAGTTAGGGGGAACACTTTCTTGAAATTATTATAAGGGATCATCTTATTTACTACCGCCGTTCTAAGTAAACAAGATGCATAAACATAATAAACATCACATGCAATTATATAATAGTGACATGATATGGCCAATATCATATAGCTCCTTTGATCTCCATCTTCGGGGCTCCATGATCATCTTCGTCACCGGCATGACACCATGATCTCCATCATCATGATCTCCGTCATCGTGTCTTCATGAAGTTGTCACGCCAATGACTACTTCTACTTCTATGGCTAACGCGTTTAGCAATAAAGTAAAGTAATTTACATGGCGTTCTTCAATGACACGCAGGTCATACAAAAAATAAAGACAACTCCTATGGCTCCTGCCGGTTGTCATACTCATCGACATGCAAGTCGTGATTCCTATTACAAGAACATGATCTCATACATCACAATATATCATTCATCATTCATCACAACTTCTGGCCATATCACATCACATGACAATTGCTGCAAAAACAAGTTAGACGTCCTCTAATTGTTGTTGCGTCTTTTACGTGGCTGCAATTGGGTTCTAGCAAGAACGTTTTCTTACCTAAGAATAACCACAACGTGATTTTGTCAACTTCTATTTACCCTTCATAAGGACCCTTTTCATCGAATCCGCTCCAACTAAAGTAGGAGAGACAGACACCCGCTAGCCACCTTATGCAACTAGTGCATGTCAGTCGGTGGAACCTGTCTCATGTAAGCGTACGTGTAAGGTCGGTCCGGGCCGCTTCATCCCACAATACCACTGAAGCAAGAAAAGACTAGTAGCGGCAAGCAAGTTGACAAGATCTACGCCCACAACATATTTGTGTTCTACTCGTGCAATAGAGAACTACGCATAGACCTAGCTCATGATGCCACTGGTGGGGAACGTTGCAAAAAATAAAAAATTTCCTACGGTTTCACCAAGATCCATCTATGAGTTCATCTAAGCAACGAGTGATAGGAGTGCATCTACATACCTTTGTAGATCGCGAGCAGAAGATTTCAAGAGAAAGGGGACGATGGAGTCGTACTCGTCGTGGTCCAAATCACCGATGACCAAGTGCCGAACGGACAGCACCTCCGCGTTCAACACACATACGGATCGGATGACGTCTCCTCCTTCTTGATCCAGCAAGGGGGAAGGAGAGGTTGAGGAAGAAGACTCCAGCAGCAGCACGATGGCGTGGTGGTGGTGGAGAGGCAGAACTCCGATAGGGCTTCGCCAAGCACTTAATGGAGGAGGAGAGGTCTTGGGGAGGGGAGGGGCTCCGCCTTGGATCAGGTGTGCAGCCCTCCCCTCGCCCCTCTATTTATAGGGGAAGGGGGAAGGGGCCGTCCCCCTCTAGATGAGATCTAGAGGGGGGGCGGCGGCTAGGGAGGGGGCTTGCCCCCCAAGCAAAGGGGGTGCCCCCTTTAGGGTTTCCCCCCCAACCCTAGGCGCATGGGCCCAAGGGGGGGGTGCTGTAACACCCCGGATTCGATGCGCCAGGTGTCCGCCAGTTATTCGCCTTCTTTGCCATGTCATTTGCTTGCGTGTTGCATATTGTCATGTCATCATGTGCATTGCATTGCATACATGTTTGTCTCATGCATCCGAGCTTTTTCCCCGTTATCCGTTTTGCAATCCGGCATTCCTATGCCCTCCAGCGTCCCCTTCTTGCCTCTCTTCATGAGCGGGTGTTAAACGTTCTCGGAATGGACCGAGTCTTGCCAAGCGGCCTTGGTATAGCACCGGTAGACCGCCTGTCAAGTTCCGTGTCATTTGGAGTTCGTTTGATACTCCAACGGTTAACCGCGTAGCCCGCAAAGCCCCTTTCTCTTTGCAGCCCAACACCCCTTCCAAAGTGGCCCAAAACCCATCCTAACCCCCTCCATGCTCTCGGTCGTTCGATCACGATCTTGTGGGCAAAAACCGTGCCTCATTTGGACTCTCCTAGCTCCCAGAATCTATAAATATGTGCTCCCTCCCGGATTTTTCGCGCAGCCCAAACCCTAGCCTCGCTCTCTCTCCGCCGCCGGACACGTCCGCCCGCCGCCGGACACGTCCGCCCACCGACGGACATGTCCACCCTCGCCCTCGCCCAACCGCAGCACGCAACGTGGCGTTCGCCGCCTCCCACCGCCGCCGGCCCGCGGAGCCCGAGCTGGGCCCGCACG
>NC_041387.1:3438557-3447427 GCF_002162155.2 Triticum dicoccoides
CCCGCGCTGCCCGGCTCGCCGGAGCACCGCGCCCCGCGTCGCCCGGCTCCTCGCCGGAGCTCCGTCGTCCGCCGCCGTCGCCGCGGATCCGGTCGGGCCGGACCGGATCCGGCCGTCCCCGACCTCCCCGGCACCGTTCTGCGCGCCCACCAACTTCCTCCTCGCCGGATCCGGCCTCCCCTCCTCCAACTCCGGCCGCCTCCCTCCTCTCCGGCAAGAACTCCGGCGAACTTCGGATCTGGATCCACGAAGGTTGACCTCGAAATATGACTAAGTCCCCGGAATATTTTGACATTATCATGCCATGTCATCGCATCATATCTCTGCATCCGTAGCTCCGTTTTGTACGTGTAATATGTCAAATTGTTCGCCTCAACGAGTACTTCATTTCATTCCATTGCATCATGTTCATTTGAGTACATCTTGATGCCTGAATCTTCGTTGCAAGAGTGCTATGTGATGTTAATCTGCTGAAACAGTTATAACATGCACTTTTGTCATTTTTGCCATGATTGATGTGTGCATCCTATGAGGTTGATGTCTACATGTGTTTTGATCTATGCCATGCCATATTTACAGTGGTGTATGCCACGTATTTTTGTGATCAATGTGGTGACTAGCACAAGCATGTAAAGTAGGCCTCGTGATGTTGTTGATTTCAGTCCCTGTTCTGCTGTTATTTTTATGCCATGTGAACCTGATGCTACAGAGAGATCCATGCTTATTCTGAGATACTTCAGTAAGGATGTTTTGTACATATGATTATGAGCTATCCATCCATGCCCCTGGTTGCATTTATATCTTGCTGTAGATTGTTCATATCTTGCTCCAAACTTGCTAAATGATGTTCTTGTCAGCCTGTTAACATGAAGTTCAATGTTGCCATGATTGTTGCTAGTGATCCATGCACCCTATGAACTTGCTCTTGACATGCTTTGCTTCATAAACATGTCTTCCTACTGTTGGTTGTCTTTCCAAGCCATGTATTGCTCTATGGTGAGTGGTTCAAGCTCACCAAGATGCCTACTTATTGTTGTTCCTGCCATGTATCAATCTGTCATATAACTTGCCATGTTTACATGGGTGCCATCATATTTTCTGATTCTTTTTGGCTCATGGTCAGTAAAGGACTTTTGTTCTATGCATTTAGTAGTATCATGCCATGCCTTTGTGTGTTTGAGCATGTTCTAGTGATTTCTGGAGATAGCTCAGTGTTCATGTTTTGTTATGCTTTACTTGTACATCATGCCCATGCCTTTTGTTTTCTTGTTGAGGTCCTGTAGCATATTGTTTTGTTGCTTGCAATATGCCTAGTTGCTGTTTTGGACAGATTGTTGCTATAACTTGTTTCATGTGTGTGTGTTGAACCGTTGCTCCGTTTTGAGTGTGCTCTATATGAAACTTGCTTGATTTTGCATATAGTTTAATATTATCATGTTGCATCCATGTTTTGAGGTGTTTGCTTGATGTTTGAGTGCATTTTGCATCAATGCCATGTTTTACTTGTTTTGCTAATATCTTCTAGGCCGTAGCTCCGAATTAAATGAACTTTATATGTAACTTGACTAGAATCTCGTGTAGATCATCTTGGTTCACCTTAACTTGCTGTTTAACAACTTGAACATAAGGTTTATTCAGATCTGGACCAACTTCAAAATTTGCACATGAGGACTTACCGGAATTGTTATATGTTGTTCCCGGCCTCATTTAAACTTGCCTTGATGTGTTGCTCTTGTTTGCATCATCTCTTGCCATGAGTAGCTTCATGTAGATTTGTCATGCATCATGCTTGTTGTGCATCATGCCTTGTTCATGTGTGGTGTGTTTACTATGTTATGTGCTTCTTCTCGATAGTTCCTGTTTTGTTGCGATCGTGAGGATTCGTTCGTCTATGCTTGGTTCGTCTTCGTGGCTTCATCTTCTTCATGGACTCGTTCTTCTTCCTTGCGGGATTTCAGGCAAGATGACCGCTACCCTGGATCTCACTACTATCATTGCTATGCTAGTTGCTTCTTTCTATCGCTATGCTGCGTCACCTATCTTTTGCTCATCAAGCCATCCCAAATTGCCATGTCAGCCTCTAACCTTTGACACCCTTCCTAGTAAACCATTGT
Organism: Triticum dicoccoides; assembly: GCF_002162155.2. Taxonomy (NCBI): domain Eukaryota; kingdom Viridiplantae; phylum Streptophyta; class Magnoliopsida; order Poales; family Poaceae; genus Triticum; species Triticum dicoccoides. The sequence continues at coordinate 3,440,672 of NC_041387.1, forward strand.
TTGGCTATGTTACCGCTTTGCTCAGCCCCTCTTATCGCGTTATTAGTTTCAGGTGAAGTTGAAGATTGCTCCATGGTGGACAGGATTTTGGTTGGGATATCACAATATCTCTTATATTATTAATGCATCTATATACTTGGTAAAGGGTTGAAGACTCGGCCTTATGCCAGGTATTTTGTTCCACTCTTGCCGCCCCTAGTTTCCGTCATACCGGTGTTATGTTCCCGGATTTTGCGTTCCTTACGCGGTTGGGTGATTTATGGGACCCCCTTGACAGTTCGCTTTGAATAAAACTCCTCCAGCAAGGCCCAACATTGGTTTTACCATTTGCCTCACCTAGCCCTTTTTCCCTTGGGAGTCGCGCTCTCGAGGGTCATCTTTATTTTACCCCCCCCCCCCTGGGCCAGTGCTTGTCTAAGTGTTGGTCCAAACCAAGCGATGTCCGGCGCCCCCTGGGAAATCAGGGTCTATGCCAACCTGACATCTGGCTCATCCGGTGTGCCCTGAGAACGAGATATGTGCAGCTCCTATCGGGATTTGTCGGCACAGCAGGAGGCTTTGCTGGTCTTGTTTTACCATTGTCGAAATGTCTTGTAAACCGGGATTCCGAGTCTGATCGGGTCTTCCTGGGAGAAGGTATATCCTTCGTTGATCGCGAGAGCTTATCATGGGCTAAGTTGGGACACCCCTGCAGGGTATAATCTTTCGAAAGCCGTGCCTACGGTTATAGGCAGATGGGAATTTGTTAATGTCCGGTTGTAGATAACTTAACACCAGATCTGAATTAAAACACATCAACCGTGTGTGTAGCCGTGATGGTCTCTTTTCGGCGGAGTCCGGGAAGTGAACACGGTTTTTGGGTTATGTTTGACGTAAGTAGGAGTTCAAGATCACTTCTTGATCATTGCTAGCTTCACGACCGTTCCTTTTGCTCTCTTCTCGCTCTTATTTGCGTATGTTAGCCACCATATCGTGCTTAGTCGCTGCTGCAACCTCACCACTTTACCCCTTCCTTTCCCATCAAGCTTTGCTAGTCTTGATACCCATGGTAATGGAATTGCTGAGTCCTCGTGGCTCACAGATTACTACAACAACAGTTGCAGGTACAGGTTATGCGATGATCATGATGCGAGCGTGATGTTTGCTTGTTTTGGAGTTTGTCTGCTTCTTCTTCGATCAGGCGATAGGTTCCAGGTCGGCAGCCTGGGCTAGCAGGGTGGATGTCGTTTGAGTTTCTGTTTGTGTTTCATCCGTAGTCGGATGATGCCCTAATGTAATGTGATGTTGTATTCATGTGGCATTGTATGCCTCTTGTATGTATCCCCATCTATTATGTAATGTTGATGTAATGATATCCACCTTGCAAAAGCGTTTCAATATGCGATTATATCCTTGGTGGGACCTTCGAGTCTCTTTAGGATAGTATTGCATATTGGGCGTGACAAGTTGGTATCAGAGCCTCGACCGACCTTAGGAGCCCCCCTTGATTGATCGTGTAGTTTGGCCGTTGTTGAGTCTAGAAGAAAACTGTTTTTGGAGTCTAGTTATATCGGAGAGTAGGAATTCTTTCTACTCCTCAGCCCCTTCGTCGCTCTGGTGAGGAATCTTGACGTAGGTGTTTTGAACTACTCCTCTTTCGTTTCAAATTTTTCTTTAGGATTACGCGGTTAGTTTTCGTTCGTTGGTTCTCAACTCTTTTCATCCGATGCATTTCTCGTCAAGTTGACTCGAGCCTCTTCATCGCTGCCAAGTTCAATCCTCAGTTGTCTTCTTTTCCCACCCACCCACCCTTTTTCTTCTCGGAACCGGAGTCCGTTAGCGAGTATCCATCCTACTCGTGCGAAGCCTTTGCATTCTGTCAACCGGTGTTTTCTCTTCAAGATATTCGTCGATTTCCCCTTCAAAGTTGCCTTTGTTTTCCCGCCCTCCCACCCTTTTCTTCTCGGAGTCTGACTCTCTCTCGACCATCAATTTCATTCGTGTGGAGCCTCTTTAGTCTTCCCTCAATCTTCTCAACTGGTGAATTCTCGTTTCGGTGGACATTCTTCATCTCTTTTCTTTTCCGGTGGATTTAATTCAAGTTTTTCGGTGTTGATCATATTCTTTTCCTCGGCTCAAGTGTTTTCCCTGCTCGTTCGCCTCTCACCAATTTATCCTTCCGGAGTGTTCAAGACATCTCAGGAGATTCGTTTGTGTTCCAATTAATTCGAGGTTATCACCTCATTCAAATATTTCAATTGTTCCGGTGCATCATCTATCTCTTCAACAATCCCTTTTCAACGGTGTTGTCCTCTCCAGTGGGCCCTAACCCACAGGTCTTTTCCCAGGATCTTACCTGACTCTTCTGAATCCCCCGGAGTTATTCTCAATTCTTTTCAAGTGTGACGTAAGAATGGATTCCATCAGTCAGATGCCTTGTCAAGATCGATTTCAAATCATTTCATTGTTGGCTCAACCTCTTCGCTTTTCATTCTCTCAGAGTATCTTAGTAATTTTGGTGGTGTTTCTCATCGTCATTTGAAGACCAAAGAAGAGTTTTCCTCTAAATCTTGTCGGTTCTCTTGAAGAGTCGTGGGTCTAGCTTCATATTATCCTCTCAAACTATTCCATTTGTCAGATATTCCTTTTTTCTTAACCATCCGGAGTATGTCAGAAGTTGTTTCCAGTTTCTTTTAATCGGAGGCCATCATTCCAGAAGAATTCTTCGTCCTCACATTTCAGCTACCGTTCTCTATTTATCCCGATGCTTCGTTCAAGTGTTCTTTAATTAGCTCATGATCTCTTTGTTCTTTTGCATCTAAATCCCCTCAGGCATATTTGTTCTTCTAATTCTTCCCGGTGATTCATTCTCTTTCATCAATCATTTTCTAATTCTTACGGCAGTTCATTCAGATTCTTTTCCTTTGTTATCGTATCAATCCATTCGTTCTTTCCAATCCTACCGGTGGTTCATGAAGACTTTCTCTAATTTTGCGCCATATTCCCCTTAATCCCTTTCAAGAAGAATAAGTAGTATGCAAAATCCATTGTTTGTCATCAGTTTAATTTGATGAAGGATAAGCATACAATAAATCTTATTCTTATTTCATCCAAGCGAGTAATCCTTTCCTTCGGAGTTTGTTCTTGATGAATAAATTCTAGTTCCAAGTGTTTTTCATCTTTTCTTCTCCGAAGTTCAAATTTTCCTCGGCCATTTCGTCGGAACCTCCATCTTAATCATCGCAAGGCTCATCTTATTCTTTTCATTATTTAATTCTATCTCATCATCCTTTTGTCACCGGAGTTCTTCATGGTGACTCGTCATGATTTAATTCATTCTTCAAGAGTTCATCAAGATCTTGTTGGTGGAGTTCAAGTATCTTTTCTTCTCGCATCTCGAAGTGTAATTAATTCTCCGTATTCTTTTGAAGTGGAGTTTTACATTTGTCCATTCTTCTCAGCTATCCAATCATTTCCGTTTGTGGCCGGGTATCACCTTATGATCTTGAGATGTTACCCATAAGACCATAACAAGCTTATTCTTTCGTTGTTGATTTTCTCAACAACTCCGTTCAACCCTTCCTTCTAAGTTCATTTCATTCCATTCTTTTAATTCTTCCGGAGGCTTTACGTTGTTCATCTCATCAAGTGCCATCCCATCTTGTGGAGTTCTTGTTCTATTCCTTCCATTTTCAGCCGGAGTGCTGCCTAAATCTTTTCAGTCTTATCCGTTTCTTATCTCGTTCTAACCGGAGTGGTTTCATAGCCTATCTGATTCCGTAGCTTTCGATTCTCGTCATTCTCGTCGTTCCTCTCTTCTTCTCGAGTGCTCTCAATTCTTTGCTTCTTCTCTTGAGTTCTTGTTTCACCTCATCCTTTTTCCCTTCCGTCCCAGTCCTAAGATCTCGGGACGAGATCTCTTGTTAGTGGAGGAGTGTTTTAACGCCCCGGATTCGATGCGCCAGGTGTCCGCCAGTTATTCGCCTTCTTTGCCATGTCATTTGCTTTCATGTTGCATATTGTCATGTCATCATGTGCATTGCATTGCATACGTGTTCGTCTCATCCATCCGAGCTTTTTCCACGTTGTCCGTTTTGCAATCCGGCACTCCTATGCCCTCCGGCGTCCCCTTCTTGCCTCTCTTCGTGAGCAGGTGTTAAACGTTCTCGGAATGGACCAAGTCTTGCCAAGCGGCCTTGGTATAGCACCGGTAGACCGCCTGTCAAGTTTCGTGTCATTTGGAGTTCGTTTGATACTCCAACGGTTAACCGCGTAGCCCGCAAAGCCCCTTTATCTTTGCAGCCCAACACCCCTTCCAAAGTGTCCCAAATCCCATCCTAACCCCCTCCATGCTCTCGGTCGTTCGATCACGATCGTGTGGGCGAAAACCGTGCCTCATTTGGACTCTCCTAGCTCCCAGAATCTATAAATATGTGCTCCCTTCCGGATTTTTCGCGCAGTCCAAACCTAGCCTCGCTCTCTCTCCGCCGCTGGACACGTCCGCCCGCCGACGGACATGTCCGCCCTCGCCCTCGCCCAACCGCAGCGCGCCACGTGGCGTTCACCGCCTGCCACCGCCGCCGGCCCGCGGGGCCCGAGCTGGGCCCGCGCGGCCCGCCCGCTGCCGCCTCTGCGCCCAAGGCGCTGCCGCCCCGACCGGCTTCCCGCGCCGCCGCCGGCCGGGCTCGCCCCGCCGCCGCCCGGCCCGGCCGCCCTCCGCCGCCCGCCGCCGCCCGCTCTCGCGGCCGCCGCCCCCGATTGCCTCCATGCCGTGCCCCGCGCTGGCCTCCTCCGCCCGCGCCCCCGCGCTGCCCGGCTCGCCGGAGCAGCGCGCCCCACGTCGCCCGGCTCCTCGCCGGAGCTCCGTCGTCCGCCGCCGTCGCCGCGGATCATGTCGGGCCGGACCGGATCCGGCCGTCCCCGACCTCCCCGGCACCGTTCCGCGCCCCCACCGACTTCCTCCTCGCCGGATCCGGCCTCCCCTCCTCCAACTCCGGCCGCCTCCCTCCTCTCCGGCAAGAACTCCAGCGAACTTCAGATCTGGATCCACGAAGGTTGACCTCGAAATATGACCAAGTCCCCGGAATATTTTGACATTATCATGCCATGTTCATCGCATCATATCTCTGCATCCCTAGTTCCATTTTGTACGTGTAATATGTCAAATTGTTCGCCTCAACGAGTACTTCATTTCATTCCATTGCATCATGTTCATTTGAGTTCATCTTAATGCCTGGATCTTCGTTGCAAGAATGCTATGTGATGTTAATCTACTGAAACTGTTATAACATGCACTTTTGTCATTTTTGCCATGATTGATGTGTGCATCCTATGAGGTTGATGTCTACATGTGTTTTGATCTATATCATGCCATATTTACAGTGGTGTATGCCATGTATTTTTGTGAACAATGTGGTGACTAGCACAAGCATGTAAAGTAGGCCTCGTGATGTTGTTGATTTCAGTCCCTGTTCTGCTGTTATTTTTATGCCATGTGAACCTGATGCTACAGAGAGATCCATGCTTATTCTTAGATACTTCAGTAAGGATGTTTTGTACATATGATTATGAGCTATCCATCCATGCCCCTGGTTGCATTTATAGCTTGCTGTAGATTGTTCATATCTTGCTCCAAACTTGCTAAATGATGTTCTTGTCAGCCTGTTAACATGAAGTTCAATGTTGCCATGATTGTTGCTAGTGATCCATGCACCCTATGAACTTGCTCTTGACATGCTTTGCTTCATAAACATGTCTTCCTACTGTTGGTTGTCTTTCCAAGCCATGTATTGCTCTATGGTGAGTGGTTCAAGCTCACCAAGATGCCTACTTATTGTTGTTCCTGCCATGTATCAATCTGTCATATAACTTGCCATGTTTACATGGGTGCCATCATATTTTCTGATTCTTTTTGGCTCATGGTCAGTAAAGGACTTTTGTTCTATGCATTTAGTAGTATCATGCCATGCCTTTGTGTGTTTGAGCATGTTCTAGTGATTTCTGGAGATAGCTCAGTGTTCATGTTTTGTTATGCTTTACTTGTACATCATGCCCATGCCTTTTGTTTTCTTGTTGAGGTCCTGTAGCATATTGTTTTGTTGCTTGCAATATGCCTAGTTGCTGTTTTGGACAGATTGTTGCTATAACTTGTTTCATGTGTGTGTGTTGAACCGTTGCTCCGTTTTGAGTGTGCTCTATATGAAACTTGCTTGATTTTGCATATAGTTTAATATTATCATGTTGCATCCATGTTTTGAGGTGTTTGCTTGATGTTTGAGTGCATTTTGCATCAATGCCATGTTTAACTTGTTTTGCTAATATCTTCTAGGCCGTAGCTCCGAATTAAATGAACTTTATATGTAACTTGACTAGAATCTCGTGTAGATCATCTTGGTTCACCTTAACTTGCTGTTTAACAACTTGAACATAAGGTTTATTCAGATCTGGACCAACTTCAAAATTTGCACATGAGGACTTACCGGAATTGTTATATGTTGTTCCCGGCCTCATTTAAACTTGCCTTGATGTGTTGCTCTTGTTTGCATCATCTCTTGCCATGAGTAGCTTCATGTAGATTTGTCATGCATCATGCTTGTTGTGCATCATGCCTTGTTCATGTGTGGTGTGTTTACTATGTTATGTGCTTCTTCTCGATAGTTCCTGTTTTGTTGCGATCGTGAGGATTCGTTCGTCTATGCTTGGTTCGTCTTCGTGGCTTCATCTTCTTCATGGACTCGTTCTTCTTCCTTGCGGGATTTCAGGCAAGATGACCGCTAC
>NC_041387.1:3447911-3476405 GCF_002162155.2 Triticum dicoccoides
CTTGTCTAAGTGTTGGTCCAAACCGAGCGATGTCCGGCGCCCCCTGGGCAATCAGGGTCTATGCCAACCCGACGTCTGGCTCATCCGGTGTGCCCTGAGAACGAGATATGTGCAGCTCCTATCGGGATTTATCGGCACATTGGGAGGCTTTGCTGGTCTTGTTTTACCATTGTCGAAATGTCTTGTAAACCGGGATTCCGAGTCTAATTGGGTCTTCCTGGGAGAAGGTATCCTTCGTTGATCGCGAGAGCTTATCATGGGCTAAGTTGGGACACCCCTGCAGGGTATAATCTTTCGAAAGCCGTTCCTGCGGTTATAGGCAGATGGGAATTTGTTAATGTCCGGTTGTAGATAACTTGACACCAGATCCGAATTAAAACGCATCAACCGTGTGTGTAGCCGTGATGGTCTCTTTTCGGCGGAGTCCGAGAAGTGAACACGGTTTTTGAGTTGTGTTTGACGTAAGTAGGAGTTCAGGATCACTTCTTGATCATTGCTAGCTTCACGATCGTTCCTTTTGCTCTCTTCTCGCTCTTATTTGCGTATGTTAGCCACCATATCGTGCTTAGTCACTGCTGCAACCTCACCACTTTACCCCTTCCTTTCCCATTAAGCTTTGCTAGTCTTGATACCCATGTTAATGGGATTGTTGAGTCCTCGTGGCTCACAGATTACTACAACAACAGTTGCAGGTACAGGTTATGCGATGATCATGACGCGAGTGTGATGTTTGCTTGTTTTGGAGTTCGTCTGCTTCTTCTTCGATCAGGGGATAGGTTCCAGGTCGGCAGCCTGGGCTAGCAGGGTGGATGTCGTTTGAGTTTCTGTTTGTGTTTCATCCGTAGTCGGATGATGCCCTAATGTAATGTGATGTTGTATTCATGTGGCATTGTATGCCTCTTGTATGTATCCCCGTCTATTATGTAATGTTGATGTAGATATCCACCTTGCAAAAGCGTTTCAATATGCGGTTCTATCCTTGGTGGGACCTTCGAGTCTCTTTAGGATAGTATCGCATATTGGGCGTGACAGGCGCCCAGCCCTCCAGGGGCTAGTTCCCTGCCCCCTACAGTCCATGAGGCCCTCCGAGAGAGGTGGCCCCTCCCGGTGGACCCCCGGAACCCCTCCGGTGGCCCCGGTACAATACCGACATGCCCCCGAAACTTTCCGGTGACCGTATGACAACTTACCATATATAAATCTTCACCTCCGGACCATTCCGGAACTCCTCGTGACGTCCGGGATCTCATCCGGGACTCTGAACAACATTCGGTAATCACATACAAGTCTTCCTAATAACCCTAGCGTCACCGAACCTTAAGTGTGTAGACCCTACGGGTTCGGGAGACACGCAGACATGACCGAGACGGCTCTCCGGTCAATAACCAACAGCGGGATCTGGATACCCATGTGGCTCCCACATGCTCCTCGATGATCTCATCGGATGAACCACGATGTCGAGGATTCAATCAACCCCGTATACAATTCCCTTTGTCAGACGGTATGTTACTTGCCCGAGATTCGATCGTCGGTATCCCAATACCTCGTTCAATCTCGTTGCCGGCAAGTCAATTTACTCGTACCGTAATGCATGATCCCGTGACCAGACACTTGGTCAATTTGAGCTCATTATGATGATGCACTACCGAGTGGGCCCAGTGATACCTCTCCGTAATACGATGTGACAAATCCCAGTCTCGATCCGTGTCAACCCAACAGACACTTTCGGAGATACCTGTAGTGCACCTTTATAGTCACCCAGTTACGTTGTGACGTTTGGTACACCCAAAGCACTCCTACGGTATCCGGGAGTTACACGATCTCATGGTCTAAGGAAAAGATACTTGACATTGGAAAAGCTCTAGCAAAACGAACTACACGATCTTGTGCTATGCTTAGGATTGGGTCTTGTCCATCACATCATTCTCCTAATGATGTGATCCCGTTATCAACGACATCTAATGTCCATAGTCAGGAAACCATGACTATCTGTTGATCAACGAGTTAGTCAACTAGAGGCTTACTAGGGACATATTATGGTCCATGTATTCACACGTGTATTACGATTTCCGGATAATACAATTATAGCATGAATAAAGACAATTATCATGAACAAGGAAATATAATAATAATCCTTTTATTATTGCCTCTAGGGCATATTTCCAACAAAAGGCATATCATTAAAATCAATAGGAGCACTTTTACTAGCAACCAATTTCATAAGAGCATCAACTTTTTCACTCAAAGAAGAAATTTCTTCAGCCGAATTAACTATTTTACTAGTAGAAGCCCTTTTGGTATGCCATTGTGAATAATTTTCCATAGTATTATCAAGAAATTTGGTGGCTTCACCCAAGTTAATTTCCATAAAAGTACCACCCGCGGTGGAATCTAAAAGATTATGAGAAACAAAATTCAACCCCGCAAATTTTTTTGTATGATCATCCAAAGATTTAACCCACGAGTTGGGAAATTCCTTAGCATCATTTTCATCCGTTCCAAAGATTGTGCAACATGCTCATGTTCAAATTTCTTGAAATTCATGATCTAGGTTCTAAGGGAAATGATTTTTGCCAGAGAAAAATACTTAGTGATAGAAGCATCTTTGTACTTATTCCAAGAATCGATACTATTGTGAGGCAAAGAAGAGAACCAAATTTTTGCAGAATCACGCAAAGAAAACGGAAATAATTTCATATTTACCACATCAATGTCCACATCCTTCTTCTTTTTCATATTGCATAATTCCATCAAGGTATTAAGATGGGACGCGGCATCCTCTTTAGTTGTACCGGAAATTTGGTCTTTCATAACAAGATTCAGCAAAGCAGTACTAATATCACAAGTCTCCGCAGTAGTGGCGGGAGGAGCAAGCGGATTGCCAAAAAAAATCCTTGTTGTTAGTATTTGAGAAGTCACATAGTTTGGTGTTCTCTTGAGTCATGATAACCACATAACAAGATTGCACTCAAAAACAAATCGGGCAAGAAAACGGCGAACAGAAAAAGAGGGCGTATAAAATGGCAAATTTTTGTGAAGTGGAGGAGAAGAAAACACGAGGCAAATGGCAAATAATGTAAATTGCAAGGAGATGACATTTGTGCTTATGAACCTGGTTGATGTTGAAGATCCTCCCCGGCAACGGCGCCAGATATGGCACATTGACGGGAGACTGCTTTGAGGTGATCTTCCCCGGCAACGGCGCTAGAAATTCCTTTTGATTTCGCTTAAAGCTACGTCGGTATTTCCCCAAAGAGCAAGGGATGATGCAGCACAGTGGCGGTAGGTATTTCCCTCATATATAAAACCAAGGTTATCGAACCAGTAGGAGAACCAAGGAACACAACGTAAACATCCCCTGCACACAAAGAACAACACCTCGCAACCCGACGTGTTAACGGGGTTGTCAATCCCTTTCGGGGTACGGCGCCTCAAGATAGGCAAAGGACGTGAGGTAAATTTGTAGATAGGATAAATAGATCACGGAACAAATAAATTTCAGCAAGGTATTTTTTGTATTTTTGGTTTAATATATCTGAAAATAAATGCAAGAGAAAATAGATCGCAAAGGCAATATGATGAAAAGAGACCCCGGGGCCGTAGGTTTCACTAGTGGCTTCTCTCGACAAAAATAGCAACTGGTGGGAAAACAATTACTGTTGGGCAATTGATAGAACTTCAAGTAATCATGACGATATCCACGCAATGATCATTATATAGGCATCACGTCCAAGATTATTAGACCGACTCCTCCCTGCATCTACTATTATTACTCCACACATCGACCGCTATCCAGCATGCATCTAGTGTATTAAGTTCATGAGAAAACGGAGTAATGCAATAAGAACGATGACATAATGTAGACGAGATCTATTTATCTATTGCGGCTGATATAGATCTCATCTTGTTATCCTTAGTAGCAACGATACATACCCGTTGGTTCCCTTTCTGTCACTGGGATCAAGCACCGTAAGATCGAACCCACTACAAAGCTGACTCAAATATCGGAGAAGAAATACGAGGCTATAAGCAACCATGCATATAAGAGATCAAAGAAGACTCAGATAACTTTCATGGATAAAAACATAGATCCGATCATAAACTCAAAGTTCATCAGATTCCAACAAACACACCTCCAAAAGACTTACATCATATGGATCTCCAAGAGACCATTGTATTGATAATCAAGAGAGAGAGAGAGAGAGAGGCAATCCGGGGGCACCTGAGGTGGGCACAACCCACCAGGGCGCGTCTGGGCCTCCTGGCGCGCCCTGGTGGGTTGTCCCCTCCTCGAGACTCCCCCCCCCCCAGGTGCCACCGGGGCCCAACTTCTTCCTTTTGGTCCATCAAAAATCATCGTAAAGTTGCATGGCATTTGGACTCCGTCTGATATTGATTTCTTGCGATGTAAAAAACCGAATCAATATGGGACTAGTACCTGTGTTATCCTGCAGTTCTCACAAACACATTTGTCCCTCAATCAACTTTGTCGTGAATACTCCAAAACCAACCAGGGGTGGCACTAGATGCACTTACAATGCAGAAAACAGGAACTGGCACTTGCCACTATGTCAAACATCCAAGAATGATTATTTAACAGCATGGAACAATCAAAAATTATCGATACGTTGGAGACGTATCAGCCGACATCGACTTGGGCTGCTTCGACTTCATCCTCAGCGTCGACTTCTTGAGTACCCTTGATCCCATTCTTTGGGACTTCGAAGCCATGAAGATGACCTTCTGGCACTTAGGTAACCGCGTCCGGTGAGAGGGCGTGGGTGGAGCCTCACCAGCAACGCCGCAACTATAGCTGGCAGCGACTGCTGCAGGGCCCGAGCACCCTCTGTTGGATCATCTTTCGCAGCAGCACCGCGACCTTTTCGACGAGCCTCAGGGTTTTCCGCCAGCCCGGGTGTACGACCACCGGATTCATCTCCTACTGGGCACGGCGCCAATTGTAGTGCGTCCCTACAACTACCCCCAGCTGCAGAAGGAGGAGCTGGAGCGGCAGTGCGCGTTCATGCTCGCCTTGGGCAGCTGTATTTCGCGCTGTTCCTCCTCGTCCGCAAGTCCGACGGTACGTGGCGCTTCTGCATCGAATACCATGCCCTTAAAGCCCAGACGCTCAAGGACAAATTTCCTATTCCGGTCGTCTATGAGCTCCTGGATGAGCTACATGGGGCGCGCTTCTTCACCAAGCACGACCTCCGTTCGGGCTACCACAAGGTTTGTATGCACCCAGACAATGTCGCGAGATGGCATTTCGGACTCATCACGGCCACTTCGAGTTCTTGGTGATGCCTTTTGGCCTCTCCAACGCCCCGGTGACCTTTCATGCCTTGATGAACGACGTCCTCCGCCCCTACTTGCGTCGGTTTGTGCTTGTTTTTTATGACATTCTTATCTACAGCGCCTCATGAGCGAAGCACCTTCAGCACATCACCATCATCTTCAACGAGCTTCGAGCGCACCATCTTCATCTTAAGCGCTTGAGCTCGTTTGGCACGCCTTGAATCGCCTACCTCGGCCTCGTCATCTCGGCCGAGGGTGTTGCTATGGACGCCGACAAGGTGGCGGCTGTCGCGGCCTGGCCGACGGCGCACTTACCGCGGGCTCTCTGCGGCTTCCTGGGCCTCGCGGGGTACTACCAGAAATTTATTCGGGAGTTCGGCCTCATCGCGTCCCCACTCACTTAAATGTTGCGTCGTGACACTTTCGCCTAGGATGCGGAGGTCACTGAGGCGTTCGAGGCCCTCAAGCTGGCCCTCAAGATGGGTCCCGTCCTCCAGATGCCCGACTTCGACTGGCCGTTCATAGTTGATTGCGATGGCTCCGGTGTGGGGTTCGGCGTTGTCCTTCATTAGGGCGACGGGCCGCTTGCATTCTTCAGCCGCCTTTAGCCACACGCCATCATAAGCTCACGGCCTACGAGCGGGAGCTCATTGGCTTTGTGTAGGTCGTATGCCACTGGCGGCCATATCTTTGGGGGCGGTCATTCTGTATTCACACAGATCACTACAGCCTCAAGTTCTAATTGGACCAGAGGTTGTCTACCGTTCCGCAGCACCAGTGGATCAGCAAGCTCTTTGATTCGACTTCACCGTCGAGTATCGTCCGGGCCGCCTTAATACCGTGGCCAATGCCCTGTCCCGCCGCGATGCCGACCACGATGCGGACGCCGGCGACTCCGATGGGGCGGCTCTCTGCATCCGCTCGGGGCCATCCTTCACCCTCCTTGACGACATACGCAGGGCAACCGCGGATGCGCCAGACGGTCAGCTCCTTCGGCAGCGCCTCGATGCCGGTGACCTAGAGGAGCCGTGCTGTTTGGTGGATGGCTTACTCCTTCATGGGAGTCGCCTCTTCGTGCCGGATCACGGCGACCTCCGTCACCAGGTTCTGCTGCTGGCACACTCGGCCGGCCACGAGGGTTTGCAGAAGACCCTCCACCGCCTCCGCGCTGATTTCTACATCCCTAGCGATCAGGCCATGGTTCGGGACATGATGCGGTCTTATGTTACGTGCCAGTGTAACAAGACAGAGACACTGTGCCCGGCTGGCCTGCTACCGCCCTTGGAGGTGCCCTCTCAAGTCTGGGCCGATGTCTCCATGGACTTCATGGAGGGCCTCCCCAAGGTGGGCAGCAAGTCCATCATCCTCACGGTGGTCGACCGCTTCTCCAAGTACGCTCACTGCATCGCGCTCGGCCATCCCTACACGGTCGCCTCCGTTGCTCGTACCTTCTTTGATGGCATCGTCCGTCTCCATTGGTTTCCCTCGTCGATCGTCAGCGACCGGGACCCATTGTTCACGGGGCATGTATGGCGCGATCTCTTCCGGATGGCAGGCGTGAAGCTTCGCCTGAGTACGGACTTCCACCCTTAGACAGACGTCCAATCTGAGGTGGTCAACAAGGTGATTGCCATGTATTTGCATTGTTTTACAAGTGATCGTCAACGGGCTTGGGTGGAGTGTATCCCATGGGTGGAGTACTGCTACAACTCTTCATACCAATCCGCCCTGCGCGCCACACCCTTTGAGGTGGTCTATGGCCGCCCGCCCCCGCCCATCCTTACGGTTGACCCCGAGATAGCGAGGACGGAGGCGGCTAGCGACCTTCTTCGCAGCCAGGATGAGATGCTTGCGGAGTTGCGCCAGTGACTTCTATAGGCCCAACAACTGTCCAAGCAGTACTACGACGCCCACCATCGTGAGGCGGAGTTTGCGGTGGGCGACTGGGTGTGGGTACACCTCTTTCACCGCTCCACGCAGTCCCTTGACCCGCGCGTGAAACACAAGCTGGGTCCTCTCTATGCCGGGCCATTTTGCATGTTGGAGCGCATCAGAAAGGTGACCTACCGCCTTCAGCTTCCGGCCGGTGCCCACATCCATGATATCTTCCATGTGGGGTTGCTAAATCCCTTCCGCGGGGATCCGTCGGTGACCACAACTGTGCTTCCTCCGACCTCCGACGGACGTCTTCTTCCAGGACCTACAAAGGTGTTGCAGGTCCAGCAGCGTCACGAGGTGTGGCCCTTGTTGATCCAGTGGCAAGGCCTTCCGGAGGAGGACACTACTTGGGAGCAGCTTGACGAGTTCCGCCAACACTTTCCATACTTCCAGCTCGAGGACGAGCTGTTTGCGCAGGCGGGGGGAGATGTTATGACTGGCATAACTTATAGCCGGAGGAGGCCCAATGGGCGCGTTTAGTTATGGGCTTAGCCCAAGTTATCTTATTTTTATTAGCATCGAGATTACATAAACAATTGTAAGACACCCTTTTGGAATTAAGCAATAAGACATATTCTGTTGCCCGGCTACCCGAGGAGCCGGAACCCTAAACCTTAGCCGCCTCCCTCTCATCGCCGCCGCCTCCTCTCCGTGCGTGACGGCGCCCTCACGCCGGCCGCTGCGCTCGCGCCCTCGCCTGCCTCCCTCCTTCCCGTACAACCTCCGGCCAAGACCCGGTAGGACCCTAGCTCCTACTATATGCCCTCTCTGCTGCCACTTTTCCACTAGCATTTCTCTCTCTTTTGTATTTTTTTATAGTATATGTATGTGTATTGTTACCTAGCTTTTTCTGCACCATGGTAGTAGAAGCTATTGTGTGATAGATAAATATAAAACAGTGCAAAATAGAACGTAAGATGTTAGATGCTATATTATGCTTATCAAATTTTGCTTGAGTCACAAGAAAAAATGTAGTTCTTCAAAATAATATCACTACAAAACGGCATCCAACTGAATTTTTTCTAAAATCTACACGCAAATCACGAGACCAGCATAATTAATGTTCTTACTTCTCCTTATTTAGACCGAGCCTCCAGAGTCTCTCTTGAATATCATGGATTGGGGCAATGGGGGGTTGGGGTTGGAGCCACACACGTGCCCCGTAGTCGGTCGGTCTAACAATATTGTACTCCACAGTCTTGATCTCATTATTGACGAAGCTATACCTCAATAAGTTGTGTTGGAAAACAAAGTAGGCACACCCACCAAGCATGTCCATTTGGGTGGCATCCATGGCACAGCTGGTAGGGTATCCGAGGAACAAGACACGGTCATCAAAGCTCTGACTCTCATCCGTTACCCAACGCATCTCGTCACCAGCTTCTTCTTCCAACGTCTGCACTATCACTAACATTTCTGGCATCGAGCTAGCGATATCATGAAACCAATGAACATGAACAAGGATGGTTGCACATAGTAGCTTGCCGTGTGACTCCAATATGTAGCTGTCAACGGGAATATAACCTATTTTGTCGACCGGGTCACACCTCACCGAGCCACCAATGCCATCCTGTGTTAGTAGAAACCAAGGGCGCATGCTGATGCGCCACAAGACCTTGCCGTTGTGATATGCCACGCATAAGGAGTGATGATTCGGGGCCTCCAGATTTGTCTTCATGACTGTCCATGTTGCATCCCCGGGACGCAGAACGGCTATCGTGAAAACGCGCGTGCATGTGTACAAAGGGTTGTACAGAAAGATGGTACCATCGTCGTAGATGACGCCATGGACATTCTCCATTGACCGCTTCATCTCAGCATCATCATCTGGGAAGCGAGGCAGTGGAGTGACCGCTCCTGTAAGAAGGTTGATGAGTCTTGGGTCGGGACTCGCGGCGAAGACGGATGCAGCCATGCCGTCCGCCCTAGCGACCCAATTAGCGCCCTTAGCGCCGGCTGATGAAGTGCCCCGCGGCTCCTCTACGATGAAGTCACGGTCTATCGAAGCTTTGAAAGCAGAGACACATGGAAAGTTGGCACGGCAGTGGATGATGTGGTTTTCATTGCACAACCCGAGAAGCCATGGTGGAAACGTGGGGCGCGTCGTAGGGGAGCGCCGCCCCGCGATTGCGCGCCATGGCTTGCATACGGCATGAAAGCAAACGTAGTCTGTAACAGCGTGCAGGCGACCAGAAATGTCGAGGAGCAGGTCGGGCAATAGGTCGGCCCACGCGCTGGACTGCGGCGTCATGCCGGAGATGGAATATGGCATGGAATCGGGGTGAGGCCAAGAGATCGCTACGCGCAAGGCTTACAAGGATGCGTCTCGACTCGTGACCGTGCGTGCGCAATCTGCAAGTCCTAGTACTTAGCATACGTATATATGGAATTGGTTGATTCATAGCCGCATCCAAACCGAGCACTAGCTATGCGTCCTCAACCAAACCGAGCCGGATACGAGACAACGCATTGCGAGTTGGTTCGTTTTTCTTTTTTCTTTTTGCTATTTGTCGCACGTTTAGGAGGGTCTCTATCTTGGGCACGTACGATACATTTTTGCTCCTTCTCCGTTTCTAAAAGGAAAAAAAAAGGTTGCAAGAGCCAGGTTTGGAGCCCACGTCGAGGGACCTGAAACAGTACGCGACAACAACCGGACTACTTACGTGACTTTTGTTATGAACAGGTTTTTATTCTTTTGATCTTTATTCTGTTTATTATATATACATATATTTCTGTCGTTTTTTATTTCTTTTTCAACTTCGAGAAACTTCTTTATTCATGATTTTTTCTGCAAATCGATGAACTTTTTTTCAAACCGGATGACCCTTTTTTCAAACCCAGTGAACTTTTTTCAAATTCGGTGCACTTTTTTCAAATTCGGTGAACTTTTTTCAAATCCATGAACTTTTTTCCCAAATTTGATAAACTTTTTTCAAATCTGATGATCTTTTTTAAAATCCGGTGAACTTTTTTCCAAATCGTTTGAATTTTTCAAATTTGATAATCTTTTTCAAATTTTGTGTTTAAAATTAATGGACTTTTTTACAATTTATTTTACATTTTGTGTTCAAAACGAATGAAATCTGCACTAAGGGAAATTACAGGTGTGTTTTTCAAATCGATGAACTTTTTTGAAATTCGATGAACTTTGTTTGAAAATCAATCAACTTTTGAATTGGTGAACTTTTTTTGAATATATGAACTTTTTTGATTTGATGAACTTTGTTTTGAATATGCGAACTTTTTTTGCATGCTCATGAACTTTATGAGTTCATCTGTAATAAGTGAACATGTTTTCAAATAATTAGAAAATACAAACGCTACTGTTTAATGCACAATAAATAGCGTGTCTATGTTTCGATTCTTCAAAAATTTTGCGCTGTTAATATTGACGAGCAGTGAGCTATCATATTGGTTTGCGTCTTTGTGTGGAAACACGATGGCGCGAGATCGAATCCCAGCTGCGATGTGTTTTTGACGGTCCTTTTCCATGTCTCACTTTGATCTTCAATACCATGTTCTTCTCGTTATTCTTGGAGTTTTATCCTATGTCGTCTTATTTTACATTGTGTTTGTTGGGATCTGATGAATTGTGAGTTTATGATCATATTATATTCATGAGAAATATTTGAGGCTTCTCTGAACTCTTTTATGCATGATTAGTATAACTTTGTATCTCTCTCCACTCTATCGACTTGGTTTGGCCAACTAGATTTGTTTATCTTGCATTGGGAGAGATGCTTTTGTGATGGGTTGGATCTTGCGGTGCTCAATCTCCCAGTGAAAGAAAGGGACATGACACGTATCTGTATTGTTGCCATTAAGAATAAAAAGATGGGGTTTAATCATATTGCTTGAATATACATTGTCAACATCGTGTCATCTTGCTTAAGGCGTTATTTTGTTTCATACTTAATACCGTAGATGCATGCTAGATAGCGGTCCATGGGTGGAGTAATAGTAATAGATGCAAGCAGGAGTGTGTGCACGTGTTGCCAAAGGGATTTTGCATGGTTCTCCTATTGGATTGATAACCTTGGTTTTTAACTAAGGAAAATAATAATCTCTACTATATTGCATCATCCTCCCCTCTTCGGGAAAATACCAACGCAGTCTAGAAGTAGCACCGCACAGGCCCAGATTTGGGCCCTTTTGGGCCCGATCAGGGCCCTAGCATGCCATCTCTGGTTGCACCGAAGACCGACTCGCGTTGTGGGTGGCGGCGATGGTGCCATGTCTGCTGTAGCACGGCGGTGGGAGCTTCACGTGTCCGATCAAGGCCCGGTCGGGCAGTTGGTCTGGTGTGCTCCTATTGCTGCGTCCGGTATGCTACTGTTTGAGCTGGGGAGGTTGTTCCCTCCAACATGGCCGCGGTATTGTCATCCCGTGTCTACGGTTGTTTCATCTTGATCAGGCCGGTCTTGTAGCGTTTGCCATGGTGAGACATCGATGAGGACTTCAAGATTGTCTTGGCGCATGTTGCTGTCTGAGGTTGCTGTTGTGTGGGGCTTGGGAGAAATCCTTATCGGCTCTTACCAGCACCGACACCGTGACGCATGTCCGCGCAACCTCTCGGCATCGCTGCAGTCGTTCTTGGAGGTGTTGGTTGGTACACGGCAACTCGGAGGCATAGGAGCATGGTAGGAATCCTCCAGAGGGCACAACGGTTGAGGGAAATCATTGCTTACGTTGATCTGGAGATGCTGGCATTTGATTCTCTTGTTTTTTCTTTTAGGCTTGCTTGTGTTGTTTGCCCGAGCAATAGTCTCGCAGATGTATCGATGGTTGCAATATTAATATAATGGGGCAAAATCCAGTTTCGAAAAATTTGGCACATACGGCTCGTTTAGTAGTTCGCTGAGCTCCTTCTTTTCTCTAAAGTCTGCTCTGCTCAGATCAGTGCTCACTGAATCCTCTATCTCTCAAAAAAAGTACTCACGGAAGAAGATATGCCCTATATGGTTGAAAGTTAAATAAACATAGTTGAGAGTGAGTATTTATCACATGAGTGAATCGAGAAATTTTGGTGTTGAGCACAGAACATTGGTTCCCCAACACTCTTCTTTAAAATTGGCTCTATTTCTTAGTGTTTTTTACTCCATCCAAAAATAATTATTCTAGTACCAATACGACCATCTGCCTAACTGAAATTTGTGATTAAGTTCGTGGGTTTCAGTACCTGAAAACTAGAGTTCATGGGTTTCCTTCCTTGTAGTAAAAATCAGAGAAATTAAAAGCAACAGCTGCCTTAGTTTGACCAATTCCAATGTGTGCACAAAACATATGGAGATAAGACTTAGGGCGTGTTTGGTTACATTGCCAATCGAGCCTGGCCCTGCGAGCCTGGCTCTAGTGAGCCTGTTTGAGGGGATGCAGGCAAAAAGACCCCAGATACACATAGTTTGCTTGCCTGCGTGTACCTTAGTTGCATGAGACAACCATTTTTGACCCGGCGTTTTGTTGACCGCATTGCATTAGACGCATATATGACGTGGTGTTTGGTTGCAACCTGCATAAATTGTTGTCACCACTTCTAACTAATGGTGAGCTTACCACACACAATCTAAACATGTATTGGAACTAGTTAAACAAATCACAGTTCATCCTAACTAGTATCAAATAATAGAACAAATTATTAAGATCCATTGACTAAATAGGGGATAGTTCATCGGTGTTGCATCTACCAGATCTTCCTCTTCATCTTCCTCTTCTTCTACTTCTGCTACTACTTCTTCTTCCTATTCTTCAAATTCTACACTGACCTCTGTTAAGCCACATTGCCTCTGCCCACTCCAACCTTTTATTCTTAAAAGCATCATTGTCAAATGCCTCCACACCATGGCCGGAGCTAACAACATCGCCAGGCTCGACATCTTCCTCCCCAGGCACATGTTCATCAAAGCCCCACTAGAGGATCCAGTTGTGCAGAATGCAACAAGCAAGGACAAGCTTAACCCGAGTGGAGTATGGGTGGAATGGCTTCTGATCCATGATCTTAAACCTATTCTTCAGAGCTCCAAATACCCTCTCAACAGTTACTCTAAGGCCGGAGTGTCTGAGATTAAACAGCTCTTGTGCAGTCCTAGGATAGTTCCTACCAGAGAACTCGTTGAGATGGTACCTGGTTTTCCTGAAGGGTGGAAGAACACCTGGCCAACATGCATAGCCAGCACCTCCAATGTAGAACTTGCCGTCGGGGATGTTGATCCCATTAGGTCGACTCATGCTGTCACTGAGAAAGTTAGCATCATGCGCTGACCCCACCCAGCCAGCCAACACATATGTGAACTTTAGATCAAAGTCAACAGCAGCAAGCACATTTTGGCTTGTGTAGTGCTTCCTCCCCTTGTATGCTGCAGACAGTGACCTTGGAACTCTAGTAGTGACATGAGTACCATCTATTGCCCCAATGCAATCCTGAAAATGGCATCACAAGCCTGTGTTAGTGCTCAACATGAACAATACAAACATATCAAGCCATGAAAAGTGTATATTATCAATGCTCACCTTAAAGTATGGATTCCATCTTGGGCTTCCGCGAATCTTGGGTGGAGTCCGGCTAGATGGTCTCCTGATCATCTCTCCTCTAAGCTTCCCAACAACAAAAAGCACCTTCTAGAAGTACCTAGAGATGGTCTCCATTGATCTCCTGAACGTGTTGTGAATGACCCCGAACCTCTTGTTATCACTAGTAGAAAAGCGGGCAAAGGTCCAGGCCGGGTCAGCCCATTAGTCCCGGTTCAGTCCAGAACCGGGACCCATGGGGGCATTGGACCCGGTTCGTGAGCCCCGGGGGCCGGCCGGGCCACGTGTGCCATTGGTCCCGGTTCATCTGGACCTTTTGGTCCCAGTTGGTGGGACGAACCGGGACCAATGGGCCTCGCTCCTGGCCCATCACCATTGGGTCCGGTTGGTGGCTTGAACCGGGACCAAAGTCTGCTCTTTAGTCCCGGTTCATGCCACCAACCGGGACAAATGATATGCCTATATATACCATGCCAAAATGAAAGAGAGGCGCAATGCTCACCTGCACGTTGCTTAGCTTCAGGCCAACGTGTGAGCACTGCGCTTCTCCCTTCATCATCTCTACACTCAAGGCTTATAAATCACTGCGATTGCCTCTCGCTTGGCGAGGTGGGACTAAAAAACAGTTGCAGAAAGAATCAACTAAAAAACTCTTTTACCGATTCATGCCACGAACCAGTACTAAAAGGTTCTCGTGGGGCCCCAGCCTTAAAACCTGTACCAAATAAAATGCCTTTGTAACAGCCTTAGAACTCGTACTAAAGGAATCAACTAAAAAGATTTTATAAACCTCTAGTATTATTGAAACTAAAATTATATAGAATTTTGTTACAAACTTTAATAGCAAAAAGAATTATCATAAAAGAAAATAAATAAGTAATTAGAATTTTGTTTAAAACATTAAAAGCAAAAAGAATTATCATAAAAGAAAATAAATAAGTAATTAGAATTTTGTTACAAACTTTAATAGCAAAAAGAATTATCATAAAAGAAATTAAATAAGTAATTAGAATTCTGTTCAAAACATTAAAAGCAAAAAGAATTATCATAAAATAAAATAAATAAGTAATTACAATTTTGTTACATACTTTAATAGCAAAAAGAATTATCGTAAAAGAAAATAAATAAGTAATTAGAAACAAAAAAGAAAGCAAAAAAACTGGGAAAAAATTAAAAAAAACTGCCACCTACAGGGCCACCACGGTCTGCATATGACTAGAAACCCATTACTAGGGCCAGGATGCAGGCCCGCAGTAGGCCCAATAGGCCCACAAGCACATAGAGTGATTTTAGGTCAGTAAGCCTGCAGTAGAGAGAAGCTCGAAATGGTTGGTTCGGCAGGGCTTATAAACATAGCACCGCATCGCGCCAGTTCCAGCACACGACCACCAACCGGGACTAAAGGGTGTATTGGTCCCGGTTGGTGGCACCAACCGGGACCAATGCCTCTCTTTTGTCCCGGTTTGTGGCACCAACCGGGACCAAAGGTCTCTGTTTCCCGCCCTTTGGGCTGCTGAAAAGAGGCATTTGGTCCCGGTTGGTGCCACCAACCGGGACTAAAGGGGTGCATTGGTCCCGGTTGGTGCCATGAATCAGGACCAATGCTCTGCCTATATAAGCAGCACTCGCGAAAATTTGGTTCAGTTCTTTCTTCCCCGCCGCCCGACGCCGCCAGGCTGCCCGTTCGTCTCCGCCTCGCCGTCACCGTCGTCGCCCCGCGCCACCGCGCGCCGTCCCGCGCTATGTCTTGGAGATGATGGGTTTTGAAGACCATGAAAGTATGGAAACCAAAAAAATTCTCCTAAGGACCCATCATGGTGTGGATTTTAAAGTAAAGTTGTACAATGCTGAGAGTGTAACCCATTTTGGTTGCAAAAATTAGGAAGCACTTTGCAAGATGTATGATTTTGATGAGGGTATGCTTGTCACCATGGATCTTGGTGATCCTACAATCGAGCAAGACAATATGGAGATTTGGGTCCTTGTGGATACACCTCCAATTCTTCCCCCATGTGAGCTTAACATAGTTATTAAGTAATTTATATTGTTTATTTCAAAATAGTTGATAGCTTATTTCCATTGACAGCTTATTTTCATTCTTCAAAGAATGTGCGGAAGATGGTAGACAAAATCCACTACACCGATGGCTTCAAAATAACTTATAAGGAGAAAAATCATCTGATCGCATTTTGTACCGATCTTGAGAATTACAATGTCTACAATCGAACTCCTCAACATTATGGTCAATACGTGCCACTAGTACACGTGTTGAACTACGGTAACTACCATGGAGATACCCTGGTAAGATTTTTTACTATTACGACATCCATGCATCTTTTTGCATACTTCTAAAACTAGTACATCATTGCTAACTACGAAGTTATTACTATGTTTTTCAACAGATAATCCCGAATGATTGTGTGCCTCATCTGATGTATATGCACGGTAGCCTTCATGTTTTGAACATACAACCAGGTCGTCCTACGAATCTCAACTGTCCATACCGGATTTGTAAAAAAAGTGGAGACATAACAATCAAAGAATGGAAAAAATGTATGGACAGTCGTAAGGAGCTTCTTGGAAGCAAAAGGAAGCGAAGCACAAAAATTGGAGACAGGATGATCTCCATTCTTCATAATGGAGAGTCAGGGTCTATATTGTTTTATGCTATTTTACCTTAAGGGTGTTTAGCTCCTACCTGATACTGATGATCATGTGCTAAGAATAATTATGTAGGGTTGGGTTCGATGACTATGAGGATGATGATAGTATGACTTATTATTAATAACGAATAGAAGTTGTATGATGATGCATGATTAGTAGGACTTGTTATTATATATGATGATGTATGATGTGAGCATGCATGAGTTATTATATATCAGCGGGTGAAATGAACATAGTAGTAGCATTGGTAAACCAAGGACGAAGATATAAGAGAGGACACTTCTCTCTATTAGCTATCTAATAACAACCTAAAAATAACCCTCAAAACCCCTAAACCAGCCACTTTTTTTTTTAAAAAAAAGAAAAACCTCAGCTCCAGCCAGCTGCTGACGCGTGGAAGCCTTTTGGTCCCGGTTTATGTCACCAACCGGGACTAAAGGCCCCCCTGCCTGGGCTGCCCGCAGCGGCCACGTGGATGCCCATCTGTCCCGGTTCGTGTAAGAACCGGGACTAAAGGGGGGAGGTATTAGTAATGACCCATTAGTCCCGGTTCAAGAACCGGGACTAAAGACCCTTACGAACTGGGACAAATGCCCTGTTTTCTACTAGTGTATGGCCAACATGGAGGAACATGGCCACTTGCTCTTCCACACTGGTGTTGATGTTATCTTGTAGCAACCTCCTTCTCTTGAAGGTATGGACAAGCCTGGCAAATGGTGCCCTTTTCATTTGAAGCATCCACAGAGCCTCGACGTCATTGCAGTTATAGATGTAGTTTAGATTTTGGATCCTCGTATTCCCGGATAAACATTGGACCATAGCGGATCGAAGGTATCCCAACACGACGAACAACTCTCTTGTACATGAACATGATCCATGCCTGAATCGCGGTTATCAGTGCTCCTGCCTGAATTATCAGCCTCATCCGTGCGTCCATAATCTAGTCGACATCGACTGTTTGTTCAGTGGAAAATTGATCCTACACCTTGCCTAACGGCCTAACCACCGACCTAACAAAGGGAGGAGGGGGTGCTGCTTACTGGTATCAGAGACGAGGACGGCGTAGGGGGAGCCATGGCACACACAAGGTCGACCAGACGGTGGCCAACAACAAGGGGAGAACCAGACCCACTGCAAATGCCGCTGCCTCTTCTTCTTCCGCTGCCGCCTCTAGCGCATATCTGATATCGCAGCCGCCGCCAGTGGTGAGGCAGTAGGGATGAAAGTGGATATGGGTGAGCGAGTAGAAAGGGGGGGGTGAGGCTAGATTTGGCGCTGGGACGGCGCGCCAGATTTCCCATCTCCCGCCACCCCCCTCGCCCTCGCGTCACACCCGCCCATGCGACCTCCCGCCGCACTCAGCCTGGCTCGCAAGAAACGGCCGATCCGAGCGTTTCTAGCGAATCAGGCTCTAGGCTGCTTTGAGAAGCATGGTATGCAGGCCCAATAGTGAAACCAGGCAACCAAACATGCCTCTTGCTTCCAGCGCGGGCCTGGTTGGGCTCGATGCGGGCAACCAAACATGCCCTTACAACCGACCAGAATTAATTTGATCATGGACGGGGTTACAAGTCAATGTGGATGGTGTACGCCTGAATCAGTACCACTGGAGCTTCTTTCCTTGTTCCTGAATAGAGGACAGTGAAATATGTATGTTGATTTAATGATACAAATGAAACCCACCATCATCACATCAGAGGGGCATGCAATTCATTCCAGCAGCTAGAGCTACCTTATATACATACAACACATGCCTGATAACCGCGGCTAGTGCAAACAAATATAAAAGAGAAACGAAACATAGCCTGATCATCACCGAGAAAATCTTGCCTGTTAAGTGAACTAACTCACTTCACAATTAGCAATGTTTAATTCAGGCTCATCTTACTGACTGTGAATTGTGAACTAACTTCCTTCACAAGATTTTTGTCTCGCGGAGCACATAGTCTGAGCATAAAAACAATTGGTGTATTTAATCCCTGCAGGCCTCATATATATTCTGCATTGTTCACAAGCCTAGCTAATACTCCCCCCCGTCACAAAATAAGTGTCTCAACCGTAGTACATATTTGTACTACAGTTAGTATATAATGTTCAGACACTTAATTTGAGACGGAGGGAGTAACATCCTATAGTACAAATACACCACCCTGGGTCTTCTTGCGCTATCAGCAGGAAATTAAAATACAGATCCTTGGGTCTTCTTGCCAACTTAATTTGCTAGTCTTTCACTTGACCGGAATAGCGAGCTAAACCTGACCACTCCTGGCAAGTGAACCAAAACAGTGGGAAGTACATATTCAGGCTCTAGCATACCAGTGAACCAGTAAGATGGAACTGAATCATCAAGAAGTGATTAAGATAACAGATAGCTATAAACTAGTATATTCAGGCTGTAGCACCTTTGCATTGAATGTTTGTCTCCAGAATCCATCCTGTAGGGTTCAGTGTTAGATGATAGACATGTAGTCGTGTCAACTTGTGTCGATATTGTGTACGTGTGATCTGTTGTAAACATGGCCGGTGGTTAGACTAGATTGATATCTATCTCCTTATCTTGTGTGTATCTTGGAGTAGAGGTCAAGGCTAATAACCAACCGGCCGAACCATGTAATCTTGTGCTATATAACACGTACGCGTCCCTGCCAGAGGTGCATACGCTTCCACCAATTCTTTCATTCAGTGGTGTAAAATATGTGGCATCTCCTTCTAATATCTGAAAAATAAATGATCTGAGAGTTTTATACCAAGGTGACCGGAACATATATATAGTATATTGAACATACAAGTTAACCATATAATAGAATATCAGTTAGGTAACAATGAACCTTTCAATAGAAATTCTGACCTGCAGTTTGCTTTCATCGGCTTTCCAGATGCATAATATCTGAAAATATCTCTCCCTGGGCAGCGGCACTAATTATTGAGTGGGTCGATGGTTTGTCTGAATGCATTCCGATGATCTGAAGAGACGATGGCCTCCCGACACAGTTGTTATTGTCCTGCAACCTGAGTGCCACCTCAAGGTTCTGAAGTACATCATCCATTGTTGGCCGATCTATGCTACGATCAGCAACACATTTTTCTGCTAGCTCTGCAAATATACGGAAGCACTCGGGGGTGATCTCGTCCTTTACACAAGGGTCAACAATCTCCTCAAGTACGCCCCTCTCTTGGCAATATAGCGCCCAGTCACGTAAGCTCACTTGCTCGTCCGGGAGCTCAGTGTTTATCACAGGGCGCGCACATAGGATCTCAAACAACATGACTCCGAAGGAGTACACATCTGATTTTTTGGTGAGACGCCGCAATAGGAAGTACTCAGGATCAAAATATCCAAAGGTGCCTTTCACACCGGTGCTCACGTGGGTATTGTCAATGGCTGGAAAAGCCTTAGATAGACCAAAGTCAGAGACCTTCGCCATGAACCTCTCATCCAGTAGGATGTTTGATGTCTTAACATCACGGTGGATGATTCCTTTCTCTGTGCCAGTGTGGAGGTAATGCAGTCCTCAAGCTGCACCGATGCAGATCTCAAGGCGTCGCCGCCACGATAGTGGTGAGTTTCGGGTATTGTACAGATGCTCACGCAATGTTCCATGAACCATGTAGTCATACACCAAAATCATCTCATTACTATCCTGGCAGTAGCCAATCAAAGACACAAGGTGGCCATGGCGGAAATTGCACAACATCTCAATTTCAGCCTGGAACTCATGACTGCCTTGTTGGGATTCCTGGTTGAGTCGCTTGATCACCACCTTTGTCCCTCCATCTATCTCGCCGATGTAGACATTACCAAATCCACCTCTGCCAATGATTAGTTCCTCATCAAAGTCGTTGGTGGCAATTTGAATTTGTGAAAATGAGAACTGACGCACGAGATCACATGCGGGATGATTTAGATGTCCGTTGTTGGTCTTGCAACAACTCTTCCCTACTTTTTTTCGTCGGCAAATAACACACATGCTGAAAATGGCAATCAACATCAAAGCAAAACCGCCACCGATGGCTACTAGAAGGCCACTTTTGGACTTTCTTGCAACGCCAGCTACCCTCTTAGGTTCCACATCAGGCTTTTGTTGAAGTGGAGGTTTGAGCCCAGCAAGATTATTCGGTTCATGACCCTGTAGCTTGAAGACCTCAAGACCATTAAGTATTGCATCAACATAACGTGGCTTAGATGAAATATTAGGGTGAAGTGCAATCCACATCTCCACCTGACCGGAACCACTAGCCATGATAACGTAGTCTCTATATGATGTTCTACCGAGTCCTCCGCTCAAAGAGATTACATCGATGGCCCATTGTGCTGTCTGGTTGTTGATGTAGATGTAGAATGTCCTCTGATTCTCCTTGGTAATAGGAGACTGAATCTCACATAAATGGAACCTTAGGAGGTAAATGAACCCCGCATCAACAGGTAAAATCCATGTAAGGTTGTAATTCAGGTTGACCTGTGCAGTTGGTCCCATCGACCGAGCTGTACCATAGACGTCAAGTGGCGCTATGTACTTTGGCACTACGGGTGTATACCTGATAGTCACATTATTATCTTTGGAGTATGTCACCCCAGAGCCGCCAAATATGTATGGGGAATCATCGGCCCATAAGCGGTAAAATCCCGAGTCATCCTTGGGGGAAATGGCTTGGCCCCCGACATTGAACCAGTACATTGTCTGGAAGCCTGTGTTAGCGGCAAATGTGAATGGAGCTACGTAATCATGGTGGACAAATATTGTGTCAACTGTTGTGAAGATGTCAGGTGTGGGCACAATCTCTATGCCATTGACAAATGCATAAGAACTGTTCTGATGTGCTGATGGGGCAAAGGTGATGTCCAAACTGTGTGAAGAAATATACACCGAGAATTCATAGACAAGGTAGGCATAATTGACCGCCTGAGCCGTTTGTGAAGCATTGAAGCTATTCAGGAGGACTAGATTTGCTAAGGTGGCCCCAAAGAAGGCATCGGAGATAGTATAGTTTCCATAAGAAATCGGATAGAAGTAAAGGCGTAAGAACATGCGGCCTGGGTTGACAGGGAAGGAATAGGTGTAATTTGAAGTGAAGATGCGTGCTGTCATATAAGGGACCATGGAGGGGAGTGAAGGGTCTTGGTATGAAGCATTAGTTGCAACCCCTTTAGCCGATGCCATGAATTTGGAGCCAGTATCCCCGTCCCACATACGTCCACTACTGTCATTGTCTCGGTTTGATTCTCTGCAATTTAGGAGGACAAGGCCAGAGTACATGGAGTCGTTATCAGCTGCCATGGCAATCGACAAGAATACCAACAGTGTAAGGCATGTGAGTGTGATTGGTCGGGTTGGGAATGCCATTGTTATGGTTGGTGTACCAAGATCAAAAAATTGGAGACTTCTGTTTGCTACAAGATGTCTCTAGGAGCAGTTGCATAGGGTAAGAACATTGTGATTTTCTTTATGGGATTTGGAGCGAGAAAATGTCAGGAAAATTGGAAGATAGTACTATTGTTTAGTGAAGAAGACACGCCAGCAATTGACAACCTGCAATAGCAGCAAAAGGAATATTGATAATCCAGTAAAGTGATTCATGGCAATACGAACAACAATTGATTTTTGCAGCGCAAAACATGTGTGTGTCTGACTAAGAGACCAATAATAATAATTTGAAGAACTTTAGCAAAATATATAGTTCCTGATATCACCAAAAGTTGGAATCTGTAACAGAAGAGATAAATAGGAAAACGCTGCTCACTAACGGAGCTCTGTCTGAATTCTAACTTTCTTCACAACATTAGTTAGAGCAAATAAGGAAAAACAAAACTTGCGAGAATTTAGCCAAACAGAAGTATCTACTATAGCACTCTTGATCACACTTTTCCTTTTTACCTTTTGTAATAATTTGGTTTTGTGCATTCTTGACGTTTCGACTAGGTATTGATATTGTGATGGTGCAGAGGCTGGGTGTAATTAGTATCTTTCTTGATAGTAATATATTTCATTTAATAAGAGAAAATAATCATGCTGAAAATTGGTTCATGCATGCATGTCACCATGGAGCTTCCTAGAGACTAGAAAGATACTAGTTCAAGGGGAAAAGGTGGCTTGCAAACAAGCTGGCGTTATACATGCACACAAAATTAAAAATAAAGAGGTCATCTCTTTAATAGGGGGAAACTAGCTTCCTAAAAATTAGTATCTTTCTCTTTAATATGCACACAAAATTAAGCAAGTACGTTCTACCTTGAATGAATTGGAGAGACGAGAGATGAATCTTCGTCGTCCTTGGCCCTTGCAGATGTTTAGAGCAACTAGCTAGCTGTTGGAACTGGCTTTGTAGACATCTATAGTATTTATGCTTTTCTGGTGGTATTTGGACAGAAACTACATACTTAGTGCTTGTTTTTCCTTTGAAGTTGATGCTCCCCCGACAAGGAGAACATGAGATATGGCAATCATTTAACACGAAAAGAAGAAAGCATATGCTATGCACTGATGGTATGCGTAAGGCCACTATCTATCTACACTTTGCTTATCTATCTATCTCGCATAGGGATAGGGTACCCTCCACTACCATGCTGAAAGTATCTGATTCCGTTGGCCGCAGGCACATGCTGTTGATCGATTGAGACGGAAGGCTAAGCTACACTGGGCCGTGGCAATTTGATTCCAGGATGCCCATTTATTCACTACCTAACGTACCTCATGATGTGCTACATCCGGCTTAATTTGGAGTAGTAAAAAGCCATCGTATGGATGATCTCATACATGCATGCAGGTGCAGGATCATTGTCGAATAGTTACAAACTAGCTAGCCAAGTACTCCCGTATTTGCTTTGTTCCTCAACGAGGAACATCATGCATGTGCAGCAGTATGGTTTTACCGGAACGAGCATCTTTGTATTATCCACATGCATGAATATATAGGTTTTGCTCAGTTTCAGCTGCTAGCTACTAGAGTTTTTTTTTTTCGATAAAGGGCGCTTTTATTATCTCAAAATGTAACATCAAACGGTTAGAGCATCTCTAGTGGCTTGTGTATCCCATAGTCTATGTCAAATATAGACCATCAGAGGCCAAAAAATGTGTCCAGCGTCTTGTGTATGTGCTAGTCTAAATTTTAGACATCCACCCGAATCGCTACGCATTGTCCATATTTAGACGACGGAGCGAGGACGTCCAAACAGAGCTGCCCCTTCGCGAGCTCGCTCCCGCGCCGATCTGGAGAAGTTGGAGACAAGAAGACGGCCACGCCACTGCCCCGAGGAGCTCGCCGTCGCTGAGGTACGCTCTGGTTTTTCCGATCCGGAGAGAGGGAGAGTGATTGAAGAGACAGGGCAGGGAGATGGGGCCGATGGATCTGAGGCCAAATCCGGCCGCCGCCGCCGGCCACTGTCGCCCTTGCGGATGGGCAGGGAGATGTGAGAGAAGGGGCAGGGAGATGGGGCTCCGGTTGCGAGCGCGGCGCCGGCGGCGAGCATGTGCGGGAGCGGCGGGTGCGCCGGGTGCGAGCGGCGGGTGTGAGGGGGATGCGCGAGCGGCTGGGGCGCCGGCTGCGAGGCACGAGCGTGAGGCGGCTGTGAGGCACGAGCGCGAGGCGGCTGCGAGGCAGTAGCGTGTGCGCGAGCGCCGGCTCTCTGAATATTACTGCTGCTCCCTGTATCTGAATATTGCTACTGCTCCCTGTATCTGAATATTGGTATTGTTCTCTGAATATCTGAATATTGCTGCTGCTGCTCTTTGTGTGCATATGGAAAACTCATATGAGATGGACTCACAGATCAACAACTCCTCATTTCTGAACATGATGAATGTAGGATCGAGTGACACAAATTGTTATGGAACAGCAGATTGTAGCCCACTTGCGGAACAAGTGACGATGCCTCCACAAAAGGGGGAAAAATCTGTGAAACCAAAATCAGCAAAAGGAGCCTCCACAAAAGGAAAAATTGGTCAACTGCTGAGGACTTGGTGTTGATTCAAGCATGGGCAAACACTAGTCTGGATGCGGTGATCGGGACCGATCAGAATTCATGTACATATAGGGGTAGGATTTCAGATCACTACGACGCTCACAAAAAACCGTCATGGCCGGAGCGTGGTTCTAATGGACTCACTTGTCGTTACAACGTTATTTCAGCGCTCACGAGCAAGTTCTGTGCATGTATTCAACAGATATTAAATAGAAATTGCAGCGGAATGACTCTCTCTGATAAATTATGCATCTATCTTCTAATTCGCTTCTAATATACCATGTGTTGTATGGAAGTGTTAAACTGGATGACTTTTTCAGGAAAGAGATGCACACCGCATGTACATTGAACTGGATGAGAAAAAGAAGCCATTTACATTAATGCATTGCTACATAGAGTTTGAGAAGTATCCCAAGTGGCAGACACGTCCGCTTCCTCAGAAGAAACAAAAGAAGACCTCGGATGCAAGTCCGGGTACAACCTCCAACGATGAAGACTTCGGCGCATGCACTGATGCTCTTGAAGAAGAGCTAAGACCTCCTGGTACGAAGCATGACAAGAATGAACGTTTGAGGAAAGGTAAAACTTCTGAATCCAATGATAGTGGTTGCAAGTTATCATTAGAAAGTGTGTGGGCACAGAAGATAGAGAAGGATGATATCAAAGAGGCCACAAAAATTGCTCGCTACGCGAGAGCTTTTGAATTGCAAGAGAAGCAGATTGCATTGCAAGAGAAGGAGGATGCACGGAAACAGTTTGAATTAGATGAGAAAATCATGCTCATGGACACATCTCATATGAGTGATGCACATAAGCAATTCTACAAGAATAAACAAGATGAGATCATTGCTCGCTGCCAGAACACATCTGGTTGACCTTCATTTGTTGTTCTGTCTACTATTTCTTATCACTTGAACTATTTGTTGACCTTTAAACATGCCATGCCATTTTTTTGGGCAATTTTTCCAACCCCAGTGCATACAATCTATACTCCCTAACATACCAGGGAATCCTCTTTCCTCCCCTATTGCAAGTAATCTTGCAGTATCTTCTTCATTTGGAGATCTCAGCTATTGGTCCCCAAAGACTTCACAAATTTTGATCACAAACTTCTTGCAAGCCTCTAGATTAGTAGCTTCTGCAGACCGGATGTAGTCATCGGCACTATCAGCTGCTATTCCATAAGTTAGCATTCGCATTGCTGCGGTCATCTTTTGCAATGGATGCAACCCAAGAAGTCCACAAGCACTTCTTTTTTGTGTAAAATAACCATCATAATCATGTTGAAGTATAGTTTCAGCTATGCGATTAAACAAATTATGAGACATCATAAACCTGTTCGTAAAAATGTAAATGAGATAGGGAGGTGAAAAATAGGCAGATTAAGTAAATGTACTAAGTACGAACCTTCGCCGAAATAAGTTTTCCGGATAGCGAGGACTTTCTTTGAAGTAGTCATTCCATAGTAGAACAAATCCTGCATCTCTTGCTCGATTGATTGTGTGACGTCCATGCTTGGAACCGCCATGGCGTCGACGGTTCCTCTGCTCTTCCTTCTCGCGCTCTGCGATTGCTACAAGAATGAGTTCGTCGTCGTCAGACGAAGACAACGACGAATTCATGAGCATATCCAAAGAAGAAATGTTTCCACTCATCATTCTGTTGTGTGAGAGAAGACAAAGGAATTCAGGAGAGGAATGAGAAGGCACAACCAGGATTGGTGAATGAGAGGTGGGAGGGGTTGTATATATAGACCTGGAATATAGCCGTCGAAAATATAGCCGTTGGAAATAGAGCCGTTGGAATAGTAGCTGTTGAAAATATAGCCGTTGGAGACATAAACTACCAAATTTAGACAATCCACTGGAAAACCGAGGTTGTCTAAAATGAAAAAAAATTACACCATTGTGTATGTGAAGATATAGACTACCAAATTTACACAAGCCACTAGAGATGCTCTTACAAAACATCATGAGTACCACCCGGCCTCTACATAATTAGGATGCACACACCCAAACAACAAAAGTGTGTCAAAAGCAAAAAGTAACAAAAATGACAAGTCAACAACAGTAGAGTCCTACAGACCGACACTATGCCTATGTTAAAAATGGAGGTAGATTGATTCGGAGATTATGATGCCACCCATGTGGGACGGCATTTGCTCCAACACTGGCGCGGAGCTTGGGAGGTAGTCCAGGAGACGACATTTGAAAGATGGAACGTGGTTGATCAATGGCAGGCATGGTTTCCTACTTTGGCGTCATAGTCGTGGTAGGGTGCCAGATCTAGAGTTCGATGTCGTGTCTGTGGTGTTGGCCCGGTCTGATTCGTTCAACGGCAATGGCTTCACTCTTGGTGAGCCATCTTGGAGGTCCGCAAATTTGCATATCAACGACGTAGCCGCGTCGAGCTCGGGCGGGGAGGTGATCCGTTATTAATTTTTCTTTGGTGGTTGCTGTGGTGGTGCCGAAGGCAGGTGACGAGTATTGGTGTCAAGCTTAGAGATGTTTTATTATTTTTTCAGTTTTTTCATGTCGGTCTTTACGTGACTAGCATGTTGATTGTTATGATATAAATAAGACATGTTTTACGACAAAAAAAAGAGAAAAAAAGGGTGAGATGTGATTATGTGTGTGCCCTTGGAGATGACCTTACCCGCCACGGTGCCCACCAGCGGTGGCCGGCGGCGAAGGAAGAATGAAGAATATCAGGTGTGGGCTGGGCATCGGTCCTTGGCCAGCGGAGTCCACGGCGGTGGCCGCAGCCTGCCTCCTCATCAGTGAATCCCTCCCTCCCGGAGAAACAGAAAGAGAAAGAGATTCAATTCAAGCCCCCACCTACTCATGCCGTCATCTGATCCACCGTCCGCTGTCCCCCTGTTCAATGAATCCCACAGAGAGAGAAAGATTGAATTCAATTCACCCCCACCTACTCCTACAGTCCTACTCATGGCCTCCCGTCCATCTTTACCACTGACCACTTCAATGAATCTTTACTACTACTACTCCACCCCATCCCCCCCTTCAACTGTGCTCACTCCCCCACTCCCGCTCTCGCTCTCTCCACTGGTCTCCAGCCTCCGCCCCTCCCACACGCGCCGCCGCCGACGTACGCGTCCTCCGGCATTGCCGCCGCCGCCGTGCAAGGTGAGGACCCCCTTCCTCTTCTTCCTACTAGTAGTGTCTACTACTACTCAGATCTGAATATGGGGACGATTCTTGGTTCACCGGGGAGTGTTGCAATGCATGTTCTGACTAGGTTTACACTTTACAGTAGTGCAAAATCTCTGGTTTTGATTTGTGTACTCCGATGTTCCCCTTCAGTTGAGACTTGAGAGTGCCTAGTTTTACAGGTGTGCACTGGTACACAAGGGTCCGATCTGTCAAGCACAGAGCCTTGATTTTTATTTCTGCAGCAGTACAAGTTAAGCTCACAACTTTTTAGTACCTAGCATTAGTAAGCTTTCACTTCAGCAAGAGGAACGGAAGAATTATTGATGTACTGCTAGGTCGTAATGCAGAGGACTGATTTTGTTCGACTGCATCTGCATGTTTCGGCAGCTAGCAACACCTCAACCAACTAATTAACAGCGGATCTGTTTATTTGGGATCTCTGATTTGTTTATTAGCAAGCTTTAATTTTAATATGCGTAAAAGAAAGCTTTGATTTGGGTAGCAGGAAACTGTTGCGAGCTTTTTGATTTACCTACTACAACTGTACAAGGCCCCAATTTGTTCAGCACATAGCTTTGATTTTGATTTGTGCAGAGCGAATTAAACTCATATGCTATTATATATGAAGCTTTGATCTTTCTAGTATATACGAAGGAATGGATTGCTGATTTATCACACTGTCGCAATAAAAAATGACTAATTTTGCACTTGCATGCATGTTTTCAGTAGCAGCAGCAACAGCTGAACCAACTATGGCGGATTTGTTTATTTGGAACCTCCAATTTATTTTATCTATTAGCAAGCTCTGTCTTTAGTTTGTCCAATAAAAAAAATCAAAAACTCTGATTTGCAAAGCTGGAAGTGCTAGTTTTTCAACCTCTGATCTGTTTGGCGCAAAGCATAGATTTTGGTTTGTGCAGTGCAAACTAATAAGCTCGTTAT